>NW_015091152.1:1487788-1634253 GCF_001431845.1 Calidris pugnax
TCGCAGGGCAGATTTTATCAGCACTTTTCTATCAATGGGCAACTGAAAATTAAACATTGTGGCTCACATATTTTTTAAAATAAGAAAATTCCTTGCAGATGGAAATGTACTCGGGGGGGGGGGGGGGGGGGGGGGGGAGGGAAGAAATAGAGAGGAAAAAGGAAAAGGCATTTGTCTCACAGCCACACAAAACTGCAACATGGGTAACTTCTGCAAAACCTGACATGGGAAAGTTTTCTGGGAACATTGTGCTTGGACACAAAGGCAGCAGATTCAGAACTAACTTAACATAGTTTTGCCATGAAAGCTTTACAAATCTTCAGACACCAATATATGCTGCAAAACTGCAAACACCTTAAAGTGCTTGAGCTCGCTCAAAATTCATCACACCCTAAACACAAGAAAAATCCTATCCACAGGAAAAAAAATAATAAAAATGAATAAGAAATAAATATGCACACACTTGAACTTCAAAACAAAGCAACACTTTGAGCTTATGCACAGACACACTGAACTACAGTAAACAGAAACTAGTAGTGATGGTGGTTGAATGTCTGGTGAAAAAAGGGAGCTGGAGGGATTTGTACTTTAAAGAGAAGTTAACACTGCACACTGTTTTCTAATAGCTTCTGGTTCAAGACTCACGCAGTATCTCTGGTTTTAATACTAACCATCTGTACTAAACTCAAAATGTATCAGAGCTGCAGATCTTTAAGATACAGAAAAAAAATGAATTATGTAACTACTGGTCACCAGCCCAATGTCCTTTCAGCTTTATAAGAAACACAAGTTTCTGTTATTGGAAAGATACCCAAACTGTAACATTTTGATTGCTGATGCAAAGAAGGAAACAGTTTTCCGCAGTCATATTAGAAAATATTTAATCATTGACAGGTACCTTTGAAAACCTGCCGTTCCTTAATTTATATTTGTCAAGGCTAAGAGAAAGAATTATTAAGGTTTCTGGCACATTTCAGACCTCTACCAGTATAAACAGAGCTTGCTCCTGCCTATAGCTTATTAGTCTAAAAGTTGTTCAACTTTCAGGGCAGAGGTGGGAGACAGAGGAATCCTACCTCTGCAAAACCTATGCACTCAAACTAAAAATAAACCCATTTCTCCCTTTTCCCTGAAACCCTTTTCTGCTTTTGTTTGTTTGTTCTGGATTTTATCAGTCTCTTTTTCATGCTGGTGAATCATGTCTCTGTGACAGCTGATTCCATTTATCTATCCTGGGAGAAAACAAAAGCTAAAAATAACTCTTTTGGGGTTTCTGCTGGGTTTTGCACGAGAAGGGACTGAATATGTTCATTCCAAGCTTGTGTGTCAATGTTTTGCTTTATCTTTGCCAGGGTTGATTTAACCAGTACCATGTTAGAAAAAGAAAAAAAGAAAGCTTTTTGCTGTCCATAAAATTCCAAGTTGGCTAAAATTTAACAACATCTGTGGCAAATGAAAAAGAAAACTTTCTTAACATCCAAGTTAGTACTAGAGCATTTTATTTGCAAGTGGGAGCTTTCTTCCCCCAAAACGTTTTGCCATTTCTTGTAAACCACAACGATGGAATACACAGGTTCTATCAGGCTGCAGTAGCTGTGCTTAAAAGAGTTGGTTTTTTCCCCTTCTTTAAAAGATTCTAGCCATGTAAAAATAGTTACTAAATTTAAATTAGCATTGCAACCAATTATCAGTCTCATACAGTGAAGAAGACATTTTCTCTGGGCTAGGCTGGAAATCTTGCAGGAACATTTATTTCTCTGGTCTTCAATGCTTCAGTATTTCTTTCTCCAACTTGTATTAGATGTACCTGACTAGCTCACTATGAACACAGCCCCACAAGAAGCATTTCAATATCTGTGGCTTATCCTATGAAGTGCAGTGGATGTAGCTACTTCTGGGCAGTGGGAATTTTTTGGACTAAGTAGTATGTGTGGAGAGGGAAAGCTCAGGCAAGTATTGCATGTCATGAATTTCATTTGTATAATTCTAATCATAAAAATCGGATGTTAATTGTTGGGTTAACTGCTTATGCATCAACTGGGTTCAAGTCAGATATTCAGAAGGACTCACACTAGTTATAACCAAATCAGAAATCTCACGGCACCTGACACGATGAGGGATGAGAACTTCAGACTGTTTTCTTTATGTGCAAGTGCCCTGAAAAGTTTGGTTCTTGAAAAACCAAGCTCAGTCCTTAGCCTGAAAAACATACTTTCAAAATGAAACATACCTAGCATGCAACAGGAAAGATTGTAGACTTCTACCACATCTTAGAGAAAATGTGGTGGTTAAAGTACAAAGAACAAAGAACTTTACCGATATCTTCAGACGGTTTAGGTATGCTAGCATGAGTCATCAGAGCACGACTGAGGTGTACAGAGAGACAAGATAAGTAATGGTACCAGGAATTTAGCTCCAGCATATCCGCCGCCTGACCTTTTATCCTTTGTCTGTTCTATGCTAACTGCTTGTCCCAAGCACCCTGTGCATTTGCTTAGGGTGGAGGCAGCGGTACAGGCAGCGTAAACATCTTTAGAGCCTGCAAAGTTAGCTCAGGAGGATGAGGACACGTGGGCAGGTAGCTACATTGACCTTTCTGATACTACTGAAGCACTGCTGGCAGCACACAGACTTCTGGTTTCAAGTTACCTCACAACGTGATCCAAATCACAGTTGTTGGCTAGCTTGCTGCAAAAGAGAAATGAAGCATTGGCGTGACTGAAAATATTAAAAACTAAAAACCTGTAGATATTTAAACGTGTTAGGGGAATGCAGAAGAAAGATGTACCAAGAAAAAAAAATGGTTCTACATTTAAAATAAAAGTCTAATTTTCATTTTCAAAGTTGAAGGAGATTAGTGACTGTGACATATAGAGCCACGTACCAAAATAAAGCAGATAAACTCTAAGGAATCCAGCAAGAGACACAGATTGCCTAGCACCAAAACAGTCCACAGGTAGGAGGTATGTCTTTAGGGATCATTAAAAGGTGGTATTTAAAAGAAGAAGGTGGTTTTTAAAATAATACTTCAATTACAGTACTTCCGGCAGTTGTCTGATTTATTTGTTTCTCCTCTGTTTCTAGATCTTTCAAAGATTTCAGACTGAAAGTCATAGGGGATTGACTACAGCAAACCAAGGCTACCAGCCTAGACCTGAGGAAGGAATACCAGGGTGGCAGCTTCTGCGCCTTCTGCAAATGAAAACTTGAGAGCTCTCTGTGCTGACCACATCTAAAAGGCAATGTCACAAAGTATGAAAGGATTTCTGAAAACAATATTCATCAAACAACAAAAAGTTACTTCTGTAAGTCACTTGGCAAAACTGCCCATGATATCACCACATTCCAGGCTTCTTACAGTGACTGAGCTGGAAGCATTTAAGTTCATGAACTCCAGCCTCTCACAGCCCCTCCTAGTACAGTTATTCTAACTGAGGCCACAATGTGCTTTTCAAAACGTCCCAATCCTAACCTTGACGTGAATCTGTGCTTCTCCTTGAGAAGGAAGAGCTTGTTCTTCCTGCCATCCCCCAGTAACGTGATTGCTCCATTCCTTATTACACGTTAAAAGAGACGAAGTAGCAGCTTTTTCCCATGTTTCATTGAACGTGAATAAAGTGGGGATGCAGCGACTACAGCTTCACTGAGTTGTGGTTGCTGTGGTTGCTCAGCTGCAAGCCATCTTGTATTTCAAGATCAAAATGAACAGCAGAGAAAAAGGAAGAACAAAGTGTTACTTTGTAGAGACAGCAGTAGTAAAATACTGACAAAAGATGTAATTTTATCACCAAATCCAAGTCAACTGCATTTACAGGGCAGTGCATCTGAAGTGTATTTGTTTAGCAACACACAACAACAACAACAAAAAAAGATATGCGGTCTCCCATTCAATTTTTTCAGACATCCCTACTTTGGGTGAAGAAGGAGGAATTTGCTGCTGCATCACTCAACATAACTAGGCAAAATATCATCTTACTGACTTTTCCTATATGAATCATTTACAAGAATGAGTTACAAACTTATTCTGCAAAATTTGTAAACAGCTGCTGAAACCACAAATCACTCATTTGTAGTTCCAAAAGTCTAGTTAACTTAGAAAGGCTGATACTCAAAAGTTTTCTTTCAAAATGCCCATACCTCGTCTACAATATATTTGAACTTAATGTGACTCCATTTTCCTGACATTTTTCAGCCTGCACTCAGATTTTAGTTGGAGAACTTTTATGGAAGTTCTGTGGAGAAGCTACAGGTACGCATCCACAGGGTAGGATTTGGAATAAACAGAGCAAGTTCTACTGCACTCATAATACAGAAAACACAGCTCTCCAGTTTTAGCAATATATTCAGTTTTCAAAATAACAAACGTGCCTATGCACATATATGCAAGCAGATTATAATTAGAAGCAAAAATAAAGCCTGACACTACTCAGTGACATGCGTCCATGCCAATAACTATCTGCAGATATGGGAAGCGTATGATACAATCAGCAAACACGCATGATTTTCTTCTGTTGCCAGGAAAGCAGAGGATTTTCCTCTGTTGCATCGGTAATGGCCAATGCAACACGGTGTCATTAAAGGAAACAGAGGATTTTCCTCTCTTGCATAGGTAATGGCCAATGCAACACGGTGTCATTAAAAAATCCAGATGTTGTTTTTCATCCTTGGAGAAAGCCACGGGTGGGACTGGAGAATTTACTGTTACTGAGGTATAGTAGGGAGGTACAGGAGGAAAAGAAGCTTTTAATTCAACCTGACCCTTAAAAATACCTGTTTACTGCAAGACTAATGGATCCTTCTTCCAGTGCTGAAATCACAAGCGTCCTAAAAAGGAATGCTTGCTATAACACAGCCGCTGTCATAATGGGAAGTAGATGGCACAAAGAAAGCATTCATGGGGCCAGGTGACAAGTCCAAGTGAGTTGTGAAGAAGTATGGAACTGCCGAAGCCTTTCAAGATCCAAAAAAACTGTGGCAGAGCAAAACTGCATCTTAAAACTGTGTAGAAAATACACAGGAACTCCAGAAGAAAGTTAATACTTTCTAAGGCAGGACTGAAGCACCTTGAAATTGCCTGGGGAAACAGCTTCTCTCCCACTGCTGCTTAAAAGAAGGGGTGCGGGGAAAGAGGGGTATTTTAAATCAAATAAGCATGCAGATTACTCCTTGTCACTCGGTGCATTGTTGAATGGGTCTTCTTCCTAACTCCTGCCCCTGCTCCTGCACACATACTGTTCACGGAATGGACCGAGGCGGAAGGGACCTCTAGGGATCATCTAGTCCAACTCCCCTGCCAAAGCCTAGGCTCCTCGTCCAGTCAATCCTGGCACATCCCTCTCTTCTGAACAGCGTTTCCATCTTGTCCAAACTGTGAAGTGGAACTTTCTTATTCTGGATTTTTCTCTTTAAAATACCCTAGTTGGTGAATTTATAAAATGTTTTATCATTCTTGAATGAAGATAAATCTAAGGCAGGATACTGTAGCTGAATGTATTCCTTGGTTGTTTCTTTGTCTTCCCACTCCCTGAGTGGATATAAAGTTATTTCCCTTAAAGCATGCATTGTACTTAAACATTTGCTGAAGTTTAAGTGAGAATACAACAAGATGCTTTAGGATACATGCTTCAACTAAAACTGTTTATTTTCATGTTACTGCCCTTAAACAGAACTTTGTAAATGAGGAATAGGAAATATATCACCCTGAATTTCACATACTTTTTGTAGGTCATCTCAGTAGCATCCATTAATCAGTGTATTGTGACTCGGTTCAGCTGCAGACAGGCAAATAGAAGGCTGACCATACCATTAATGTGTCTGTATGTAAAGTAAAAGAAGAGGACCAAGAGTTTTAAAAGCTGAAGTTAAGATGAGTAGCTCCATAAACCTTGAAAGAACACATGGAAAAAAAAATCTGTCTTTATTATGTTCTCAAAATAGTGAATTGTCCCAAGCTAATGAAGACTTTCTTTCCCCCTTTTATACTCTCAGCCTCTTCTACTGGGTCTTTTGCAGGTATTTAATCAGAGAAGTGACATGTATAATATCCAGTGCTGAGAAAATGGAAAAAGCATGGGCAGAGAGGCAGGAGCGCAGAGGGAAGAGCCAGACAAAACTTTCTGGAGGTAGCACAGTCTTAGATCACTTTAAATTGATTGTGAAACCACAGTCATGAAAGCGAGAATATTTCTGTAACATATCAGTAAGAAGACCTGGAAAGGAGCAAGCAAAAGAAAACGAAGCATTTGGTGAGAAACAGAGGGGTCTGCTCACAACTCTGAGAAAGAGTCTTGACAGTAGGTTTGTGGTTTAAATATTGCTTCCACTTTTTGATGTGATTTTTTTTTTTTTTTATAACTACATCAAAGTTCCCAACAATTTGCTGACCTAAGTTATTCAAGTGCTGTTGAAGACTCCCCAAGAAGACAGCTCTCTTACCTGGAGGAACTAGTCTTCTTGAGCCACACCTGCAATGAAACTAGACCTAGAGAAAGCATCATATATAATTTTTATTTTTTTTTGAAGAATAAAAAGGCAACAGAAAAACTCCTGTTTCATCCTTCTTGTGCGAGTTGTGTAAGGAACCTGTATGAGCTCAAAAAAACCCCAAGAAACAAAACTCCCCAAAATAAGTACACCTGTGGCTTTTTATTATTCTTTGTCCAGCATCCTACCTTTCATTTATCTCTACTATAATCCACCTATAATTGCACTCCTTACTCCTTCTGTTATTGAGACTCAACAGAATTTTCTTAAAAATCTGTTTTGTTACCAGTTACAAAGAGTTGATTTTTAACAGATCTTTTACCTCCTTTCTCCATTCCCATGTTAGTTCTCTTGCATCATCCTTCTTAATTCAGTTCTAAAAAGAAAGAAGCAATATTTCGAAGTATTTGGAAGCTACACTGGCCTCTGTTTTATTCCAACAGTTATCATTGTTAATCAAAAATTCCAGAGGAAGAGTAAGTACCTGGTCCAAAGGATAGAATAGCTTGCGTTATCAATCTTCCTTTGCAATGGAAGGAATTCCTCTTCACATAGATAAATAGTCATTTGTATATGATTGGTAAAAAAGTGCTCGTTTGCATTTTCCCAGGAGTACTACCTAGTGATTTTTTTGTGTCATTTTTCATCTGAAAACCTGAGTACGTTGCAGGAAACTGGGACCTTGCAGCAATCTCATTACATTTCTGAGGTATATACTTTGTACCTTTATGAATGGGTAAAATGAAGCTGAGACTGAACTCCCCAAGTAGAGGGGAGTTCAGTCTTCTCTACATAGGTAGAGAAGAAACATTAACCACTATTACAGATTGTAAGAACTGACATTCTTCCTTTAGCATGGCTAAGCTAAGTACATAGTACTGCTGAGAATCTTAATAATTAGTTTGGTTTTTTTCTTTAAGGAACTTAAAGGACTAAGCAAAGACATAGAATGCCTATAGGGCATTTCTTGGTATAGAAAGAGGAGTAAACAAACAAAAGCAGACTCAAGTTTTCAGTCGGGTGGCCATACGTTCCTTTAGTTCACAGAGTTCACATCTCATTTTTGTTGGCAAATCAACAACAAACTTCTACCCTTCTACTGTTATTCACTTTTTTGCCAATGCATTAAAGCATTTTTTTCCCAAAAGAAAACACATCACCAGCATCATTTACTACTCCCCCTAAAAATACTTACAGCACAACATTACATGCATACTTTTGACGAATTTTTGCCAACGCATTAAAGCATTTTTTTCCCAAAAGAAAACACATCACCAGCATCATTTACTACTCCCCCTAAAAATACTTACAGCACAACATTACATGCATACTTTTGACAATTGTGCTTTTGGAAAACGTCGTTCCCTGTAGCAGTGAGAAAATAAAAGCTTTTTCATGCCAGAGAGATACTGTTTTAAATACGTGCTACTGACTAAGAACAGACAGACATAAACAAGAACCTTCTTTAAGATGATGTTCATTTCTTGTCTTTATATTCGTAAAAAAATTTACTGCATATAGGTACAAGTTTGGGTGAACCCACAGTCATCTAGCCTTGTAACTCCCAGCCCCCAAAAACTTCTTAATAAGTCACTGTTTGAAAGTTCTCTTGACTTCAACCTACAAACAGAAAAGTAGAAAAATTGTTTTTATAACACTTCCTTATGCCAGTTTTCTTCTTTTCTTATTGTCTCAAAACTAATAATTCTTTTATCCAAAATTTTACCTTGTGTGTCAAATATTTTTGTAGATGATTGCCACTGAGGAATATAAAAAAAGTCAGGTGATTAAAGTTAAAAAATAAAATGCTTCAGGTTCTAGAGCTATGATTAATACCAGAACAATTTTTACTGTGCTGTGCTGTTAAAGGCAGAAATTCCCTTTCATTTTGTTCCATAGATGTTACGCAAAATGGCATGTGCAAGAGAAGAAAAAATGTGGGATCTGCAGAAAATGGAAGCTGACAGGATATTACAACAAACATGATAAGTATTAACATGGTCAAGTAGTGATCAAGCACTTTGTTTATATATCCATAACCATTTGAAGGAAATGAAGACAAGGACTGTTAATTTGTTATTCAAAAACTAACACACAGATCTTAAGACAGAGAAGATAAAACTTGACTATCAGAATATCTAGCTGATAGAAAAATACATGTCCACAGATCTCATATTCAGTATCACTGAGGATTACAAAGTTTATGTATTCCAATAATACCAAAGGAAAAACTAGACGACCCCAAACCTGTTTCCCATTTGTGATGTGGACTTTGTGGACTGCATTTGTACAAGAGGTGTCGTTCCACAGCTCGCTGTGCAGTAGAGCCAATCCCTTTGCACAGTGAGTCCTCTTTGAGGTCATACGTTTGCAGCAGGTAGAGGCAAGACCGTGACCCTCAGAGCCTGCCTACATAGTATATAGCAACCAGATAGCTCATGGACTGCAGCTCGTGGGCAAACATCCCAGTTTACAACCCATTTCACAATCTGGGTCCAGAGCCTGCGTGGAGAAGTCGCTCCATTGTACCTGGAGAATGAGCCACTCTAATATCCCATGCCAGGGAGTTCCTCAGATTTCTCCCTGACTCCATAGACTTTCATCGCTGGCTTTCGCAGCACAACTACAGATTTCACCTGCCAGAGCACAGCTGGTTGCCGGTCTAAGACAGGCCAGCTGTGTTTAAACCAAAGAACTCAAATGAGAACTAACAGCGTAAACCAAAAGACCTTGAACTTAAATTGCTTCCTTCACTTTCCTACCCCCCGATAAACCGAGGCATTTTAAACCAGGTAGATAAGGAGTCTATGGCTACTACTGTGAAGGCTATTTCTGAAATAAAGGTGAAGTCACCACCTGAATTGTCAGGCACTTCTTTGCTATTTGTTATCAAACAAAAATGCTGAAACCAATGAACAAGCAGAAATCCAGGGAGAAGTATAACTGTTGTCAAACTGCGATACTTATATTAACCTTGCTCAGACAGAAGAAAAGCCATCTCAGACAATAAGTAGTAAGGGGAATGGTAATGTCTTAAATAGCAAATTCTATAATGAGCTCATGCCTCTTCTATTTGTGAAAGAGATAAGCACTTACTGAACAAGGAATAGGCAAAGATAAGGTTAAATAACCTTGGTCACAGCTCCAGCTCTTCATTACCTCATGCATTAAAGCATCACAATTCCTCTGTTGAAATCAGAGATTTTAGAAATGCTCATTACTGGAGCACAAATGATACAATTCAAAGAGTGGACTACCTTGTGATAATATGAGGACTTTTTTTTTTTTCCCTAAATTACTATTATTTTATTGTGTAATACTTATCTGAGATAAAGACTGAGTAGATAAGGTAAGGGCATATATTTTGGTTTTGTTTTTTCCAGTTTAATTACAAGGTCTAGGATATAGGCTGTGGCAAAGTCTTTAATCCAAACATCAAAACTAAGGCTTGTGTTTGGAGCACTAGGACTCAGAAAGCTTTACAGTATGCCTATGAAAAGACAAAAATAATTTAAAAAAAAAGTTTTACATTCATCTGTGGGATATTTGTTTCTCATGTCAAATAAACCAGCTAGTAAAATCTGCTAAAGCATGGCTAGGTGTTTATCCATTGAAGGTGAAGAAAGTTGCCCTTGCGAACAAGCACTTACATTTTATTTTACCCTAGGCCACCCACAGTGTGTTTACTCATCACACACACAGACCTGCTGTAAAGTAAACAGGAGGATAATTCTGACTTAATTTTCAGGTTTTAATACTATGCATGAGTGATAAAACTAAAATTAGACTCCAAGTAAATGTGCAGGGGTTCAAGCATGCAGGCTGGTTAAGAGCTTTCACAACTGGGCAAACAAACAACAAAAGAAATATAAAACGGTGTAGCATAACATCATAAGAAAGAGAGACCTCTGTATGATGGTCATAAACTCTGTTTCACAGAAATGCAATAGCTACCTCCATGACTATGCCTCTAAACCTACGTTTAATCAATCACATACAGGGCTGACTGATCATTGTAGCAAATGAGTAAATTTGAAGGGAATGGAGATGCTCCCTGTATCCCATCTTATCACTTAAATCTGCACAGCAGGGACCTTCTGTGATGTTGCTGAAGAGACGTGTTGGTAATGAAAGATTAAGACTTTTCTCCCAATTTTCCAGATGCAAGACATTCTTCCTTGGAAAAGTTTCAGGCCCTCTGAGGATACATAAACTCAGATACTTGACCTCCTGGAGAGATAAAACTCAGATGTTTGAACATTTAAATTGAAATCAGAGTTCGATCAAGATTTCTCAGCAGAGAAAGCAAAATCAAATTTTGTAGTCCGTGGCTTTCCCCAGATGTACACAGTATTCCCACCCCACAAACAAGAACAGGAGAAACTGGAGGGATTAATGGGATACTGAGATGGTTACGGATGATGAAGGGAGCTGAGAAGAACCAGTGCAAGCTCTGAAGTGGTCAGCAAGATGCGCAAGGGAGCTCCGGGTAAGATTGAGGGTCCTTTTAACCTTCATCCAGACTTCTGCTGTTTTCTCTGCACCTATTCTCCTCTTTTCAGGCACGAGCTCTCCATCTCCTGTCCATCTCTCTACCACAATTGACAGAACCCACACTCACCACCGAACCAATCCATCATCCTCTGGAACAGCCATTATTCCTGTTGTTGGGGGCAGGAGGAGGACACAGGAGAAGAGGGCACAGGCTCAGCCCATTCCTGCTGCTGAGACAGCAAAGTTCATCTCACAAAGCAACTCTCCCTCCCTGACAGCAGCAGTTCTCTATAGAAGCAGCAGGGATAACTAGTGGTCGTGGTTTCTGTTGGGAAAGAGTTAACTTTTTTACTAGCAGCTGGTCTGGTGCTACGTTCTGGATTTGGGATGAGAAATACTTTTGCTAGCACCCTGGAGTTTTTAGGTGTTGCTAGGGACCTTTTCTGCTCCTCACCCCGCCCCACCAGCGAGAAGGCTGGGGGTGCACAAGAAGTTGGGAGGGGACACAGCTGGGACAGCGGACCCCAACTGGCTGAAGGGATATCCCACACCATAGCACTTCCATAAAGCTGGGGAAAGAAGAAGGAAGCGGAGGACGTTTGGAGTAATGGTATTTGTCTTACCAAGTAATCATTACACATGATGGAGCCCTGCTTTCCTGGAGATGGCTGAACACCTGCCTGCTGTCGCGATTCCCTGTTTTGCTCTGCCTAATAAACCGACTTTATCTCAACTCATGAGTTTCTTTTTTCACTTTTACCCTTCTGATTTTTTTTCCTGCCGTGGAGTGAGTGGGCATGCAGCAGCTGTGTGGTGCTTGGTTGCTGGCAGGGGTTAAATCACAACACCAGCTTAATAAATTGTACCTTATTTTATTTAGAGTTGACCTTAGGTTTCCCTGCAAGAGGGGCCAAAGAAAGGGCTTGCAGTCCAAACCCTCAAGGTACCATAGCAGCCCCTTGGCTAGCAAGTTCTCTTTGCCCAGTGCTTGTTTAACTTAAACACTAACAGGCTCATTTTCTAAATTAAAATTTAAGTAGAGCTTGGCAGGTGGATAACATGAGATTAATAGAAGCCTTTCACTCGAAGTTGGATGTAAAAGATGATGTGTATAAAGCAAATTGAAACTTTTCCTACATTAAAAACAAAACCTTAAGTTCTTTGTCAAGATGAGAAAGCATGTGAGCTTCCACAAACAATGAAATTTTGAGATGAAGACATAAAATTTACTGCCGCCGCAGCCTAGAAAGAGTGAGAAAAGAACTAAATACAGGAAGAATAATGCTTTGTTTATCTGAAATGTCTGGTGAATGCTGCAAGTTCCACACATTTCCATTTAGAAGTATTTTTTTTTTTTCCAAATAAAAAAAATAGCAAAGTAAGCACAGGAACATGTGGAAACTTCTAGCAAAGTTGTGTCCAAGAAAACAAATACCAATTACATTGTATTATTGGATTTGCATTACTACAAGGACAAGTCACAGAACCCATCAGAGGGGATCCTTCGGTAGCAACTGCTGAAGTAAGAGAAATCAGCATAAGAACAGCTTTATTAGCTCTTTGAGCTCTGTTTTAAAACATATTTTAATACTAATGAGCATGACATATATTGTAGACAGCTGACTAAATAAAAAAGGCCATCAAGATTATCTATTCTTGCTAGTCCTTGGGCGCAAGCAGTTTAAATAACGTAAACCAGAGGAGATAAGTATCAGTAACTTATGAAAAATGCCATTACAGCATGCTAGAAGCAAAAGAGCCATGTGAAATGAGAGGAACAGAACTCAATATAGCGTGCAATGACTGTAAGCTTCAGTGCCCACATACTAAGCTCTCTGTACTGTAATGGTCTGATACATTCATTTTGACCCAGAGACCAGAGATAAATTGTCTTAGCAATACAAACAAACAGCTAAGCAATTAGGGCAAAGTTTTTGGAGAACACAGTGATAACATCTAAAAGCATTGTTGGGTGATGGGGAAAAAACAGCCCTGGAGATAGGGGGTTTAATCTGAAGTAAAAGAGAGAGTATAATTGCTTCTCCAAATTACAGTGCACTAAAAAAAAAGCAGACAAGCAACTAGCACTGGTATTTGTCTGCCATCTATTTCAGTGTATCCAACCTGAAAAGTAACTTTCATTGTCTCATTTGGAGTTAATCAAGTTTTGCCTATAAAAGGAAACATTTTACGTGTACAGCTGTGAAAGTGTCAGAGCTAAGAAATCCACCAGGTTTTAAATAATTTTATCACTTACATTTCCTTAAAGTAACTTATTAAAAGAAAGTTGCCAAGCACCGAGGTTAACACAGTAGTCAAATCACCAAAGCAACAATTTTATCTATGAGCTTTTACACAGCAGCCCTATTTAGAGCTTCACACACAGATGTACAGTAGTTGCAATGCAGAACACTGGCTGCAACAATGTCTGTTGCCTCCCAGGAACAGTAATCAAGGTAACCAGTATTTAACCTAAATTATGTGTTGATTCAGCAATGAGCATTTGGTTATTGCTGTAAAACATTGCCCAACATATTATCTACATTTTTTACAAGTCAATATATACATTTAGAAATGAGTGAAATACCAGGTCTAGAATACTTTCCTTCAATTTGGATAGAAAATAGCCATAAGCAGACGGAAAATAATCTCTCAGATTAATAACTTTTGTTGTTGTGAACACTCTTATTACATGGAGATGCTTGCTCATTGCAAAATATCTAAATTTGATTTTAGTGGAAAAAAAATTGCAATATGGAGGAGATAAATGAGCACTGTACTTTTACTGCAGCTGAATGACCAGGGTCTCACAGTGTTCACTTAAGGGACAAAATTGGTATTGTTTTTAATTGCATGATGAAATGAGGATGCATGCAGCCATTTTTTTACTAAAGAACTTATTTTTCCTTGCAAGATGTTTCTTTGAAATACATTAAAAAAATCAAGAAGCTATTTTGAAAGATATGTAATTCAAATATTTAGGAGAGGTGTTTTTGGAGCTGTCATAAACTATCCATAGTCTTAAATCCATCCGGTATAACAAAAGTAGCTTCAAGAACTCAGCTTAATGCATTGAATATTGCATATTGAACAATGCATATTGTTTTGCTCCATTGTGTATTATGTCGTATACAAAAATCTATAAAAGCCACCTGAATGAAATGAACAATTCTTTATATTTCAATAAGGAAAAGCACTTTACTAGTAATTCCAGAATAAGATCATATAGAGATTAGCAAATAAGGCAAAACTGCAACGTCCCTTGGTAAACATCAAATTAACACTTAAAACCACAGAAGAGTCTTCATTCTTTTTATGTTAGGGTAAGTGGACAGCCCACCTGCTTTCTGCATAGAAATAAATTAGAAACTCCAATTATGGTTTTTTTGCTTCCAACTCCACTATGAAATACCATAACCAAATTATGCTATTTTCATTTATAATTGCTATATTATTTTGAAAGTTTTCAAATATACGTTAATAATATTTTTAATTATGAAATACCAAAGAAACTACCCATAAAGAGCATTCCCTAACTACACTGCTGTTCTCCACACCTGTAACAAAATTTTCTTTCCTATCTGTTTTCCTCCTCTAATCCATTCACCGCAATCTATCAATTAACAACACTGAGCTCCCTTAACTTTCACTTCCAGTTTCTGCATTTTTTTTTTCTGCTTAATGTTGCCCCAGAAACAATGTCTACATGTTAGACAGCCTTAAGAGAGTAGACCACAGAAATGAAAAGTCATTTTTTCAACTAGGAGGCGGGATTCCAGCTTGCAAGGATGTGCTGTCAACGCAACGCTCAGAAGAATAGTTGTGTAACACTTAGATATTATTAAGGTAAAATTTATACCCCCTGCCTCACAGAGAACATTGGGGATGTTTATCCCAGCTCTCCTTCACTGCCACAACTTGAACTCCAAGGAAAACAAATGGTGTCTTCATGTCTTCAAGCTTTTCTCCACCTTTTTTCCCCCCTAATTGCCAACACACTCCTCACCAGCAGCTGTGGGCTCTTGATTTGATTTGATTTGATTTGATAGGTGGGCTGCCTTACTTTCTGTCACAGGGCAGCAACTGCAGAAAGGAAAAGGAAGGACAACTGGAAAACGCAATTTCCAAAGTATTTTTATCCTGTTGAACGCTGCCAATACAAAACATAAGATGTGATGTGGCTTGGAGATAGAGCCAGACCAAAGTTATGACCTTATGTGTTTCAGTTGCAGTCATCATGAAGCCCTATCACTGTGCTTTTCATTTCCCTCAATATATTTTACATAAATGGATGCAATGAAGTGCCTGTTACTAGAATAGGTATATGCATGATTCACATACATCAAATTTAGTCTTAAATAAGAAGTGTTAAAGTTCAAAATACTGCAAAACCACAAGATCAAGGCTAAAAGACGACGAATGCTTATTTATTTCTACCTATGCCGCGGTAAAGAACAAAGTCACACTTCTCTGTGCATTGCAATCATCATGCTTTTCCACACATTTTTTAATTTTTATTTATTTTCCTCCCCCATAAAAAAAAATACCATGCTCGGCACTTAACTTCAGTCTCTCATAGTTACACTTACCTGCTAAGAAGTCTTACACTGTCATCTTCAGCAAAGAACATACTTTAATGTTGTGTCTTTCAAATTTTCATCACAGATACATATAAATGCAGTTATCCATATTGTCAAGTGTCATGACACTCGCTGGGAGCAATTATGTGCTTTGTAATATCAATCTTTAACTGAAAACAACAACAAATTATGAAGCCCAAATAAAGCCTTATAAAATGATTCTTCCCTTTACTGGTTTCATCCTCACACATCCAGACAAAACGAGCCAATACCAAAGACTAGGAATCCACTCTAGCTCTTTGCACCCTTTTCAATAACAAATGAAAGAGTTGCCTTATTTCCATTCTCTAACTTGCTACTGAGATAATAATTTCTAGTAAAGCAAAGCCACAAATATGAGTCTTTTATATTGATCTGAAAACAGAGGCATTCTTTGTAAACTATTTCTCATACGAGAAATATCTGCAGCCACTCATCCCAGAGTCATCTCACCCCCTTCTATCCCTTCTCTAAAATTCTGTGAAATGATTAGAAAACTCACTAAGAAAAAATTAATTATATGAAATGTCATGTTTTTGTAGAAGTTTCCGTTTCCAAAACAACCTTTTATTTCAGACTTTTCCATCAGACCTGAACCATTTGTTGCACAGAGGCTTACATGATGTATGCACTTAGTTATATTTTGACAACTTTCAGTCGGCTGTTACAATAGTTGCTTTCCAGAAAAGAAAGTATAACCACAATACCAAGTTGAGCCTTTGGGGGTTGGTTAAGTTTCTCATTAAAGTGACGTTCAAATACGTGTAGCATTTTTCCTTAGTGTGGCAACTCGCCACATTTAATATTGGGGAAATTCAGATGCTTATAAATTAAGTTTGTAAGTAAGTTTGCTGAAATGACAAATCGGATTTTGAAAACTGAAACGGGTGTTTCTGTCTCTCGTTGCATTATAGTGCAGTGCCCTCCTCTGGCCAAACGTCCACACAATTAAAAAAAAAAAAAAAGGAGCAAAATTTCTCTGAAAAGTTACTCTTCAGGCTCAAACCCCCCAAAAAAACTCCAAAAAAACCTCAGAAGCGGTGTCAAATTCGTAAAAGAAGTTATTACATAATGGCACCAATTTATACTAATGCTAGCCTTGCTTTCATATTACATGGTAATAAGAATACTTTCCGTGCTGAAATTAATCCTGAAGCAGCCTTTCTAAAGAGTTCAAAATTAGAGGTGACAATACAAAAATAGATGGTACCAAAAAGTGTAACTTAACACGAGGCCTTATAACAGTAAAAAGCATACAACCAGAATAGCAATTACTACTGTCTGTTCAATTTTCACTATTTTACTTTTTTCGGTTCAGAAATGACAGACCCTCATCTAATTTTCTCTTTGAAGCAATTAATAATGCTTTTGAATGCAGTGGACAGAACTAATTGCATCAGTACTACCTATATTAGATGTACCTGAGAGTGAGGATTAGTAAGTGTCTAGAGCCAAGAGCAAAATGAGAAAGCTGGAAATAAATACACACACATATATATATATGTATAAATGTCCTCCCTTCATGTTACCGCAAGTTGCCCACTTACTAGTTTTTTATCACTCCCTCTCACTTCACTTTATGATTATTTCAAAAAATATGGGTGAAATGTAAACGTGGTGATGGTAGGCAAACTGTGATATCTTCAGGAATATTCTGTACTCCAACCAACCTTGCCGCTGTCTTCTGGCCAACGCACTCCTCTTGGGTGATGTTCTCTCTTGTAACACCACTCCCTTCACTGGCTGGTTGATGGCCAGTATTGCTTCACAACTTTCTCCAACACCGATATGAGCTTAGTGACTATATGGGCAACATTTACATGATACATCAAGTGCCTGATCATGCTTTCAAAAATTAACAACAATATTTTAAAATAATCCATGAACATGTGCAAAAGGTCAACAGGTGGTACAACAGCTCTAGCTGATGATTAAGGACCCTTGGGACACTATCTTAGTAATAAAAGCATTATTAATTAGCTCTCAGTAGGTTCAATTATCCTACACAACATTACTATCTAATTGCTAGATCTAAGGATGTTCAAAGCGGTAAGATTTGCTAGTGACAAGGTGAACTGTTTCTTTAATAAGACTAAAAGCAATAAGCTATAGGAGGAGTTTATGATAAAAATTCAGAGATAAGCAGTGTTTGCACAGGTAGACCAAAAACCATAGAAAGATGGAAAATATGCTTTTTGTCAGGAGCTGCACATTGCTGGATTTTTCAAGTAGAGCCAAAGGAGGACACAAAAATATTAAGTCCCTTGTAAAACCTTCACTGCCATCTAGAGATGGAGGGAACAACTGGAAGGCTGAATCAAAGCTGAAAGATGGATTTAACATTTTTTCAAGTGCTCACCAATAACTTCAAAAGGGTCATAGAGCACCATTTTATGTGAGGACACCTAAAGTAACCTTTAAGACTTTGCATAGTTTTACAGTTTGTTGTTCCATTCGCTTTGCATACAATTTTGTGTTAGTGGGCAGGGAAGGAAGCTAGTCATATTTCATATCTGCCAATCCTATGATAAACTGCTTCCACAAGAAACAATCATAGAATGGTTAGAGTTGGAAGGGACCTTCAAGATCTTCAAGTCCCAACCCCCTCTGCCCTGAGCAGGGACACCTCCCACCAGACCAGGTTGCTCCAAGCCCCATCCAGCCTGGCCTTGAACCCCTCCAGGGATGGGGCAGCCACAGCTGCTCTGGGCAACCTGTTCCAGTGCCTCACCACCCTCACAGGAAAGAATTTCTTTCTGGTATCTCATCTAAATCTCCCCTCTTCCAATTTTAAACCGTTACCCCTTGTTCTCTCCCTACATTTCCTGACAAAGAGTCCCTCCCCAGCTCTCCTGTAGCTCCCTTCAGATATTGGGAGGCTGCTCTAAGGTCTCCCCAGAGCCTTCTCTTCTCCAGGCTGAACAACCCCAGAAAACCAAACACTGCTCCTAAACTTGTTTTGAAGGAGAAAAAATGATTCTGACACTAATAATGAAACACCTTCCTTTGAGTATAGATGCACCAACGATGACACAGAGCAAGGCATTCAAGTCATCCTCACCCTTGGAGTCTGTTTCCCTTGTTAGAAGGAGGCGCTACGTTGTAGGCCTTGAGGTTTTGCAACCATTGCCTTACCTCAGATCTATCTTTGCACCCCTCCTCAGGGTTCTTATCTAGCTTATGGCAATTAGCCATTTCCTTTTTGGTTTTTTTTTTAGCAGGTATTCCCACTTCCTTTGATTGTGCAATAACCACATACGAACGCTGGGCTGTCCTGCTAATCGTTTTGCAGACAAGATCTCTCTCGTACAATTTAAGAGATGTATTTCATACTATGACCTTTAAAGAAAAAATTGAAGGTGGGAATGGCAGATAACCTGGTTGCTTCCACATTCAGATCTCTGTGCTTCTGTTACACCATTTTAAGACCTCAAACCAAAATAATGAGCCATTTTCACAGCCACATTACACATAGACTAATACATAGGAATGTAGTAAAAGTATAAAAAATGCTTTCTAAAGTTTTACATAGAATTGTTTTGACCAGAATTGTATTAAACCCACACTTCCTTAACATGCCTTGACTCTGCTGTGGACATGGCCTCAGAAAGAAGAGCAACTGTTGGTCTCACTCTCAACCCATGAAAAGTAATTAAGAGCCCACTTTCCCGTGGGGAACAGGTGTAGCTATCACTTCCCTGGCAGCCTGTTCCAGCTGAAGAGTTATTACTACAGCTGTTCAGCTGATGGCAATTACCACTGACGATGGTCATTGTATGTGGATCTCACCTTCTAAAGGTTTCCTCCCAAGGGAGTTGACGTGATGACTGCTGAACTGCAGCATTACACCCCTTTCTGCTAGGAGACCAACTGACATTTACCTTTACATGACCTTAGCTAACTACAAAATGCATACTCAACCACAGTTGCTTAACCATGCTGACATATAGAATTTCTAACTGTTGCTTTTCCTTGCAGTGTAAAGAGCTTGAAACACCACAGCTTTAAACCACAGATCTCTGAAAAACAAAAACAGGATGTCTGCCTCTAAAGCTGGTGCTGTGTATATTTTTCCTGAGACCGTGCTATCTGGGGCCAGGTTGGTTTAATCTTTCAATACAGTCTATTGGCCTAATTCACTCTTTCCTGCTGGAAGGTTAACTCCTGTGTGTAGGACAAAATATTTTCATGGCCAAGGGTTGTTTGTCATCACAATCTGCATAACAATAGGGCCAGGTGGAGATTTAAAAAAAAAAAAAAAAAAAGGCTTAGAGTTATGTACAGTGATCTCCTTTACTCTTAACAAAGCTCCAGTGTAGCCAAGAAGAATCCAGAAAGAGACAAACACCATTTGCACAAGTCAACGTGTGAGCAATGCTATTGTTTCTTCTTCTTCCTCAAGAGTGGATTTTGATACTGCAAGAGTATTTTAGTGCAGGTCTACAGGACTTGTAGTTGAATAGGCTATTTTAGTTGGAAAGGACCCAGAACAATCATCTCATCCAAGTTCCTGACCACTTCAAGGCACATTATTTAGGGCATTGTCCAAATGCCTCTTAAACACTGACAGGCTTGGGGCATCAACCACCTCTATAGGAAGCCTGTTTCAGTGTTTGACCGCCCCCTCAGCAAAGAAATGCTTCCTGATGTTCAGTTGAAACACTCCCTGGCACAGCTTTGAACCATTCCCAAGCATCCTATCACTGGATCCTGGTGAGAAAGATCCACACCTCTGTCTCCACTTCTCCTCCTCGGGAAGCTGTAGAGAACAATGAGGTCGCTCCTCAGCCTCCTCTTCTCCAAACACCACAAGCCCAGAGTCCTTTGTGCTCCTCATAGGACATGCCTTCCAACCCTTTTACCAGCTTTGTTGCCCTCCTCTGGACACATTCAAGGACCGTCACATCCTTGTTTGTCAACCAAGGCACATACCTGTCCCCCAAAGCTGTATCACTTAATACAGGTAAAGCCCAACTATAATTTCTGGTTTGAACCAGCTGTTGGGAGTGGCTGGCCTTAAACGTTCGGACTAGGAAGAAGGATTAAAAATCCACTACGGTTTGCCCCTGCTCTAATTCTTATGTGTATTTCTCCTTTCTTCCTTTCGTCACCAAATTCATACACACTTTGAGAGGTTTCATGTGCACTTTTGTTGCATATGGACACAGTTCAAGAACTAGCAAGCTTACGGCTTATTCATTTTACAGACCTCAATAGCATCAGCTCTTTCCTCAAAGACCTTATGGCACACGTGATAAGCTGCACCAGATAGATAAAACAGCTCTGGCAACAATGGATAGGAGACAAGACTTTAAAAAAAGCACAAACCACAGATTGCCACTTGCTTAATCAGTGCCATTTGGAACAATATATTGTTGCTTTGATTAGTAAACAATCTGCAATTGAGATATAGGAATTTGCCATGTATTACTTCTACAAACAAGCTTAATTCTATATGGGGTCCTCTGTCCTTCTGTCAGAACATGTATGTGCACATAGTAGGAAATTAGGAAGAAAGAGGAGCTTCAAGACATAACATCGTGGAAAAAGAAGTGGCTCTATGCATTACGTGTAATTAAGTTAGATGATGGATCCATCTTCAAATTGTTTGATTTTATATCTTCCACCAAAAAAATCAGGTGATATAAAGAAAGTCCTAGGTTAGCAAAAGTTAGTTAGTTAGTCCTAAGGTTAGCAAAAATGAGCAAAATTATTAAAGTGAGCTTTCCAGTGCTAGAAGTAACACTCTCAAGATTTAGACCTTCCCTAATACATAACTTAATTTAGATGGCTACCAACACACGTACAAGACTAACCCTAAGGACCAAGCTAGTGTGCTGTAACGAGGGAAATATAATCACTAGTTTATTTCTATGTTTCAAAGAAGAGATAAAACAATATTTTGCAGTCTCTCTATGCATCGATGGAGTCATCTTCTAACTTCAGCAGAGAATTTTAAAAAATTGGGCGGGTAAATACATCAGGCAATAAGGCAGTCTAAGCATTTATTGTTAAAAGCTACTTATCAAATATGTTGATTGAAATCAACATATTTATTTCAACTATCAGATTTGATTAATCTCTAATAACATTATTCTTATTCAACTTTGGACACCCTAGAAGCAGCCAGCATAGAACACAACATAGGTCCACCCAGGTCAGCAATGACATCAGATTTTTACCCCTGAGAGCCTGGGACAGAGATATTCAGCAAGAAACTTCAGACAGGTACAGAATTATATACTGAATATGCTGGGTTTGTTCCCTAGCTCATGAGGTTGCCTTTTTCCACACTTTTGCCAAGGTCACTGGAAACAAATATCATCCCAACTACCTAAAGGATCCAAAGCAGCTCTATTTCTATGGAAAGG
Organism: Calidris pugnax; assembly: GCF_001431845.1. NCBI lineage: Eukaryota > Metazoa > Chordata > Aves > Charadriiformes > Scolopacidae > Calidris > Calidris pugnax. Next base: position 1,509,756 of record NW_015091152.1, read on the forward strand.
TATCTTAAGCTCAATCTGCAAGCTTGCTATTTGATTTTGTTTTCATTCACACCTTCCACCAGGACAGCATACCTTCTTTAAGCTTGCATGGATCACTAACATCAGAAATCCAATACTGGATGTATTAACCACTGAGAGGTGAGAAGTGCTGCAACCCAGTGAACTAGTTTGCCTTCACTCAAGATGTTTTCTTAAATGGTAGTATCACCAGTTTCCAACCAGCCCGATAGGTTTTGCTAATAGTTACACATGCAGATTGATGCACCCAATGTTCAAGGTAGCATGGCTCAAGGGTAGGAACTCTGTTCTTCTGGGACAGTATCTGCCTTCCCACACAATGGAGTTTTGAAGACAGTGTAGCCAAAAGTAAAGGTTACTGTCATCAGAAAACATCCCTCCTATCATCTGTCTAGCAAAGAGGGTTTCAGAAGAATCTACTGTTTACATTACAGGAAAAAAAACCCTCAAAACATTACAGTTCTAGACCTGATATTTCATGTTTAATAGCCAATATAACAGCTTTCAAAATTTAAAAAATGACCAGTTGCTGGCTTTGGGATAAAGGTATACCATGAGGTTGATTTAGTAACCCGTAATGCTTGTTGAAGGCAAGGAAAACTTTGCTGTTTGGCAGCTTGACAAAGTCAAGCGTGACTTCACAAAGAAGTGAAACTGTCATCATTGTAGCATACCATCATTAACTGTTACATGAAAGCCATGTTTTCACTTACTCTGCAAACTGAGAGGCTTCATAACATATATACACACACCTGACTCTACTCTTGGAAGAGTTTTTGTCTGATTCATTGATTGCATTGTGACTCTAGGATGAAGGCTTGTCACACTAGTTATCAAATGCGTGTTATTCCCAAATGAGATAAACCCACTTTCCATTGCATAGTTCACTCCAGAGGTGGAGGCTGGGGCAGGGGTGGGGGCAGAGAGGGCAGCGTATCTAACTGGTACACAACTCCACAGCATGAAACAAGATATTGGTGAACAAACAGAATAACTGTTTATTCTAGCCAGGTAAACACAAAGAATAAAAGTGGAACTTTTAGCATAAAAAAAAAATATATATATAAATATATTTCCGCATCGCAAATTCCGAGACACGCTAATTTAGGGAATACACTACTAAGTGCAAAGCAAAAGCCATGCTGTTTTGGAAAGTTCACACACCGAAGCAAATATAGCACACATGAAGACTTACCTGCTTATACTTCTGCTAAAAGACAAGACAAATAACCACGCTAAGTATATCTAACTTTCATGTAGAAGACATACATATATCAGACAAATACAGTGCTAATATCTTATTGTTTGCATTAAAAATGGCTATTTCATTTATGTTTTCAATCAATTCCTACATTATTCATATTTGGCGTGCTTTGGAGCTCAGACTGATTCAGAATTCTACGAAGTATAAACCTACCTATAAAACTCAGTCCCAGGAACTATGTCAGCTGCCTTAAAAAGTAAAACAACAAAGGCTGCGAGCCGCCCCTCGCAGAGTAATGCTTCTCTTTCCAAGTGTCTGGATGCTTCCATTAAACTTAAAGCTTAACTTGCATTTTGTAGAACATAACCACTTCAAGTGCAGCCAAGTAAAGCATAATACAGTGACACATCTCCCTCACCGTTAACGAGCATTTACATTATTAATTAAGTTGTTGTTCCACTTACTGTGCCACATCGGGTACAGCAGGCAGCGGTGACTCTTCTGATATAAGGTCAATGTCATCAGTGAAGCTGTTGTCTCGTGACATTTCTTGGGGATTCCCTTCTAAACGTCTTTTTACTGCACAAATAATTCAAAGAAATCACAATATGTTAGGGAGACAACGTATACAAGCTCTTTCCCTTGCTTAAGATACTGTGCAGTAGATTAAAGAAATGGTTCTAATATGAAACATGGCTTTCCTTTTTGTCAGCATCTGTGAAGTTGATGCTTATAACATATGCCATACAAAAATACGTATGTGCACATACACTACTTGAAATACAAAGAAACCTCTCACAGGAAAGGCTCACCTCCTTTAGGATTGTCTCCGTGTAAGCAGAAATCCACCATACCCACAATTCCAATGAAGCCATGACAATAGAATTTCCTCAATTAATGCCATTTGATATGCATACTTCAATTTCTCTAAAACCTTTCTTACCAATTTTATTGCTATGATCATATAAACAGCATCGTCGCTTCAAACATTCTTTTTGGTCCCTGTATTCACCAGGGCTCAAAAATTCTCCCAGACACCAGGGACGGGCCTCGGGTGTCTGAATGCAGTCAGCTCAGCAGGGTGACCGTGATGGATGTGGAGCTGTACCACAGCTTAGCTTATCTTCCAAGCGTAACAAAGCTACAAATTTCAGTACAAATAGGGAAGACGCTCGATGGCCAACTCGATGGCCAAGGAGTTCACTCATAGACTGCAAAAACCAGGGGAGTGGATCTAGCTCTGTAACTGATGAAAATTGATGTTTTAAAAAGCTCAATACTCATTTCCTTCAAGCATAGGGCTGACTTCTTCCTCTATAAATGTGGAGTATACGTGTACCTGCCTTTCTGAGATATTTCTACTTCAAGGTCTTTTCAGTATCTTTTCCTATGCTCATTTTGTTCAAAATCTATGAAGTACCTCTAGCTTAAATTGCTGCGATGTGAAATAGCATTTTTTTTCTTCTAACTACTAGTGATTCTAACAGTTTCTAAGGAAGCTCCCTATCTGTTTTAATTCTGATAATTCTTGAAATATTGGCACATATATAGTTATGACTTGGCAGAGTGAAATGGCTTGGAAAATACATATGATGATGCATATAAATTCAAGGGAGAAAAAAGAAAAGATAAATATTTGTGGGATGGGAGGGCAAATGACTAAAATTAAGTTTCAAACAAAAGAAGTAAAAGACTAAGTAGCATCACTCGCATACTCTGTAGTGGCTAAGAAGACAAAAACAACCTACATGACAAAAATGAGAAAGCTTGCCTACTAGAAAACTAAATTATTGAAATCTCAAGTTAATACTATAGCACCACTTTGGCTGGACTACATTCCAGCTAAATACTAAAAAGCATACCACATCAGAGCTTACTATTGTAAGAGCCATAGCATAAATGGCAACGAGTGAAAACGAAGTCTATGGAATATAATTATAAAATGGCATAACTGAACACCGCTAAAGGACATAAAATTACAAAACTATTTGATTTACATCTGCTGCACTTAATCACAATTAAACTATGTTTCCAGGAGAAAACCAAATCTTCCTGGCACTGGGAACATGAACTTCAGTGCTCTTCCAGCACTATTGAAACACTTCGGTTGCTCTAGAAGAGCTTTGTTTTGTGAGACCTGTCAGTTCTGCACTTGTTTTGATAAGACTTTTTTTTCTGTGATAGAAGTACATAGCCTTATTTCTGGACAAAGGATTGAGATACATAGATCCCATATTTGAAGTATTGCTTTGGGAAGCACACATAGATTTAGGAATAGGCTCCTTCAACCTCTAAAGAAGTATCACCACAAAATTAACCTGGGGGAGTTCTGACTTCAACTTCAGTAAGGTTTCCCCCATAGACACCTAGCAGAATTTGAGAGTGAACCAAAGGCAGAGTTAAGTCACTGTGCCCATGTAAGGCATCATCAGACTAAAGAGAAAGCACTGTACTTCTATCAATTCGTACTACACAATGGACTGCTGAAATGGTAAGAGGAGGACCTAGTTAATTCACGGGGTTTTGCCTTTTATATAGCACAGGATAGATATTAAAATTACTGCAATGCATTTGACATGGAAAGAAGTGGGATTATATTTAATTTCTGTCATTAAAGGTTTGGTCCATATTGCCTTATCAAAGTTATCTCTGTCTCATCTATTTGCAATCTATATCCATGGGTTCTCAAAAAAAAACCAAAACCACAACCCCCTAATTGTTTACATTTTGCTTGCTGATTCTTTTTCTGAGAAGTGCTCACTACTACAATGGCTCTTTGCTCCATAACATGATAGTTATGAGAAAAAGAGGAACAGTATCATGCCAGTTCTGCAAACTTCACTTTCTCATTATTCCCGTTTCACAGAATTGTTGGAGTTGGAAGGGATGTTCTAGAGACCATCCAGTCCAACTTCCCACAGCAGGGCTGCCCAGAGCACATCACGCAGGAGCATCCAGACGGGGCTTGAAGATCTCCAGAGAAGGGGACTCCACACCCTCCCTGGGCAGCCTCTGCCAGGGCTCTGCCACCCTCACCCCAAAGAAGTTCTTCCTCAGATTGGAGTGGAACTTCCCATGGTCCAGCTTGTGCCCGTTGCCCCTCGTCCTGTCCCTGGGAACCACTGAAAAGAGTCTGGCTCCATCCTCCCTCAACCCACCCTTTAGACACTTGTCAGCATTAATAAGGTCTCCCCTCAGCCTTCTCTTCTCCAGGCTCAAGAGCCCCAGCTCTCTCAGCCTTTCCTCATCAGGGAGATGCTCCAATCCCTCCATCATCCTGTGGGTGCTGTGCTGAGTGCTGCAGAGCAGCTCTGCTGTTACTGCAGGGGTGCCTGGAATCCCTGCTTCTCTCACCATGGATCTTCTGCAGAGATGGGTAGAGTATAATCCTGGACTCTATGTCCTCAACACACGCTTGGCTACTTACACAAACATGGCAAGCTTCTTTATATAGGGTAAAAGCATGCACATTTTCTGTTTGGTGAAGACTTTGCTATGATAATCTGCAACAGCCTAATCCCACACACAGTACACATACATTTCATTCCTACAAGCATTTTGGAAAAGACAATGATGTGATTACGTACTTTATACAAACAGGACTTCTGTAATATATACTCCATAGTTCATTTTATGACGTGAATTGAAGATGTGCACTTAGCACCATAAAATTAAGGATTTGGGTCACGTCTCAAAGATTGCCTCCCTGCTTCCTCTCTCCCCTCCCACGCTTCCCACAGGGTCAGATCTGTGGACAGAACAATTTTGTGCCAGTTTGGTTACAGACTAGATTTCTCTCAAAAACCTGCCTCTAGATTATACAAGTAGTAAGAGAAAGAAGAGCTTCTCCTAGAAGTGCTGCTCTTAAATATCAAGTGAAAGGAGGAATCCCAGCTCTGAGGCTCACAGTATTTGGGTGGTGATATTATAAGATTCCCTACTTATCTTGGAGCTACTTGACTCAGTTCAGGCTTGTGTTTCATGAAGTATTAAGCCATCACAACATATCTTGCTTTACCATCACTGTTTTACCATCGTAACCCTAATAATAAAAGCTACTTAATACTAAATCCCTTTATGCTTTTATCACCCATTAATTACGTGTGTTCCTGCTTTAAAATATTAACCCATTAATAATGTTTTCTAGTCCACACATCCAAATATTTATAAAATACAAGTAACATGTCCTCTGTTCTAAATATTTTCTGCCCTTAAGGTGACTGTCAGAGTTGTGAGCAGTTACCACCTTATTTGAAACACTCTTTCTGGAACCAGCCCAGTTTCTGAAGTTAACTGACACTCTCCCTGAATGAACTTCAAAAACTCATTTAGACAGCAGTGTTCAGTTCTAGATCAAAAATTCCTAAAATCCCACAATAAAAAAAAAAAATTGTTCCTTTATGTCAGGAAGCCACAGGCTTCCGAGCAATGAAATAATTCATAATAATCATTCATGGTAACGCTTTCATTTGGAGGAAATGTGGAACATTAAAATACATTCAACACATGACAGTGATGCTTTCCAGAATTGAAACTCAAAGTTGTAAGGTCCAGCTACTACATATGGTAAGTTTATAAAATCTGCAGCTCAAGCCATAACAACTATATCTTCCCTCTCCATATTTATTTTAATAAGCTTTTCTTTTCCAAACTGACTTTATAGGAATAAATGCCTAATTTGTTTTGCAAGGAGGAGAGGCAAAGAAATATGAAGGAGGAAGAGAAGAGAAATCCTTCCTTCCCAAATCCCACTACTCACAATATGAAGAAGCTGTCCATATTCAGTTATAAAATATATCTAATATTTTCTGAGCATGAACAGTTCGAAGCAGCAAGTTGAAAATACAGAATAGTATCTACCACAGTACAGCAAATACCAGTGAATGCCATAGACCTAGGAATCCATGAAACAGATCAACTCATTAAATGAAACAGCAAAAGGCAAGTTAAGTTTCATATATCTCTATTTTTTCCTTCAGTATCAATTTCTAAAATGGTGAGAACATATAATAAATGCATCAAAACGTAATCCAGAGATATCTTTGCAGTGCTGCTTAGCTTTATCTAACCTTAGATTCCTTATTCATATTACACTAACTTCTGTCTTTGTAGAACGAGGAAAAAGTGAACTCGATTTACGACTGCAGTAGAAAATATGATGGCACATGGTTACCATTACCTTGGTTATCCTCAAATAGGCAATGCCTACCAATACCAAGACAAGATAACCAGGAAGATTTTGCACTATTCTCTTCTCAGATAAAGAAGGTGGAAAAAAAGAAAAATCAGGTCCCTTCTATTGCAAATAATTCCAACTTACTTTTTTTATTAGGAGGTAGTTTTTTTCATACGCACCAATAAAAACCCAAACACAAATTTAAAGATAATTCATACCATTCCCACAGAGTCTGTTTTACAGAAGTCTGCAGAGAACTGCAGTGGCTGCTTACAGTATATAGAAGAGAACCAGCAGTTGCTACTCCCAGGAATACAAGCCCAACAGAACTGGAGTGAAAGGAAATACTGAAAGGAAATTAAGCTGGCAAAACACAGGAACATGGACAGAAACGGACAGTAAATTTGAGGCAACAACATAAAACAGTTCCTATTGCACGAAAATTTATTTCTCAAATTGTCAAGTAACAGATTATCTAATTAACTAGATTATGCAAAGACAATGCCAAGTACTTGGTGACAGGAGAGAACTCACAAAGCAGATGGATAAAGATGCCCAGGAAAGCTGAAGAGCTGCGTGTAAAAACACAGGGCTGGAGAAGGGCCATATGGGACATAAAAGGTAAGCTAACCAGTGTTCAAAGCATTAAAAAATTATCATCTAGAGAATGCTGATGAGGATAAAGTCTCCTCTACTAGATGCAAGTAAGGGTGGGGGCTTTTCTGTTTGTCTCAGGGTTTTGCTTGGTTGGTTGGTTGTTTTTAAAACAGAACATTGTAAAAGACAGGCTTAAGAGACCAAAAGTAAATTCCAAACTATTCTTTCAGTGCCACTTTTAATCACTTTAATCCATTTCAATTATTCCTTTTCTTTCTTAGAACAAGGACTTCTTATTAGTGCTGAAAGAGCTATCTTATAAAGAATAACTCTTAAATGAAATAACCTGTGAGAGAAAAGTAACAAGACAGCATTTTGAGAGGCGTGTTTTTATCATTCTTGTATGCTTAGCAAGAACTTAGTAGGAAGAGTAAACTGACAACAGCAACAATAAATCCATAACAGGCTTCTTGATAATATACACAGTTAAAATGGAAATTTGGGAATACACCCAATTTTTTTGAGTTAGATCAGGCACATCATCAAAATTATTATGATAACTAGCACACTTTAAGTTATAATAAAACTTTTCTTAACAAAATCAAATGAAATATTAAAATAAACAACTAATTTTACCTGTAAATTTATCTACATGTTTAACAAAACAAGCTTATCGGCTTATTTACAATAAGACCAACTGACTAGATGGTTTTTTCAGAAGTGCCTAAACCAAATTTTCCAGTACAAAAGAGACATTCAGTAAAATTTAATTTCCTAAATTCCATATGTGCTTGAAAAAAAAAAAAATCTACTCCGCACACTTCATTGGCAGAGCATTTCATCATTTGATTGAACTATTTCCATAGAAATTCTCAGTTTAAAGAACTGTATGTGCACAATATGCACTGTGGGTGACATAGCACTAGGGGAAAAAAAAGGAAAACCCTTTAATTTTGCTTCATTCCTGCTCTGCGGCACACCTAAGCCAAAAAACTTTGCTTTCTCTACAGTCAATGGAGAAAGGGAAAAGGAGGCATCTCTGAAGAATGACTGTCAGTCCAACTGCAGACAATACCATTAGACTTACAAGGCACATATCTTGATTCCACACGCAAGGCAGGTGGAATCAATCCAACCTAAAAGTTGACTCTGGCAGTTGACTGCCTACTGACTTTCGGATCAGAAGTTAGTTGTCAAAACACACTCTTATAACACCAGGCTCCACTACTCAATGTAACAAATGTCTGTGAAGTAAACACAGGATTTAATTTTGTACGTAAGGCTGCACCTGGACAGAAAATCCACAGGGTGACTATGCTTCCTTTATCCACAGGGAGGAACTACCCGTGAGATCACAGCATTATTTCCTGTCTTCTTTCTTGTGGCAGGAAACCCTATCACCTCACTGCTCAAAAGGCAGTATTTTTAAAGCTGTATAAAGAGGCAACCTGTTTTGTGTCCTAGACTGAGGCATTTCCAAAAACTTATTAACCTCAGAGAAAAAGGCAACTTAATGGCTTATGGAATCCAGGGTCCCTATAAGTGTATTATACCTGACCATTAGCCTGCCTTTAAAAACCTCTTCAACTTGCTATCGTTATTCATCTCAGCAGCCCAATGGTATTCAAGCTCATCTGACCTGTCACATTGGAAGAGTATGGCCAAACGTACCATTAGTATAGAGTGAATAACTTTATCAAAGTCCTATTATGAGAGATTCGCTTCATTACTATTGGGGAACTAAAGTGCCAGGAGTGTACTCAGTACTACTCTAAATAAGAAAGAGTTATTTTTATTTTAGTTTTTCTATAAAAGTGTTAAAAATCTGAGCATCTGAAGGTGGGATTTTAAATCCTTACTAGGTACTCAAATGTAAGCCATCTGCAAATGCTAAATACTCAGATTGTACCATACACGACTCCAAGAGCTACAAGTGCCCAGGAAAGTTAAAAAAGCCAAGCCACTTCATATACCTAATTTTAGGCATCTAAATTTATTGTCATTAGAGACACAGCTGATACTGCAATTCTTGTACATTCTCCCTGAATTTGATATTACTCCCAGAAGACCCACAGATGCAGACCAAAATGAATTAAACAGTAGTTTTACAGCAGAACAGAAATAAAAGAGCATCCGAATCAGTGAATTGAGAAATAATAATAAATTTGTATTTTCCACAAACATATTCTGAGTACATGCAAAAGGTGCCATGCCAGATTGCTGCAGCACTTAGTTATATGTTCGGCTGCAAGTGTTAAAGATAAACTTCAACATCAGGTTCCCTGTGTATCTGATTTGAAACAATCAGCACTCAAAATGCACCAATGCTGACTTTATTTGTTGTACATTCTTTTGTTTAGATAAGCCTGCAGGCCAAATAACATACAGACTTACACCCCATGGACCCACAATCACTCGTTACATGTCTAATGCGACAGCACGGAGACGGAAATGAATAGCAACACATAACTCAGAATTACAAAGGCATGTAGTACGGGGAAGCACGCAGAGAGAAAACAATGAAATATACTTTTGAATGCATATGAAGATGCTGTTACCTTCCCCACTGCCTGAAAATTCTCATAAGACCTAACAGACAAGAAGGATGCAACATATTCACAAAAAAAAACAACCACCAAAAATGTTCTACAGCATGATAAACAGAAGTCTACTTAAGAAAAAGTACAGTCGGCGCAAAATATACTTCTTTTCTTTAAATGAAACATATTGGCTTAGCATATTTCGCTGAATATTTTGTATGAAGTAACTTGTAGAGTGAGCAAACATCCATACCACTGAACCTGTGTAATGTTTGCCATTAACTGACAAGCAGGTTTGTTGATAGATTCAGAGAAGTGGCCAGGGACCAACTGCACAGAGAGTTGTAAGTACCTCCTCGTACACAGATAGGACCTGTCAGAGGAGAACTGGAGATTAATGGAGCATAGTAGGGAAGCACGCAGCCTTGGTGCCACTCACTATCTGTTCAGATAGCAAGCTATGATTGCCATTGTGCTCAGCTCAGCCCCTTTCAAAAGCATTAAGTTCAGAAAGGATTTTCCTTGGCCAAGATAATCTAAGAAAATTCATTATGTTTAAATGTCTATTGATTGTGCTGGGATAAAAGCATTAATGATCAACTTCAAAACACGAGAACAGGGAGCTAAGTTACAAATAAGAGCTACTAAGAGCTAATAGGTAGCTAAGAGCTACCTGTTTTAACTTTTATATTTCTGGTTGCATCACTCACAGGATTATATTATTAGCTATGAGGGAGCTGTAGTCATTCTGCTATCATCATTTGGTCATACTGCACAGTATTACTTGAGTTACAAGGTGGTCAGGTATTTGGTCCAACTGCCTGGATGCTCCGACCTCCTTGACTTTCACAGGAGAAAGCAAACGGCATTTCAGGAGTACGTACAACTCCACCAGGCAGATCCCTTTTTCCATAAGTATGCATGATCTGCCCCTTAGAGCCTCTACTTGGTTACAATAAAATGTACCTCTATGGACTTTTTTCCTCCATCTTACTGAGCCAAAAAGACAAGGAGGCCAGAGAAAGAGAAGGCCTACAGGGAACCCTAGAGGGTTTTCTCATTCTCAACCTGAACCATCCATAGAAATCTCCCATCTCTTAAGATCCAGGCTCTCTACTTGTGTATCTCAGGTAGTTTGCCTTTCCCAGGTTTACATGTGGATAGAGAAATGAACATTGACTTCTTCATTTTAACATTTCTTCTCCCTTGTGCTCTGTTCCTGAACAAAGTAATGCTTTTCTCCTTATGAAAGCCATTTCTCCTAAACATAAAAACCCCATGCTTCTAAACACAGTCAAATGTATGTGGTTGATAAGGATGGTAATAAGGGGTAAGGTCTGGCAAAAAAAGGTTGGAAAGCACATTTTCCTGGTTGGTTGGGGAAGAGGAGCATGCAGAGAAACCCACAGAATGAAATGCACAGAAGATAAGAGTTCAGTTATTAAGTTATGCCACATGGCAGTAGCAGGAGGATTGTGACAGCAGGAAAAATACAGTAAATAACATGAATAGGAAAAAGAACATCTGTGCAAAGCAAAGCATCTACCTGCCTGTCTCACCTAAAGACTTTCCAGCCCTTGGGGTCATCCTCCTTCAAGTGAGGACAGCAGGTACCTTATCCTCCTCAAACATGTCGTAGCAAAAAATCTAGTAGTCACAGCTTTCTGCAGAATAGCTCCAGTTCTGCCACAGCAGTTTATGTTTTACCATTTACACTTGGTGGCTGAAACAACAGAGGGTAAGTTGCTGACATCTATTGTCAGCAGCGAGCTACTTTTCCTGCGTACGTTAGGCCTAAACGCTGCCACAACCAGCCCAGGAGGAATGCGAACCGGACACCTTTGGGAAAGCATCTAACAAGACAAGTCGTATTTAAATGATGTCAAGAAAACAGCGTTTCTCAATATTCTACAGCAAAGTGTTTTGACTCATTTCAACGCTGAAAAATATCTCTTTTTCTCTTAACTGAAGCCTCATTCTTTTACTTTTCCTTATCTGAGACAATCCTTGTGCCCACAGACATTTAGAACTTCTTTTTCAGAGTTAGAGATGCCATCTGCAGCTTGTGAATATGTTAGATCAGCTCTCTATGACTAAATTCCTGTCACCAATACTAGTGCATTTGAATTTTAAGGCTAGCAATACTTGACTGTGAGTTCAGTTATTCTGAAGAACAAAAAATACAGTAAGAGCAGTCAAGAAAAATAAGACAAAAATAGCTTTGAAAGGGATCCTTCTCCATGGCTTGGCTCCTCCCCCCAAAGGACAAGAAGAACTTGACCTTAAAATGAAACAATTAATAGTCAGTGAAATGTAATTTGGCAGCTTGTTAGCTCGCAGGGAGAGCCCTTAACACATACAAACTCTTAGAATTACACATAGGGAATGTATCATGTAATATAAATATATAGAGTTACTTTCCATTATGGGATTCAGAACTGCTATTATAGTGAAAATGTTTATTTTAAAAAGGAAGTACAGTTTTAGTGTGGCTATTAAAGAAAATATACCAGTCTGAAAATGTTTTTATTTTTCATGACTGTTAATGGTCAAAGCATACAAATTGCAATGACAGTAAAATTAGAAACATCTTCCGAGTTGTTGTCAATGTTTTGACTCACGAGGACACAAAACCCAATTATTAAAACTACAGTGAAATGCACCACAATTATTTGCTCATCTAATGCAGTTCTTTGCACAACTGAATCCTTGTAGAACAATTTCCCATGGACTAGCAGCTCATCATGAATTGAGGACATAAAACTTGGTTATCAATCTGCTTATTCTGCACTGACCAGAGAAATGCTGTAAAGTAAAACATAATACTAGAGGAAATAATTGCCATATTTGTCCTAAAACTCAAAGCAATTTCAGCAAAATAATCTGTAGCTAGTGGCAACATTCTATGAGAGTGTTCCCTTCCTATTTCAAATACATTTACTCTGAATGACTTATTTGCTAAGTGTTGAATATGAAGATTTTTAGGTAGGGCAGTAATTTGAGCAAAAGTCTAAGATACAACTATTAAAAAAGGAATTAAAAATAGACATTGTTTTATATACCCAATACTACACAAATTCTGAATTACAGATCTTCAGATTATAGAACTTGAAATGTACTGTTTTCATAAGCACAAAACCCCCTCATAAGTTATCTTCCAAGAAATGCTGCAAACCAACCGATCCCATTTCATTTAAAATTTAATTCATGGAGTCTTCAACCATGTACTTCAGAACTCAGTCAGTATGTGCATTCACTATTAATGCTACATTCCCACTTTCTCATATTGCTTATTTTCTCATATTGCTTATTCAGAATTTCCACTAGGAAATATTTAGAATATTTTTAAGTTCATCTTAAATTTATTTAATTACAAAGAAGCTGGTGAACTTTCGCTGCCACAACTAAAATGTGACCTTAATCCAATTTTTTGAGGCTCAAATTATTAGCTTTAGAATACCCAGCATAGTTAGTATTCTAGGCTCCCAGTAGCAACCAAAAAACTGTACATAACAAGGGAATGATGATGTTTTTGACTGAGATATAACTTTAAGTTGACACATACCCTCACTGAGAGACTAAAGTCTTTCTTTACTGATGATATTGTGGAAACACATTTGAGTGTGTCCTGTAGCTCTTAAGGCTTAGGGTGACCTTGATTTTCCTCTGGCAGCAGGCCATGATTTTGCTTGAAAAAAGTCACAGTGACAGTGAGAACCCCTGACAGATGTAATGAGACACACAGCTTTATCGTGTGCCTTCCCCCCCCCTCCACCAAAAGACCTGGATGTAAGGGGGTGAAAAAGCTCACGTTTAAGCTCACCCTGTGCTTCTCAGTTTGACTCTCCCCATAAAACACATCTTCATGGAGCAAAGAGTGTTCCTCTGTAAGAGATGTGCAACGAAGCCCTGAAAAGCAAAGAACTGAGAGAGTGCTACCACTGCCATCATTACTGAATACAATGATCAGTGTATTACGAACTGGCTGTAGATTCTGCAAATCCCAAAGAGAAATCTAGCTGAGTGCTGAATTTGAGGAGTGACTTGACTGGGATCATCTTCAGAGAAAGTAAAGATTATAACAGATCACAACAGACATGTATTTTCTTACCCTGTGAGTCCCATCACAAGGCTTTGGTTCTATCCATGCTTCTTTAAGCTATTGATCTTCACCACATTGCTGAGGACCGAGACATAAATTCATCTTTGCCATGTGTGAAAGTGACATGGCTCAGTTATCAGTCTTACTGCCTTTAATCTCATGATTCATCAGAATCAACTTTTTAATATATACTCATGGCTACAGATGTTGAATCCTAAACAGAGGCAGAGGATAAAACAACTTCCATGCTACTGCCTGTCCAATCAAATATTTTTCTTTTAACTAAAAATAATAAAAAAAAAAGGAAGTGCAATTTGTTTTCTAATCACTAATGGTTTCAGGCACAGTGTCAAGAGGACAGAAACTACAAATTTGATTAGGATGATCTTTTTGTGCCATTGGCTAGCTTAAGAAGTTCTGCTTTTTCTTTGTGGGCAAATCACAGAGTACCCTTGCAGAATATTCCCTTGAGTTCTCTTTGGCATAAAAGACTCAGATACCACTCAGTGTCTTAAGTCAGTTGACAAATCCAAACAGTGATTCCCAACTTCTGTCCTCTGTCTTATGATATATGCTAGGATCATAGGATGACTGGAATAGAAATGCCTCTAGAATAACTTTTTTTTCTAGCCTTTTTAAGCTAGTAAAAGTTCACAGAAAGTTATTAATGTGGTTTTTAAAATAAAGTGGCAAATAGATTTTTAGCTGAAATAAGAGATTGCTCAAGATTAAGTTTATCTTGGGTGGGGGGGTGTTAGAAGGGAGGATGTTTTACCTAGAAACACTGTCTTGTAATACATTTTAGACAGCTAAGGAATAGTTTCCTTTTGAAAGAACATCAAATACTTGACAGTGTAATCACTTCAGCTTGATTTTCCTCACAGTAGATTTCACAAGCCTTTGCTGTTGCCTAAGTGCTAAGAAGGACCTTTGAGGAAAGCACTGTATCACTATACCCATGTCCAGTGGATAGAGCCAAGAGCACACCTGACCTGAGCGTGGCTACCGTATTCTGAGCATGGCTACTAACACATCACTATAGGGAAGCTGGGTTTTGAAGACAACTAAAAGCACTTTGGAACAACACTATTTCTATTGCATTCAAAGACTAAGGTAAAATAGAACAGGTAATTCTGCCTCTAACTTTGCCTTGGGCAAACACCAGATACACACCCTACAACAAGAATATTTAAGAGTTCTCATGCATTCATTCAGCAGTGGTTTGCAATCACAACCATTTTCCTTCATCCATTAAATGTGAACAAACCAGATGATTCACTATGTCTATACTTGGTAAGTTTAAGTGGACGGGTAACAGGATTCCATGGTCATTCAAATGCAAACATATACATACCATCCTGGAATAGTCTGCACTTTGGAATAACTGCTGAAACAGACAACACAGGTGGATTTTCCTAGTATCAGATAACAGCAGATCAGGACAAAGAACTATATTATGCACTGCCTTGTCTCCAACAGAGGTAAAGAGCAGATGTAGAAGAACAGGACCAACATGCAGTGCTAGCTTCACAGAGAACTTCCTGTGGTTTGCAGCTGTGAGACTTTCAAATCTGAGGTGATATCTAAGAGTTCTTGATGGGTTTTCTTATTCAGTAAATTCATTCTTGTGGAGTCGAGAATACATAAAAATGCACTTGCCCAGTAAATGGAAAATTAATGCAGTAACCTCAAATACTTAATATTGCTATGGGGAAAAAATGCAACATTAGTGAAGCACCATGTCAAAAGCCAAGAGAGGTAGGATATAAGTAAAATGAATTTTATTCCAGTAATATTGCAGACTCTGGAAATGATAAAGGCATAGCTAAAGAGGCAAGTTACTTCTTTTGAGAGGATAATGTGAAGACTGTTCTTCTGGTGCCTATTCCAGTAATATTACAGACTCTGGAAATGATAAAGGCATAGCTAAAGAGGCAAGTTACTTCTTTTGAGAGGATAATGTGAAGACTGTTCTTCTGGTGCCCAGGGACAGGACAAGAGGGAATGGGCACAAACTTGAATGTAAGAAGTTCTACTTAACCATGAGGAGGAACTTCTTTCCTTTGAGGGTGGCAGAGCCCTGGAATAGGCTGCTCAGGGAGGTGGTGGAGTCTCCTTCTCTGAAGACATTCAAAACCTGCCTGGACAAGTTTCTGCACAACCTGCTCTGGGTAGACCCGCTTTGGCAGCAGGGTTGGACTAGATGATCTCCAGAGGAACCTTCCAACTCCACGTGATTCTGTGATTCTGATTCTTATTACATTTCTAAAGCAGTAAGATCCAAGATTTTCATTGCCATTTGGAGTCCTGACATCATAAAGGTTACTGACTGTTGTACACAAGGCTTTTGGAGATTTGCTTTCAGACCCATAGGGAGAAATTAACATCTTGTTCCCCATCTCGTTCCCCATGTCCTTTCTCCTTGCACCTTCCTTTACACTGATGCTCTTGTGCAGCTACTTCCTCATGACTATGTTTTTCTACTGGGGAAGCCCTCCCCAAACCCATGCCTTATGTGTTGGCTTTTAAGCTACAAATGCTTTAGTGTTCTTTTATCCAGATTTGGATATGGTCCTTTTTCCACCTGAGAACAGGTTTAAATTTGGTTGAAGAACAAGTGAAGGGAAGATCTTGCTGCTTGGTTCAAAGTACTGACCATTTCCAGCTTTTCAAAGACTATTATAATGACAATGTTTGCTAGCATGGCACAGAAGCACCTCTTTGACAAGCACCTCCACGTGATTCTGTGAGTCTGATTCTTATTACATTTCTAAAGCAGTAAGATCCAAGATTTTCATTGCCATTTGGAGTCCTGACATCATAAAGGTTACTGACTGTTGTACACAAGGCTTTTGGAGATTTGCTTTCAGACCCATAGGGAGAAATTAACATCTTGTTCCCCATCTCGTTCCCCATGTCCTTTCTCCTTGCACCTTCCTTTACACTGATGCTCTTGTGCAGCTACTTCCTCATGACTATGTTTTTCTACTGGGGAAGCCCTCCCCAAACCCATGCCTTATGTGTTGGCTTTTAAGATACAAATGTTTTAGTGTTCTTTTATCCAGATTTGGATATGGTCCTTTTTCCACCTGAGAACAGGTTTAAATTTGGTTGAAGAACAAGTGAAGGGAAGATCTTGCTGCTTGGTTCAAAGTACTGACCATTTCCAGCTTTTCAAAGACTATTATAATGACAATGTTTGCTAGCATGGCACAGAAGCACCTCTTTGACAAGCACCTGCTTCTCTGATACCTACACCTTATCATCTTTCTCATCTGATATTACAAGTGATTCACAACTGAAACCTTATCACTCTCCTCTTCCACTCCAAAGTCGTTATAAATTCGCAGTCAGCACAACATACTCTGTTACTTACAGTTCAAGAGGTTAAATGAAAGCTGGCACCACCGTGGCAATTCAGCAGCATTATTTAGCCTGAAGTAGTTGTTCAGTTGCAAAAGGAACTGCTTCAATGAGATCACTGAGATCAAAGAGAGCCCTTCTACAACAATTCCTCCATTTTTTTCATGGCTAAGAGCTCGATTCCATTGGAGATAGTCTCATGGAATAAAGCCATTTGCGATGAGATGCATCTATGCTACACAAGAGAGGATGTGCAAAGCTAATAAGTCCTATCTCCCTGCAGCATAGTTTCTTCAGATGGTTGGCAGAGACCCTAACAAGATAAACATTGGAAAAATCTCTCAGACAGTTGCATGACCCCATTGCAGCAGCCTCAAAATGGAGAGAGAGAGAAGACTGTCAATGGGTGATTGCATCCTAGGAAGTGGGAACACAAGAAGGTCCATTCAATGCTGGGGAGGCAAGATGCAGAGATGAAGGTAGTAGAAAGAGAGAACATCAGAAGTCTCCTAAATAAACCTTATTCTGAATTAAATGCCGTAAAATAGTAAACAGCCAACTTGTTCAAATTAATCTGTTTTTAGAAATTGCTACTGACACAGACTTCACGGTGTCGGTAAGTGGTTAGCAACCACTTGGTCGGTTAAGCAACCTAAAGTGCCTTGCTCTCTGTAGAGAGGCTGAAGAAGTATTTTCTCCAGTCAGTCCATGTCTGAGTTTGGCAAATAATAATGCATTGATTTATCAAGCAAAGAACATCTTTACCCCTTTAAGGAGACTTAAGCAGTCTGTAAATGTAAATTGAGGACTTTTACCAGGCAAAGTAATTCCCCGTAAAAACACATCACTATCCTACCCAAGTAGATCTCCATCAGCTAAAATTGATTTTATTTGTGTGACATATAAATAGGCCTACTCTTTTATAAGTGTGATTTTACCTTATTCAAAAAGGTGCAGCTGCAGAACTTCCGGAGATACCATTTCTCCAGCAAGAAAAAGAAAAATCCTATTTAACACTGATATTTTATTATGCTAAGCCAGGTTTATGTGTATTTTTGCATACACTTTCTGTTCATCAGGCTGTACAAATTCATCCCTGTAAACCATAGGCTGCTGAGCCCCCCCCAGACACCAAAAACTGGTGCACGTTCTCTCTCTCTTTTACAAGGTTACAGAAACAGCAGCCAATCTGAGCCCTTCAAATAAACAGCAAGAGAAACTTGTAGACTTCTATCTAGGGCCGCCGGCACACACTTGCTTCACGATGGCTCACTCAGCACAAACTAATCTAGGATAGATTCAGGTCAACCTGACCTGAAATAGATCTTAATTGAGTTAGTACAACCAGGTCTAGAGTATCCCATTGCCATGGTCTGATTCACCCCATTAAAAACAGAATGAAAAAGCCACTAGCAACAAATACTGGCATTATGCTGCTTAAGTTTTTTTTTGAAAACTGGAGTCAATTTCTGATAACTCAGCATAATATAATACTTTAAGGAACACAAATGGATCCAAAGGGTCAGAACATGGTCACAGTTTACGTCCCCATGAGGCAGATTCAGGACCAGGTCGTGTGCAAGCCAGAATTCCTAGAATTAGGTATCAGAATTGCTCTCCCCATAATTCACCTTATTCAAAGATGAAAAAAACATTCCTCTCCTTTTATAGAGGAGTTTTTAAGTCCATGCCAACTACACACAATTCTCCTGTTGGTGAGACCACATGCTATGGACGATAGCAAGAGTGGAAAAGAGGAAACCCAGGAAGTTTTTTCCTTGATGGCGGATTTCCACTGCTGGAGCATGCTTAATACAGAAATAATACATTACTAAAATAATACAGAATTTTAAAATTCGTCAAGGTTTCTTTTTATTTCCAAGCTGGGTACTTCTCTGCTGCATTGAGTGGCACTGATTGCATCTGTATCTTTTTATAACACAAGACAGGAAGGTGCTATACAGGAGTCTTACCTACATTAGCATGGAAGGAAAAGCAAGAAAACTCCCTAAAACAGGACGTAAAGCAGAGAGGAAGGGATGTCCAAGGTAATTCATCACCTTTCCCCCCAAACCTCTGTGGGCCTCACCCCAGAGGAATTCCCATAGACATTATTGCCAAGTCAGCTGGGATATTCACTGCCAATTTCTCTGCAGGAGAACACTAAGGAGCAAGAGCTTTGCCCAGAGATACATTTACTCACTTTCAGTTTTCAATGAGGTCCATTTAAAAAAACATATGTTCCCCTCCAAGTGAATAGGATTTATATTAAAAAAGAGTATATATTCCAGTTTTGTCAGCTTCCCTTGTGATGAAAGAACGTATTTTTCATAAAAAACTTTGCTTATGTGGGAAAAGAACTGATGCATTTATCTCCTATGGAGTGACTTTTTAACAATGGATAGCAACACTGGGTAAAATGCAAACCAATTCAGTGATTCCTGTAGTATTATTTAACTGAAAAGTCAGCTGAAAAGCAGATATCAATAGCTCACTATAAAAGTCCAACATCCTAATTCTGCAAGAAAAACTAGGAATTTTAAGCAAAACTACTCATAGATCATAGGCAGAAGCTTTTTACACCCTCCAAGTTTTCTCAAAATTCAACACTGCATTCTGTCGAAAACAGCAACAAGGTCC
Source organism: Calidris pugnax (assembly GCF_001431845.1). NCBI lineage: Eukaryota > Metazoa > Chordata > Aves > Charadriiformes > Scolopacidae > Calidris > Calidris pugnax. The sequence goes on from NW_015091152.1 coordinate 1,529,396, forward strand.
AACTGTTTCATCAGTTGTAGCCAAGCAACACTAAAGAGTTCAGAATTTGGCCCAATTTTAATCAATACAAATAAGCCGTCTTACTCACTTAGAAATTTATTAACTCTGATCGATAGATTTCATACAACAGCTGCACAAAAATCAATGAACAACGCAACCTATACAGAACATTGCAAATGTTTGTTCATTAGGAAATTACTGTTGCTTCCTCTTTTCTTTCCAAAAGATAACAATATTGCAAAAGATTGTTTAGCCAAGTATTCTAATGCTAAAGGTGCACCAGTTGTATGTACACAGCAGATTAGTGGACACTCCAAATTGAAGTGGAATCAGTTCCAGATGTTTTCCACTGATTAAATTTAGCCCAAGCAAGGTTAAGTAAATGACAAGCAGCTGCTTTTCTTTTTTTGCAATAGTCATGAAAAACACTCTTAAAGTTCTGACTACCTCTAACTGGCAGACACATGGTACAGTACCTATTTTCCTAGGTTTTTATGATTAACAGAGACTATGGACAGTCTTAGAGCAACATTCTTTTTACCCTGACTCTGTCAGATCTTATGCAGATCAGAACTAAGAGGAAGAAGCTCAACAATAAAAAAAAAAAATCATATCTCTTTGGAATGACTCAATTACATGTACCCATAAAACACAGAGATTCTCATTTTATATGCTAGTTTTTACTGAAGTAAGGAGAAATAATACAGGAAAATGTTAAAGTGTCACTAGGCCAGCTCATAGCTCAGTGCAATACTGGCATCACCCCAGTAATCACTCCATCTCAAACAGGACAGCAAAGTGCATTGATTTCAGGTTCTCACACATAACATGGGAATATCAGAAAGAAAAAATCACAGCCAGCAATAGGTGCAGGAGTTATAAATTAAAAATTATTCAAGTGTGAAAATTCACAACATAATAGCAAACAAGACCACTTTAAAAGCGGGGATTGCCTAGCTATTCCTCTCTGAAGAGTTCTTAAACTTTTACTTGGAAAAAAAACAAAGACCCTTGATTGGAATGTCACAGTTTTGAACATGCATAGAGGTTGACACAAGGCTTTATTCCTTAGACTTTTCTCCTTCTACTTAGACATACAGTGGGCTTTTTTTTTTTTAACCTGATAGGATTAAACTGACAGAAAGGCATAAAAAGTTCCTTGTGCATATATCTTTAGGCAAGTTGACAGGCCAGATTTTCCATCACAGCACTTATTCCTGGCAATGCACTGAAGCATTTCCAATGCACAGAAGAAAAAGCAAAAATTTCCATGGATTTGTGATTGGGAAAATCTGGAAAGAATACCATGCATGCCTGTACATAAAAATTATTTTCCAAGCATCTTCTGTGAGATTCCAAACAGCATGCTATGTAAAGAGGCATATCAAGCAAACTAAAATTGTTTAGGAAGTGGTTAACACTTGGGTATCTAAATACGGAGCTAAAACAAAAAAAGAGAACACTTAAAATTTTTTCTTCTCCATTTTTAAAGTAATGATCAGTGTTGCATATATATAAACCCACACCCCTAAAGAACCAGAGTTTATTTTATTTCTAATTCTGGAATCTTTTCAGCTTTCCCAGCTGACATACAATGAAAAATATGTAAAATGCATGCTTTTCAAGCCATATTAAGTCACATATTCAAGATGAAATGTATATTTACTGGCACCTCCTCCTCCACTTAAGCAGGCCTAGTCAGAAAAGCCATGGCTGTTTTTTAACATGATCCCCTGATCTCTCACAGTAATGTCATTCCCATCAGAAAGAACAAATTTTTGTGGCTAAAAAGTAGCTTAACATTCTGGATCAAATCACATCTCATTTTCCTCACAGAGCATTCACCACATTTGCCGCAAAATCCAGTTTCTCTCCTTGCAAAAGCTGACATGCCCAATTACCACTCCTCCTTGTTTATAAATGAGTAGGCCTATGTTTAATATTGCATTGACTAATAGCATTCTTCACTTCTGTAACGCTGTGTCAGTCTGAAAACACTTCATAAACAATTAAGACTCACAATATCTCTGTGACAGAGACAAGACACATTCATTTAACAGATGACGCAACTGAAGCACAGTGAGTTAATTGTCTGCCCAAGGTCACATAGCAAATCAGTAACAGAGCTAGGAACAGAATCCAGGAACACTGACTCATGCATATCTCCCTCCTCAAGAGGAGACAAGCCTTTTACACGCAGCCTCAACACCAAAATGGGGTTTCCATTGCAGTCTAACAGCCCGCTGCTACATGCTGGAGTTCTGTCAGTCTTCCATTCTCATTTTAACAGCTTCTTGCTGCCTCTGCTTCTTTTGTGCAAAAGAGTTTGAGGCAAAAGCTGATGATCCTTGGCTTTTTACAAAAGAAGCATACGCACACACAGAAAAAAAAGAAGTGCAAAAAGTTACCCTTATTCCCACCTTCAGTGAGAAGGCTCACAAGTACCTCAAAAAGGCCTTCACTCTCAGTCACTAGCAAACTGCAACGGAAAACTTCACAGCCTACAGTCATAGAATCATTCAGGTTGGAAGAGACCCTTGGGGTCATCGAGTCCAACCATCTACCCTACTCTACAAAGTTCTCCCCTACACCATGTCCCTCAGTGCCGCATCTAAATGTCCCTTAAACACATTCAGGGATGGTGACTCAACCCCCTCCCTGGGCAGCCTGTTCCAATGCCCAACCACTCTCTCTGTGAAGAATTGTTTCCTAATGTCCAGTCTAAACCTACCCTGGTGCAACTTGAACCCATTACCCCTTGTCCTGTCATCTGTAACTTGGGAGAAGACACCGACCCCCACCTCTCTATACCCTCCTTTCAGGGAGCTATAGAGAGCAATAAGGTCTCCCCTCAGTCTCCTCTTCTCCAGACTGAACACCCCCACCTCCCTCAGCCTCTCCTCATAAGACTTACTCTCCAGACCCCTCACCAGCTTCTTTGCCCTTCTCTGGACCTGCTCCAGCACCTCAATGTCTTTCTTGTGGTGGGGGGCCCAAACCTGGACACAGTACTCGAGGTGGGGTCTCACCTGCCCAGCACAGGGGGACCATCACCTCTCGGGTCCTACTCACCACACTGTTCCTGATACAGGCCAGGATGCTGTTGGCCTTCTAAAGCAGCAGTGGTAGAAAAAAAATATCAAAATTCCGTAGGACATGCTTATTTGTGCTTTTAAAGGTAAGTTTCATAGACTGTTTCCCCAGGCAACGTCCATTGGTATATTAGTTCCCCATTTCCCGATGCACAATTTGCATTGAAGTTTGAATATTGCAGTTACTTGACTAATTGAACAGAATCGGAAAATTGCAGTCTTCTAGAATTCAAGCTCTCCATAAAAAAAGAAGCCTTAAATCCCAAATTGCCTTCCCCCCTACACCTTCTCAAAGGTTGCCCTCACTTCCCCAAAATAATTTGGATCGTAGGATCTCAAGAAAGGCGGGCGCTGCAGTGCTATGCTGTACTGGAAAGGGCCCTCCCTATAAGGGCTCATTTGAGAGCAAAGCATCCCCCAGTGATGCAGCGAGAAGGTTCTTTTCCACACTGTGGCATCATGTACCATAAACAGCTGGTTAACAGACCAGAGATCAGGTCAAGCAGCTGCCTTTGTACTTGGTATCAAAAGCGTGGAGACAGATGACTGCAGTGAATTAGTGAGATACAGGATTAGCCCAGGAACATACAACAGGAGACAACTGCATGAGCAGTCCACAGGCCATCTTCCAAAGTGCTCTCAGCCACTTCTGAACAGATACCAACTGCATACTGAATAAAAATTCCACTCTAGTCTATCATCTGGGCTTACCTGCTAGCACCAGGCTCAGAATGTTCATAAGCCTGAGCCAGCACTGTGCGCTCGCAGCTCAGAAAGTCAGCCACCTTCTGGGCTGCATCAAAAGAAGCATGGCCAGCAGGTCAAGCGAGGTGATCCTGCTCTCATGAGACCCCACCTGGAGTACTGCATACAGCTCTGGGGCCCCCAACGTAAGAAGGACATGGACTTGCTGGAGTGAGTCCAAAGGAGATGGACTCACTGATGATCAGGGGACTGGAGCACCTCTCCTATGAGGACAGGCTGAGATTGTTCAGCCTGGAGAAGAGAAGGCTCCGGGGAGACCTTAGAGCAGCCTTCCAGTACCTAAAGAGGGCCTACAGGAGAGATGGGGAGAGGCTCTTTATCAGGGAGTGTAGTGACAGGATGAGGGGTAAAGGTTTTAAACTGAAAGAGAGGAGATTTATGTTAGATATTTAGAAGATATTCTTTCCTGTGAGGGTGGTGAGACACTGGAACAGGTTGCTCAAAGAAGCTGTAGATGCCCCATCCCTTGGAGGTGTTCAAGGCCAGGCTGGATGGGGCTTTGAGCAACCTGGTCTGGTGGGAGGTGTCCCTGCCCAGGGCAGGGGGGTTGGAATCAGATGATGTTTAAGGTCCTTTCCAACCTAAACCATTCTATGATTCTATGAAACCTCACTAAATGCTTTTCTCAGTTAACAAAAGAATTACCAGGAGTTCACTGTTTAAGTATCATATTCCAATAAGTTTTTATCCCTCTTAAAGTAGCCTAAGATAATTTTCTAGGCCATAATCCAGATCCTGTGTTTATGCACATATAAGGATGAGACAGGAAAGACTGACTAAAATCAGTATGTAAACAGGTTTCTGCCTCTCTCCATCTTCAACCCACATTGCCACATCATGGAAAAATGCCCCACACCATCTGATGCGATTGCTCTTGACCAGTTCATGTGAACTGTTACGGATTTCCTTCCTACTCTCTGGTTTTTACAAATATTTTGACCACTCCATCGTTCTTCCGTGAAATGAACTTTCCTAGAGACGGAAATTCCTCCTTCCCTCCCTTTCAAAGCGTGTATTATGTACCCATTTGTAGAGCCCTGCATCTCACATGCCTCCCATCAGTTCCCTTAGTGGCTCTTAGGTTGTTTCTGATCACTCCTTTACTCCTCAAGTATTTACTTTGTAAGCCCAGATTTGCAGCCTGATTTCAGCATATCTTTCCTGATTTTTTCTCTTCTGTTCTGACTTGATTTGCTGCTAAGTCATTAGCCAAAAACCAGGAGTTAACGCTACAAATGGGGCACATGTTTGGCACTCAAGAACCCACAGGCATAAACAATTCACTAATGGTCAGTTAAAAAAAAAAATGAAGTCCTGAAGCAGGACAAAACTCTTTTTTAAGGAAACAGAGAACAAAGAAATACTGTCTCACATACATAAAGGGGAACATCTACAGTAAATTCAGTTGAAACCTGGAGCTGCACACCAATGAGGAAATATGTAAAAGTGTCTTAGGAAACATTTATAAGTGATCCCAAATGGATCCCCGGAGAGGAAGAAGAAACTATCACCACAAACATCGTATTCCTCCCTATGAAGGACACCAAATTTCAACAGCTTGTTGTAACACTTCCCCTTCTTCCTCTGCAGCAAATGAAACGTTAGGACCCAGAGGAGGGGTGGGAAGATGAGCATAATTTCTACCTATTTTCCTGGTATTTAAGAAGTATGTGTCAGAGTCTTAATTGTATTTTTATTATTACTGCAATTTTTAAAATATGCAAAAAAATATTGTATTTTATTTTTTTGGTAACAATTAGATCTGGACTAACAGTGATTAAATTTCAAGATTTCAGTTAAACTAGCCCTAAATTCTAGTTTTACTTTTATAATGCATGCTTCCTCTTTCTTCTAAAGAGGACTTTGAGCGTAACACTTAATCTTGCTTCCTACCATACCTTATCTATTAACTCTAAATTTCCATTCTTGAAGCCCAACAACTATTTCACTTGTCTCTTCTTCCCAAGGCTGGCTAAGTCTATCATTTTATGATTACTCTCCAACACCCCTTTCCTATTTTTAATCAAATCTCAAGCAGTACAACTCGAAGGTAGTGCAGTCTCTCCTCTACTTCCACTCTTCACCTTCTGTACCAAGGCTACGGAAGATCTAGATGAATAATAGGTTTTTCCAATGCATTCCTTGAGACACAGATGTCAGGAAAACTGCACAAGGTCCTGTATCGTAGGAAGATTCTGCTGGTTGCTCAGCAAAAGAAAAACTGATTTCCTGTCTTTATGGTCAACAGTTGAATTCTCCCTTGACATTCTTATGATAGGGTCTTCGATTTTCTTCCTTCCTTCTCTTGCCCAGAGACTTACACAGCAAGACTATTACAGTGTCTATTCTGGATCCGAGATCATGACAGCATCAGTACCATGAAACAGTTTACCAAAACTATACAAGTTATTAGGTCAATTTAATCTCGCTTTTAAAAGCTGCCTTTATTTTATTATTAGGCAACATGTTGACTCAAATATAATTTATTTGCTTCTCTAAGTTTCTACATTTTTACAATTTTAACAGTAATCTGAAATATTAATTTTTGGCAACAAAACATCCTATATAATTTATTTGCTTCTCTAACTTTCTACATTTTTACAATGTTAACAGTAATCTGAAATATTAATTTTTGGCAACAAAACATCCTATTCTGGGGTATGCCTCCTATGCAACACAATTATTTTTTTCCCACTGCTGTGTGGATAGTGTCTTTTTTCCAGTTCTAACAGTCAACTTTACCAGAAACACCACTGCCAATAGTCTGCAGTGGTCAGGACTTCTGTTGTGCATTTGTTTTTTAACTCTATAGCACAAACTTGTCATTCATCCTGTGCTTATCCTAAGCCATCTTCATCATAGAGTCTCTGTATCATGCTGAGAAACTTTCTTCTGCTACTGAACAGCTAAATTCATCTAATGCACTGTCTCTGATGAAGCAAAAATGTTTTCTGGATTAAAAAAAAAAAAGTCTAAACACTGTTTTAGTGATATTACTAATGAGAAAAAGTTTGAGAGCTGCAAGTATCTTCTCTCACTATGCGCTCCCATGGTCTCTGGGACCATCTGGTATGAAGTCCCTGCTCAAGTCCACTGGGACTGGTGATCTAAACTCTGGTCCTAAATCAGGCAGAACGGGGAGCTGAATAAATGCAGAACAAAAATAAATTTTTATACCTCAAAACTGCCCAATTTAATCAGAGGTAAGAGCACATTTGGCAGAGGCAGCTGTTCTCTTCCTATCAGCCTCCATCACCCCTTACACCACCACCCCACCCCCAGTTCTACCACAAAATTCACTTCACGTTCTCACTCAGGGCAGCCAGGGCTGAAACAGCAAAGACTGAAAACCTTCTAGTAGAGGTGTACAAATATGTTTCCATAATTCTTATTCACAAGCAAGTACCATTACACCTACAAGTCCTGAACTGACTGACAAATACAGAGGTTAAACAGCCCTACGCCGAATATAGATTCTCACGCGAAACCACCAGCATCTGCTAAACTCACCTTCTTAAGATCAGGACGTTTTTCAGAAGCATGGTATCTGGATACTTTCTCTTGCTAATTTGAAGCATATCTTTATATTTATGCCTTTCTGACTTACTGACAGTTATGCAGACCCTCAAAAGCTTTGGTGTTTGCTTTATTCTGTTAATTTTAGCCACATGTTTTTTCTCACCTTTCACTCAGCTTGTCAGCACTGGAATCTATGAACCCACTTAGTTTAAAATGTTTGCTTCTTTATATGTACTGCAGATTGTAATCCATCTACACCACTGAAGGAAAGCAGCCCTTTTTCCCAATGGAAATGCAATCGGTTTTCCAGGAACAACCAACCCATTACTAGATAGGTGACTTCTGGAATGTCAGCATCCATTCTGGCATTACAGACAGAGTAAATCAACATTAACACTGTTACACACTTCATATAAGGGTTTACAAGGATATTCTGAGGGTCATTGAAAACTACAGTTCTCTCCCCACTCCTTGTGAAAAGTTACTCTTGTGCAGTTTTGCTTTAAGTAGGGGGGAAAGTCAGAGCGGAATACGTCAGCATGTAAGAAACTCCAAAAGGCAAACAGAAAAGCATAGTGATAAATAGGGAATTTTGTTTTTACCCCAGCAGAGATTTATCACTGTGAGAGTCTTGTGACTTTGACAAATTTTACAATAATGAGTTGTGTATACAACCTAAAATAACTGACAGAGAATAATATATTCCATCTGCTGGAGATGTCCCAGGAGGCTAACCCTCAAGGTCCAAAAACTTGCACATTTTTGTAATTTTTTTTCCTCCCTAATAAAAAACATTATGAAACAGCTCTTCAGTTCATTTTGAAAAGCACACATTGCAGTGAATAGCTGTTATTTGAAGATGAAACTCAAGTGCACGTAAAAGATTTCAGTTACACTCAAGCGTGATTTGTTCTTCTTCTATTTGGATCAGTTTTTATGACTTGCCACTCGCTTTTGTATCATAAGTAACTACCATCTTGATACTTGAGTGCCTTCTTTAAGTCTTACAGGAACATTAATCATGCCAGAGGGTTCATACATGTCTTGTCATTCTGAAAACAGATCCTGCTGGAGGGGAGTATGTACACAACGGTTGGCAGAAGTACAAGTAAAGATCAATTTCAAGACTGTAGAAAACAATTATGGCTATAATCTCAGGTGAGAATGAAATCACCGAGGGGTTTAAATCAGCATAGGAAAAAATTAAAACATACACTGTGGTATGAAAGAGTTCCTTGGGAGAATCAGTAATATCCATGAAAAGAATATGCTGCGCTAGAGTATCTCCAGCATCACAGTTATTTCCCAGAATTGGTTTTCTTAAATCCATGTTTGCTTTAGCTGTTTCTTTTTAATGTCTTTCTAAATAGCTTCCTCATTTTGAGAAGTTTGATTTCAAAGAAGGAAACTATTGTTGCAGAAGACATTTAACCTTTCTGTTCCTGCAAGGAGGGTCAAGTTCTTACGGTCACAGAGCATTCAACGTTAGTCAGACCCTAAACACTATGCACTTCACTTAGGTGAAGAACTAAGTCAGGAACTGTTTTCCTTTTAGGTTATCAAGTGTTTGCTTCAAAATTCCATCATATATCACAGAATCACCATGGTTGGAAGGGACCTCTGAGATCATCAAGTCCAACCTTAAAACCAAACTGAAAAAAAAACCAACACAAAACCCCACACAAAACACAACACCCCATCACATCACACCCCCCCACAAACTAGTAGTTTCAGGTGCTAGAGCATGCCCTGAAGAGCCACGTCTACACATTTCTTAAATCCCTCCAGGGATGGTGACTCCACCATCTCCCTGGGCAGGCCGTTCCAGGGCCTGACCCCCCTCTCAGTAAATTCTTCCTGATATCTAATCTAAACCTCCCCTGCCCCAACTTCAGACCATTCCCTCTGCTCCTGTCATTATTCCCTTGGGAGAAGAGGCCAACCCCCACCTCTCTACACCCTCCTTTCAGGGAGTTGTAGAGGGCAAGGAGGTCTCCCCTCAGCCTCCTCTTCTCCAAACTCAACATGCCCAGTTCCCTCAGCCTCTCCTCGTAGGACTTGTGGCACATACATTGTGACTTATATTAGTTTCTACATTATGCACTATCCAATACATGCTTTTTATTACACAATTATCTCAGAAATGTTAAAGTTGATCATATCTATAGGCTTTATAAGGCTTCTCTTTTCTCAAAACTTCTTCATACAGAAAAGGAAAGCATTGTTGCCTAGGTTTGGAAGATACATCTTCTAAGCAAGTTTTGAAGATGCCACCATGTACATGAAAACATTAACAGGGGTATCTTAAGAAAAACTCTGTTTTCATGAAAAAAAAGGTGTGCTTACATAACGCGGCTCCTGAATTAAGGTAAATCTCTCCTTTATCAAGGAAGTTTTAACTTCATTTCAGTCTATTTCTGCCCAGAACTAGGAATTTTCTTAGTGAGATCGTTCCTCAGTTGCTCACATTTGCCAGGCATTTGTTTGAGGTCTCCCCACAGTCTCTCCCCTCTGGCTGCAGCAGCACCAGGAGAGCTGTTTTAAAGCAAGAGCTCTGCTCCTCCTGGGTCAGGCCTATAAAAAGTGATCTAATTCATTCTCAAAGTTTGCCATCATCTGTAAAACATCCAGCCCCCAGCCCCTCCAAGCCAATGAATAAAGTATTCCACTATAGCAATACTGAAATAGAAGCTGGCATGGCCCTTTTCAATTGCCTTTTAAAATTATTTTCTCTGCCTTTTCTACTTTCAGCTTTTTAAGAGAGGTTAAAAAAAAAAAAAAAAAAAAAAAAAAAAAGCAAGCAGCACCATTTACAATCTTGAAGGCTAGTACTTCCACTTCCCAAGAATAGAAGAATATTAATTCTGGCAAGGAGAGCTTCACTGAGAGAAATCAGGTTTAAACTTTTGAGAGGTGTCAAGAATGTTCAGTCAATCGAGCAATCAAGTTAGCCAGCTACATTCCTGGAAGCTTTGCAACAGGAGGAATAAATCAGACAATCAAATTAAGTGTGACTTACGCCTGACACTGGCTAAGAGAAAATGCGAAACAAAAGGAAAAATAGATAAAACTTAATTGGCAAGGGAATAGTATGCATGGATTTCTCTCAGAACAAGAATAAATTACACGAGCAATAATAAAAGTACAGGAAAATGTTTTCAGAAAAAGTGAAAACACTTTTATTTTCCTCCATTACCAAGCTGTCAGGCAGAAAAAGATACCGGCTTGTCTTTTCAATCTCTTTCCTCTGATGTACAGAGCTTTGCTCAGACTAACAATGAGCACTCAAGGAACATTGCTTAAGTGAATAAATGTGTGCTGGCAGAGTCATCCATACAGACAACAATAGTCATCAACACTTTAACTGTCTTCAGTCCTGTTTGAAGTTACACAACACTTTGCTGCTTCTGTCCAGCCCTGACCGATACCACAATATCAAAACACACTGAAAAATCTGCTATTACAGTGTCAGCAAGAGAAGCTGCAGAGCTCTAATAAACACGCTGAGAATGAACATCGAATTCTGTTCAGAGAAATGTAGTTAAAGCAGCAGCTTTATTTAGAAGTCCCACCCTTTGTCTCCTTTCCCAGAACCCTATACAAGCACTGGAAATGCCAAACAACAATTAAAAATCCACCGCTGCTGAAAGGCATTCTGACCTCAAATTGACAGATATGGGATTTATACAGATTAGTAAACATATCGAAGAACATGAGGTGTGATGAAAGCCTCCACCAGCGGAAGAAAGAAGCTCTTCCTCCCACAGTGGCAGTTCATGGCTATCAGTTGCCCGAGGCAGAGGCTCGAAGGTCTTTCTAAACCCCTGTGGGAACCAGATGCCCCTACCCCTTAGAGATGTACCTCAATATGGCACAGCTCTCAGCTCCCTGCTATTCCTCATCTGACTGACTGCTCTCTGACTGCACTGACAATCCAATTTCGCAACTCTAAAAGTATGGATGACACTGATTGCACTGACAATCCAATTTCGCAACTCTAAAGTCGGAATAACTGAGTGAAACTCCTACTTTTGATTGGTGTTCAACACAAAAGATACTACATATTCCCCCTGGGTGCAAAAACATTTCAAGTACTTTTTAATAAAGAAACCATCACATCAAGACTACAGCCATACTCTCTCCAGGCTGAAATTGTGCCTCAGCTTCAACGTCATGTAAGAGTAGCAATTTTATACGGAGTTGATGTCCAGGTTTATCAAAGACAGATGAAAACATAAGTCAAAGCACCACACGATAACGTACCTTTGACTAACGCCAGCATCTTTGGCTACCTCATTTAACTTGGCAAGGCTTTGCATGCCTCTGGGTATGGAACATAACTCCTCAGACTATGAAGAAACAATCTCCTCTTGAGCTAAAGATTTAGCAGATCCAGAACTAGCTCAAGTTTCCCCAACCCCATCAGACAAAGGAAATCAACACGAAGGTGGAAAAACTAACTCTCCAAAAACCCCTCACTTTATAGTGAACAATACTATTTCATACCCACGTTTCCACTAAAATGAATTAATTTAAAAAATAATTTTACAAGAAAAGCAGTATCTTAGCTCAGCAGGGAAATTCAGCCAGTTTACAGGTTGAAATACAACAGCCACTTACAGCAACACACAATACTTCAAATGAAACAAGAAAAAACCCCACTTACCAAAACCTCTTGGCGTAGGCATTAAAATATTTAGCTGCTCCTATCACAATTTATTTGCACAATGCTTAAGATGGTGCTGTAAAAAATGTAAATATATTTTCCCTGTTTATCATCCTTCCTTCAGGCTCTATGTGAGGTAAAGTTTAAAGGTAGGGTAGATCTGAGGAAGTTTTCCATCCAGCTCTGAGATAATTCAATGAAGTAGAATTAACACTATATCCAAAATCTTAATTGAGTTAACTTTGGTAAACAAAGACAGCTCTTTTGGAGTTTGTACCATACAAATCTAAAGATTTCCTTTAATTTGCGTCTCCCTGGTTTGGTTATGTGATTGTCCTTGGTTTGAGGCATCCTACACTACTGATTAGTTTTAAATTATTTTTTCACAGAAATTTTCCATTCATCAGTTCAAGCCACTTTAACATTGTCTCTTAAAAAACGCCAAACTGAACACAAATGAAAGTAAATTACCTCCTGGTTCATCAATGTAGAAAGACACATCTTTTTTGTTGTCTTGTTCATCAATGCGATCGTAAGTGATCTGTGGAATAGACAAGGCATTCTCTCCTTGGTTTATTACGGGTGCAGAACCATTACCACAGCCCAGTTTCCCCTTTCTTTTGTATCTTCTAGCCTACGGTAGCAGAAATATGGGATGGTATCAGAAGATACTATCAAAAACAGAAAAGTATATACATGAATTTCACTATACAGTAAATTCATTTGAGTTTTTATTATTTTTTTTTAAAAGAATGCAATTGAAATTCAGTGAAAGTTTTACATCCTTGTTTAATGTTTAAAAGCGGCCAACTCTGAATTATCAACTTAAATCTGATTTCATCGTCAGGAGAAAAATGCCTACCGCATTCTGAAAATCAGGTCTCAAGTAAGATTTCTCAAACAGGATCCAAAACTCAAGGCACCTAAAACACTCATCACTTAAGTACACAGCATCTTTCTAAAGCTCTAATTAAGCATAGCCATAGACTTTGAATTATGAGCTAGGCACTGTGCAGTCTTTTTAACTACAAAAAATTTCACCTTTTATCAAAAAGGCTGAATTAGGCACACTATGAGAAGTTAAATACTTCCTCCTGCCTCAAAAATTGAAGTTCTCCTGGTTTTAGAAGCCTAAGAGGCAACCTACTAAACACCCTACAGCTGGTAGATAAGAATGAAAAATGAAGGTTTGAATTTAAGTGGTTCCAAGGAAGATTTATCTCCATCTGCCTTTGTGATTAGAAGTGACCAACAGAACAACAGCCACTCACATAGTGACTACATGGTCTGTGCTGTCTGTCTCGTGGATGATGCCACCACCTAGCTATATAAATACTGTTTCTCACAAGATAGCATTTTATTTCCAGTCTTCATGCCTACTTACCCTTTGGCTCTAGTCCCACTTGGTTCTACTACTCTCACACCTCAAAACAGAGATAAGAAGCATACTTTAACTCACCTGATGCTCCAGTAACCTTCTGACAAGGAGCTGAGATCTAGGGCTACTGCACTCTTTGCAAAGTACTCTGGCCTCTGATGTGACCAGAGATCAGCATCAGAGAGAACAAGTATTTATACATATGAACACAAACAGCTGCAGGCTCAATGCATTCACAAATTGGACGTTACTTGGTCTAAGTAAACCAATTTTAATTTATCACAGTCCGTACTCAGTCTTTTGGAACTTATTCTTATGTTCAGCTCTGCAGCAATTAAACAAAATTGTGTTCAAAATCAATCAAACAGGACATGAAAAATAGTAGAAACTGGCATTTATTGTAGACAGTGGATGTACTACCATGTGTCAAAATGCTTCTAAAGGAGAGACTATAGGCTCTCATAGCAGGAAAAGAAACTAGGAATTCTCTGGAGAACAAAATGCTACAACATGCACACCATGATCAATACATATTTAAGTCTTTGAAACAAGAGGCTAGGTAGAGAAAGAACTAACTAGTCTCCTTTAACAAGAGAAGATGGTCCATCGGTAAGGGATGAAAGAACCATTACTACATTCTTGAATTAGGTTTAGTAGTTCTCAGGGAAGTTCAGGTTTAATATTGTATTAGGGAAGTCCCTCTCGCCAGAGAAAACAGACAGAAAATACTAAGGGCACCAAAAAATCTCTGGCTTTTCCAGCTCTCCCACCTTGGTTTGCTTCCTGTTCAGCAACATATACTACCCAGTTTTACTTCAGCTTCACCCCTTTCTTCCCAGTTTTTCTGCCCCTAGCTATGAAGAAGATTGTAACTTTGCTATGAGACTCTCTGCTCAGCACTGAGGAGGCCATGCGGCTGTAACACAAAACAAATACACACACACAGATCCTGCTGATATAGCTTTCTATGTGTGCCGTGGGGAAATCATACTGCAATTCTCTGCTGGGCAACAGTGGGATTTCACTGCCTAAAACCAGGCTTCTAATCTCACTTTAGAAACCCTGGGTATTTGAGCTAGACCTGCTGCAGACCTGGGCCTTTCCAGAAGGGCTGCTGAAGGCCGGGCAAACTCACCAATGAAACTACAGAACTATTTTTAGGCAATCCCACGTGTGTAGAGAAACACTATTTTACTCCACTGCAGCCACAGCTCAGAAATTTGCCCAAATTTCTACACGCAGCCCCAAATAAACCTACCATGGTGAGAAGTACTTGAGCCAGAGAAGCGTAGATACTGCCATCCACACGTTGAATGCAAACATAAAATTTTAAAACTAGTTTTCTCCTTCCTTCCTGGATGAACTACTACACAAAATGGGAAAGTGTCATCATTGACTTAGACTGCCCTTTAAGAAGGCAGAGAAGACTTCAAAGCAGATAAAACAATGAAAAGTCAGCACCTGTCAGACCACCAGGTTTTTAAAATTTAAGTTTTCCTGTCCCTCAGGAATATTTTAAGGAAAATTAAACTAACTGTACCGTGGTGTGAAGAAAACAATACAATGTCCCATTACAAACAGCTTTCAGCTCTCCCAGTTCTTTGGAGGCTTCATAAGGATTTTGGCAAGTTCCGCAAGCCAAATGAAAAGCAAGAACAGAATAGAGCTCTGCCAGCTCTCCGTTACCTGTTTTCTCAGACCAGGGCTAGATGGCGCTGGTGGTTTTTTGGGATTTTGCACCGGTGGTGTCACATAGATCTTCCATGTTGCTGTAGAACTGCAGGATTTCTCCGCTGCGTAGCACCGCCACAGAGTCTGTTGGAAAACCCAAACCCAATCACCTCAGCGAATAAGCAGTCACTCTTGTCCTGCAGGGCACGTAGGTCAGGTTTTGCTTCAAATCAGACTGACAGCAACCTTCAAGCAATGAAAACGTGCTGCGAAGGGTTCTGACTGGGATCGCTGTGCTATGCCGCACACCACCATGCCTAATAAATACACTCTTCCCTCTGTATAACGGCGTTGAGTATCATTTGCACCAGGAGACACCCACTCAGCACACACCCAGCTTCGGTGTGCCCTTTGTAGCATTCTCCCCAGGAGCTGGGGCCTAACCCTGCCCACAGGAAAAAAACAAAACCAAACAACCCCCCAAAATCCCCACAAGCATCATATCATACTGCTGTTTCCCTTTTTCTGCAGTGTGCCACATTTTAGTGCACATACTATTGCATTCTTTATATTATCATACAGATATATATATATATATCATATAGAATGTTATGCTGGGGCGTTTTCTAAACCAAGCTGTGTGTCTGTCCATGTATATATACACATTCATCGCCTCAGGATTTGGCAGATGCAGAGGACCTAAAGGAATATAAAAAGGAACTTAGGACTTTAATATGATAACAAAGAGTTTTTACCATTTTGCCAAATAAACTCACTGCATCCAATTAAAGTCATTATGATTGTGAATATCAGATTAGTAAAGCCTCCTGTGCTCACTCGTAAGAGGGGGGACAGGCTAGTTCCAATTCTTTCTAATGACTGACGTGGATCAAAAAGACAAAGTGGTTAAATACAAATTCTAGATTTATAATAAAGGCTAGTAATTGTGATTCTCAGTACTTGAACTACTAGGCCCCACTCCCTCTCTAATACTCTCCTAAGCCTTTCACTGTTAGGGGCCTTACCTGAATTAGAGAAGCTGCAGCTGGGATTTGTCTATTGAAATGCTTCTGACGTTGCTTCTGTTGCACTTTCAAGGCAAATCCAGACCCCAGAATACCCTAAATACAAGAAAAATTACTAGTCAGACCCCAATATGGCTTCACATGCCTAAACAAACTATTTAACATACAAAATAAACAGACAACTTATAAAAGACTTTCCTAGACAAAGAGAAGTCCTGAATTCTCAAGCGTCCAGAGTGACAGAAATCTATTTATTCCAGCAAAGAAGTCTGAAATTGAGCAGTTCATATTGGCGTCATGTAAATTTAAAAAATTTGTGTATTGTTGTGATCTACAGGCAACATTAGTCAGAGGCATTCACAGAAGTGGTCCCATTCCAAAGGCACACGATGGGAGGAGACACCAATGCCCATGTCACACGACTGATCTATAGCTGTTCTTTGCACTTGTCTTAAATTCCTCACCACAAAAAAATCTCAACTACAAAAGCCAGAATCCAGTTTGATTTTCCAGGCAAATTGAGTGAAGAAGCCAAAGATATACTTTATGATTTCAGCATTTCTGTTAAAACCGATAGTTGCTGAAGAAACTCTTCGTGTGTTCTAATTGTTTGGATGTTATTTTCTTTATTTCTCCCCCATTCAGTTATTTGAAGATACAAAAAGCCCAAAGATGCTTTCTAGTACCATGAAGGAAAGCAGATGCAGTTTCCTAGACCTGTGCTGTGTGGCAGTGTTCCTCTCCTCACGTTACCCCAGGTTTTTCCAATATAGTCATAAAATAGCAGGAAAAAAAAAAATAAAAATAAAAATAGTTTCACCTCTAGCAGTGACACACTGATGAAAAAAAGCTGTCTTTCTCTTTACCTCACAGAATCGCTCAGTTTCCTGGAGTAGTGAAAATTATTCTTACCTCCTTCCCAGGCCACATCTCTGAAACAACTGCAGTAAAGATGTAGCAGTTTCCTTCATTTAAGCGTGGGTACACAGGTACACAAACACACACTCGAGGACGCCTGTGTGCACAAGTGTGCACAAACATTCTGAAGCAACACACAAGCCCATTATTTCCTATCAAAGGCACCGCTTTAAAACGACCTAATGGTCAGCCCAAGTCAGACAGAGAGCTAAAAAAAGCAAACCAAGTTCTACTTACCGCTGGCAGAGCAAAGAAAGATATAGCAAATACTGAAAAACAGGAAGCTATTGTCTTCCCAATCCATGTCCGGGGAACCTTGTCTCCATAACCAATTGTCGTCACTGTTACCTAGGCCAGAAAGAAGCACCTGATTCACTGCAATGCAGTACACTTTTCCCCCCAAAAGGAAAAATAGAAAAAAAAAAAAAAGGAAAAAAAGAAAGGAGATACATGTGGATTAACAGTGTTTGGATTTGTATTTAAGGAAGCCACAAGAGTATGCTAAACATAACTGTAGATTTATCTTTTTTTTACATTCTTCAGCAGGCACTCACAACTGGTCACCATTTTGGACACAACACTAGGGTGGACTTAGGATGGCTGTTCTCACAGTTTGTATCTAGAATCATAGAATCATTCAGGTTGGAAGAGACCCTTGGGATCATCGAGTCCAACCATCTACCCTACTCTACAAAGTCCTCCCCTTCCCCATATCCCTCAGTGCCCCATCTAAACATCCCTTAAACACAGCCAGGGATGGTGACTCCACCCCCTCCCTGGGCAGCCTGTTCCAATGCCCGACCACTCTCTCTGTGAAAAATTCCTTCCTAATGTTCAATCTAAACCTCCCCTGTTGGAGCTTGAAGCCGTTCCCTCTCGTTCTGTCATTAATTACCTGTGAGAAGAGACCAGCACCAACATCTAGCTGCTTCCACCCTCCCAAACTTGAAGGATTGTCCCTGTGTGCTTGAAACCATAGACTTGGCAGTCTTTCTGCTTTTGCTTTTAAAATGTAGTTCCATAGGTTTGACCCAGTCCCACAGCACCCAAACAAAACAGATAAAAACACAGGGCCAGGTCTAACTAAGAATCCAGATTATAAAACAATAGGACAGCAATGAGGCAGATCTGACATCAAGCCAAGAAGTCCATCAGCAAGCAAGAAGTGTCCAGGGCTGAGCTTAACTAGAGGCCCTGGGTCGTTGATCACCAAGTGTTGGGGTGATCCCAGGTGTGGCTGGTCAGGGCCATTAAGGCTTTTCAGCTTATTTAGAGCCCTGACACTGCCATAAAATGGTATGACAAAGATGACTTGTACCTGAGGGAAGTGGAAAGCTTCTGATGAGGACGTGAAGAATTCTGTCACCAACACCAACCACTGGGGAGAGTTTTAAATAGAAAAAATGTACCTCTGCTTGGGAGCACCACTACTAAACCCAGTCCCTCTCCCTTTACTTGGCCTTGAATGGTAGCAGAAATACAGCCAAAACAGACTTAAAAGAATATGTACATTTTTACTGACTACAAAAGAGGATGTGGCAATACTGCCTTTTATGGGAAAAGTTGCTGCCAATTACTTAGATATTATGCAAAAACAGGCTTCTCAGATGAAACTATCAGCAATAAAGGCATAGGAAGGACACATTTCCTCCTCCTCTCTGAGCAGTTCTACGAAGAGCTGGAAGGAAGATTTACAGGGAAAAAAATGACCAACTACTATCAAACTGAGTTTTTCCAAGTCCCCAAAAAATTAGGCTTGTGTTTATTCAACATGAATTTCTCACTTGATGAAGTCAACTTTGTAGTATCGGTATCCTCTAATGAATCTTGTTGTTTTGAACTGCAAACTGGTCTCAGCAGGAGCTCTGTCTTGCCAGGTGTTTGTCCAGGTTTAATGTGGCTTGCCCATGGAGTGGCTCAGGTGCTGTGTACTGCCAGCAGTACAAACAGATGGGTTTGCCAGCCCCCAAGATTAAACCAGACCCCTCCCCAGAAAAATTCAGCTTTGAAATGCAGGATGTGTTAGGGGGGAGCGGAGGAAGTTAAAGCAGTGTTTCTTTAACAGCACTTCAGCTCCTCAGTGCACCCAGATGACCCCTTAAAGTCTGGGATTTTTCCTTCCTTTTCCTCTCTTCTTTCTTATGAAAGGCCTCTTGGTTTTTTGTGGGTTTGTTTTTTTTTTTTTCTGAGTTCTCCAGCACTCGGGACTTAAAAACAAACTGCAGTAACGTTGAGCTGCCTTAGCGTTATTATGGAAGACAGCAGGAAAGCTGTAACCACAGAAGAGATGATTTTCCATCTCTACAGCAGGCATTTGGCTGGCAGATTCCTGCAGGTGCTTGAACATGTCTCAAAAAGTTTCTCCCTGGCTACCTTAAGAGGGTTCCTTCTTGGTAATCTGATTAGTGCATTGAAGTATGTGGAAAGGATTATAAATAATGTAATTCTGCACTTTGCTTAATCACAATCAGAATCTTTTTCTACTTGTTTATCCAAAAGTTATTAGTTATCTGCTCAGAGAATGTTTAATAACTAGGCTCTGAAAAATTACACCTCCTTCTTAGCACATATTTACTATGGCATATTCCAGCTGGTATGCACACGCTCTAATGCAGGCTCTGAAAACATAAATGCACACTTCAAAATAGGAAGAACTCCAATTCAGTAGAAGTCAACAGAGCTTCTCATGTGCTTTAAGACAGGCAGGTGTCCTGAAGTTTGAAGAGTCAGAACTACACGCCCCAAAAAAACATGTTAAATATATAGGGGGTAAAACTGATACCTCTGGCATGGAAATGTATTGCTGGAAAATCTGAGCAATTGATCCAAAGTACTTCCACCAGATAACATTGACTTACTGGAGCAACTGTTTAACTCAGGTTCAATGAACAGAATAGTCCACTTTGCAGTAAAACCGATAAGCATTACCAACAGGAAGAGATGAGCATGGAGGGGCCAACAGAAGACCAGCAGTGTGCCCAGGTGGCCAAGAAGGCCAATGGTATCCTGGCCTGTATCAGGAACAGTGTGGGGAGTAGGGCCCGAGAGGTGATGGTCCCCCTGTACTGGGCACTGGTGAGGCCCCACCTCGAGGGCTGTGTCCAGTTTTGGGCCCCTTTCCACAAAAAAGACATTGAGGGGCTGGAGCGGGTCCAGAGAAGGGCAACGGAGCTGGTGAGGGGTCTGGAGAGTAAGTCTTATGAGGAGAGGCTGAGGGAGCTGGGGATGTTCAGCCTGAAGAAGAGGAGGCTGAGGGGAGACCTTATCATGCTCTATAACTACCTGAAGGGGGAGGGTGTAGAGAAGTGGGGGTTGGTCTCGTCTCCCAAGTCACAGGAGACAGGACAAGGGGAAATGGCCTCAAGTTGCACCAGGGGAGGTTTAGATTGGATATTAGGAAAAAATTCTTCATGGAAAAGGTTATCCAGCATTGGAAGAGGCTGCCCAGGGAAGTGGTTGAGGCACCATCCCTGGAGGTGTTCAAAAGACGGGTTGACATGGTCCTCAGGAATATGGTTTAGTGGTTTGTTTTTTCATTATTTATTTTTTTGTCAGAGTTAGGTTGATGGTTGGACTAGATGATCTTTAAGGTCCCTTCCAACCTAGACGATTCTATGATTCTAAGACAAGCCTCCTACATGCTGTTTTTCTTTCCTTAATAAAAAATACTCAGAAAGGCCAGAAAAACTGCTGTGACATGGGTTGTAATTCTGGCAGACTGACAGTGCTATAACTTCTGAAAGTGGCTTCATATAAAATTTCACAATCCTTTGATATGTCTTTGCAGTTTAACCCGTGTGCCTGCCAAATCTAGGTGAAACAACCTTGCATTTAACCGGAGTGAGTGAACGCAGCATTTAATTCCAATTCTCATTCATTCTTTATTTTCCCTTTTCTTCGTATTTAAACATTTCAGGTCGCTTGTATCAAGTTCAGCAAGCTTGCACTTTCTACTCAGAGCAAAATGTTACCCATAGTACTCTCTGTGGTTTTTCTCAGACACATAAGACTTCCAAATACTTGCTACTAAGATTTTTTTTTCCTGTGGTTCAATTTTGAAAGGCAAAAGTGAAATCAAATTTCACTCCCTAGTAACTCCACATCTGTGTTTCTACGTTACAGAAGATTTGAAAAGAAAAAGAAACTGATTCACTTTGTCCTTTGTCACTGTTCCCAGCTGTGAACTGCACCTGCACCGTGACTCACTAATGCTGAGGGGGCCTAGACGTCTGGAAAGCTTGAACAACAATTTAAACAGTGTTCTTGGTGTGCCTCACACAGCTAGAGAAAGACAAAGCTGATTTTATCTTGCTGCAACACAAAGCAAGTCAAGTTTTGGAAAACAACAACAAAACCCACTGAAGGCTTTGCAAGGCATAGACATACACTTTGAAATACAGATTCCAAATCATCTATCTCAACAAGGTAAAGTAAGGCACATTGTAAATTTATTTGTTGGTCTTCATAACAGAACTATTTTTAAATGCCTTTTAAGCTCCTTTCAAATTAAGTCCAAAATATTAACAAAATACGCCTGCATAAACACATCCTGACTTTTTTGTCCTTAAGTTTTTACTCTCTACTTAAATCAAAGCCATAGCTTCTACCATTTAAAAATATTTCGTAATCCATATCTAAACATCCAATGCAACTGATAAAGCAAGCTGTGGATAACTAGAGCTAAAACAACAAAACAAAGAAGGAAAGGCAGAAAAAGTTAATCGGCTTCACATGGAATTTTTGTTACATGTAGAAATAACCCATCCACGAATATACACGCAGAGAACTGGATGCTAAAAACCATTGCTAGTTCCCAAACTGATTGCTGAAAATCCTTTTTTGTTTTCCATCCTACCTCGTCCACCTCGGTTTGATAAAGAATTCCTCTTCCCTCCCATTCAGGTCTGGATTTGGGCATTTGTGGTCTTTTGCAGTTACAGGCCTAGGAACTACTTTATCAAACACCAAAGACAATGTGCAGAGCAAACATGAATCACCACCCTTTAATGATTACATATTAAATTAAGACCTTCTTATTAATAAACTATATGCTTCCCACTTCTTTCACTGGTGTCATTCTAACTCACACAGTGCTACGAACCCCTTTGGACCTTCACTATGCTAGAAAAATTTATGAGATATTTCTCATAGATTTAGCTGAACTAGTGCAAACTTTTACGGGAGCTCCTAACGCTGCTGAAGCTCCCACAAGCAGGCCCACCTTTAATTAAATATACTTCACAGACTATTAGTAGCTAAATCATTAGTAAAAACAGAAACAGTAGCTGCCTTCCACTGCATTCAGCCACTTGAACACCAGTATTTGAGCTGAACTGCTCAAATAATAGCAGAATAAGTGATCCTCTGTACTGGTTTGTTTTTTTTAAAGTAGACATGGGGTGTCTTTCATAATGTCCATTACACCCTAATTGTTTTACTTTTGCTGTTAAAATATGTACAATCTGCGCTTTTGAGATATTTATTCCTTTCCTCCACTAGCTAGAGGTTATCTTCTGTCTATAACCAAGAGTTTTTATGTTACGGAGACTTTAAATCACATGTCTTTAGAGGACTTTAACAAGTGATTGTTGTACAGGCTAATTCGTGGTTTCGTTACCTCCCAGCACATTAGGTAATCAGGCCCATCTGGCCATTTAGTGGATTTTTCTTTTTTGCTAGTCTTCTTGTTTTGCACAGCCATAGGTGATACTCTGCAAATGAAATGAATACCTGACAACCTAATGACAGAAATTTAATGTTTAAAAGATTTTTATTCTGAACCACTTAATAAGTGTTAACTCAGGGTACATGTAATATAATCCATATTTCTCTGTACTTCATTAGAGGCTTACAGAGTGCCCAAATTAAGGATTAGAAACATGTATCCATTAGGAATTTTTTGTCTGTCTTCCAGACTTACTCACCAGTTTACTTCAATGTGGATGATAAACAACTAGTTTATGGCCCAATAACTATATTGGCATTTTTCAAGTCTATAATCTAAGAAAGAATCCAGTTTATTGTGTTTCAAATCACTCTTGAAATATATCCTCCTGTCTCTGGAAGTTGGTGGCTCTGAATCTGTTCTAGTCCTCTCATTTTCTCTGTCACTAACACTGATGTGATGAATCTCCTTGGGTTTGTAATAATGAGACAGCCAAGTCATAAAATATACGAGGCGCCCTGCGCTGGTGAGGAAAAGGGACCACAAGAGAAGAGATGGTTCATGCAACAGCTAATACGGAGGGAAAGCATGAGTCACAGTGAGAAACATGATGAGAAGAGCCATATGGAGGGTGTGTAGAAACAATCTGGTCTCTTACTCTGTTCTATAGCTATCTATTCCATTTGCAACTGATTCTGGGCATGCACACAATCATTACCACAAGGCTTTCATAATCCCAGTTCCCCTTCATGATATTTTTTTCTTTCTGTCACCAAAGATTTGCACTGACCCTGACTGCTGATTGATATCCAAAGTAGTTGGATCTGTGAGGCTTTGCCAGCTGCTTTAGATGGAGCCATTCACCTTTACAGTGAATCACGGAATTATTTTTTTTAAAAAAAAACAGGAACCTGTAACCTGCTGCAAAGTCTGCACTACTAATGAGAGAGTGAGCTCTACATAAAAAGATGCAGAAAAATAGGGTCATAAACCCAGCTTCCACAAATAGAATACACTTTTAAAGTTATGCACCTTTTGCAGATAATTAAGTAGAGTTTAAAAGAAGGGTATAGGTTTTGGAGGGCATTTATACTCTTTTTGAAATGTGGAATTCGATGTGAACTTTTTGTGTCTGTAAACATGCAGTGTCCTTTGCCAAGGACTTGGTATCATGCTTCTGCAATATAGTTTAATACCAAAATAATTTTATTATATTTATTACATTTTCCTTGTATCCTTTTTAAGAGGTTGACGAGCTTCCCTACAGACATACATTCTGCAAAGAAAGAAATGCCAGATTTTTTAAAAGGTCACAACTTAAACAGAAAATCTTACGCACTAAGTTTGCACATGCATTTTGTTGGTAAAGTCTTACCACACCCCACCAAAGAGCATCAGCATAGCTGGAGAAACCCGTCTTTCCATCCTCGTCAACTGCATCTTTTTCAGCAAGATAAACAAAATAGGATGAAAAAATTAATCCCAAGAATCCAATGTACAACGTGGTTATGAGTTCCTATTAAGAGAAAAAGCAAACAAGTACATAAGGTTTACATCATATATTTATATATTACATCATTGTAAAACATTGTAAATATCTGGGAGGGTTTTTGCATCATAGTAGAAAAAATTAGTAAGTTGTATTTCAGATATGAAATTTGCTTCCAGTAAAACAGGTACTTCAGTGACTTGTTTTCTAGTCATATCGGACTAAAGAATTCAAGAATCCATCACCTACACGAAATCATTTGGACACCTGAATGGAGGGTGGGACATATCTCCTGTTTTATGTCTAGCAAATGGAAATCATTCCATTTAACTGTCCACACAAAATACCAAATGTAAATACATTTTTAAAATAGTAAAACAGTGTTAGAAAAGCACTTCACAAACAGTATGCTAAAATAACAGTTAAGAAATAACAACCATGTCTTGTGATTATGACCATATCTACGCAATAAACTCTAGTATCTGATACTTAGATTGCTTAAGAATGAATATTGATACCTTAGTTTCATGTTAAGGTAAAATGAAATCTTAAGATACAATATGTTAGGTATGTTAACCTCTATTTCAATCCTGAAAAATAAAGACTGTTTGAGGCCAGGCCAGTTTATTGGAAAGGAATGCCACAGTGCTTGGGAATGTATCAGTTCCTCTATAGATTTTTGTATGGGAAAGTTGTATCAGAACTGATGCAATTTAGATACAGGACAGTTAGAATCTTCAGGGAAAAGACACTTGCACATTTAAACAAGCCAAAACGTGTGGTGTCACAGATGCAGCACTACTTCATAGTTAAATGAGATATTCACCCACCCCTCAGGAAAATCCAATACCTAGTTATGTGGGAAAACAGCTTATTTTAATTACTTAAAGTTTACTGTGCTTCGATAGTTAACACATATTATTCCTTTATTTTCTTTGCATATATTTAGCCATCTTTATTATGAAACAATGAATGTAGTACTACTCCTTCATTGGCATCTTCCTTAAATTCTTGACAGAGTTGTTTTTCTTTCCTTGGATCCAAACCAATACAGGAATTAAAATATTCCCATAAGATAAATTTAAAATTAAAACCTGTCTAAGAAGGATTGCCTCTACTTATAAAGTATGTCAGGTTTTCACAGATTTTCTCTAACACTCTACCCGTGTTTCTTAAACTTTGAAGGAAAGTTGAGGTTTTATCACCAAACTTCCTTCAGATTTTTTTCTTTCTTTTTTTTTTTTTTTATTTCCTTATAAGAGCTTCCTGGGAATATGTAGCCCTGGTAGCTAATTGCATTAAGCAGTGGAAACTATAGATACTCTTCCTTCTATTATAGCACTAATTAAAATCTAGCTTCAGCAAGTTTTTAAGCAATCTTGACACAAGGCAAAGTAGGTGAGTTTTTTTCTAATCATTTAATAATGACCTAAATAATGAGTTTTGATTGTATTAAGTTTTGGGCAAGTCTTTTAATGTAAGCCTTAACTTTTTGCAGGCCTGTTTGCTAAACAAGGCAGCGGAAAGAGGAAATAAAACTTGGATTTTCAGAAGTTCAGCTTTCTATGCTGGTCACCATTCTTTTTTCATCTTCTCTAATGATAATGGTACACTGTGTACTTATAGATGTGACTTCATTGATCTGAAAAGTTCCTTATGGTTACATTTATAGTAGACTATTTTAATTTCTCTATTTTTCAACAATTTGGTTTGCCTACATAGAATTTTTTCAATGCAAGATGAAACTGTTTAACACCTGAGACTGTAAATTCAGCGATCCATAGAAAATTACAACTGAAATGGAGACTAATTCTTGTTGCCTGCTTACAAAGCAAACACTCTGCTTTCATCTCTGGTGGATTTGTGACTTCCTTCCACATCAACAGAAATCTTTTACTTACACTTGATACGTTGCTTACATCTCAGATATTACATGTTATTGAGGAATGGCCTTCACTGCTTGCTTTGAATTTTGCCTCACAGGAACAGAATTAGAGAGTAGGCAATAATTGGAATACTTCTGTGTTAAGTGCTGACTTTTTAAGAAGTGGGCAGAAAAATATGCTTTTCAGAAGCATATTTTTCAGCATATTCATTATTTCACCATTGGCACCTCTCAGCTCCAGTCGTATTCATCTAAAAACTGAACTCTTGTTAAGTAAAGCCCAAATGCAAATGCAATTTGCCTTATATTTATTCTAAATGTCACTCTATGTTAAACATGTATAGAGAGACAAAATACTACATGTCTATGTTTAATTATCAGGAACAATGGCAGCAATAATATACATACTGCATCTAAGGGAGAGTGCTTAAGATTTTAAAGTAATATGTGCTTCAAGAAATAAAGATGGAGTAGTATCTACCAATGTCAAATTGTATGAATTGATACATGATCTCAAAACAAAGAGCATTTTGCAGAAATCAGGCCTTAAAACTTCACATTGATACGAATTTTTAATAGATAGGAGCTTACGAATGAAGACTCGCCTAATCCAAATGCCTGTTCTCAGCAAGGACTTTCAGATAGTCAGTCTTTTTCAGAAGAAAACCCCAAATCTACAACTCATCAGTAACTTCCTTTTCAAAGCAGTAGAAGTCCTCACAAAGCAAGGTGACGAATAAGTAAAACTAATGGAGAGGCTTACAAGCTGGAGCTGTATTGGCTAACTCAGATTTTTGGTTAGCTGCATGATTTTTCCATGTCTTTCCATTACCACATGACTCATGTTTTGTTGCTTTTGGCAAGAAATGCTTGTATAAGCTCAACCTGCTGAAAATAGAAGAGCATCCTAGCCAACTTGGGCTTGAGTGAGCCAATACAGCTATATGTGAAATTCCAAAACACATGGAAATCATTGGTGACAACTTCAGTAAGCTCTTCTGGGCCTGCAGACAGAGTTCCAAGTGCCTGTTACTTTCACAGGTCACAAAGATGTGAATTTATTTTCTCACATTGTTTAAGGGTTTAGGCTCCCATTTTTTCTGAAGGAGTACCAAACTCAACAAATAAATGAGGGCCTTGTACTCTGCCTGTAAAGAAAAAGCAGCTGAGGTGGTTTTGTTTTGTTTTTTAAACAAAAATTTCTTTAAGAGACTGGAGAGGAATAAAGGTTCTATTCTCCCTTATGTTTGGTCCCATGCTAGGTTTTCAGCTGCACTTGTCCAATGTCAATACAGAACTGTGTGTTTGATATTTTTTTTTTATTAATGTGTTAGTGGGTGATCTGCTTTGACAAGTACTACAGATCTGTAGAGTTTTATGTATCATCATAATCACTTCTTTGGATTAGGAGAACTTCAGGTGCGTTTATTCATAAATTCAAGGGTATTTTTTTTTCCCTTTAAAGCACTGAACTTATTTACGTTTGTGACATTTAAGATTTAAGTGTTATATTTTGGAGATAGTATTTCCAAATTCTTGACTAAAACTCTGAACACCCACAGGAAAAAATTTTCTCAAACACCTCTGTCAGTAAGGTTAGCAAATGTTGAGAAAGTGTATTTGGATACCAGCTCTGCCCTAGCTAGATATCCAGGCAATGTGACCATAATAAATGAAGACCACACAGACTTGGAGCATTAAAAGTCATCCTGCTGTACAGCATGAAAGTAGGCTTTATACTAGAGCACTTTTAAAAGATTTATTTCAAATTGGAACTTTGGTGTGCATCAATGCTGCGCAGTCATCGTGACATAAAATTTCCTACAGCACTGGGGGAGAAAAATAAAGGAAGGAAAAGTAACTTTCAATATTGAATTAATCTTTTGGATTAAGCACCTCCCATTCTCTGCCCCAGAACAACATTTTTCTAAACAGCAAATGAAACAATGTCTGTGTGGAAATCTATAACTATTTGTCAATATCTGGAGAAAAAAAATCTATACTCATAAAAAGTAGGTTAAAGAACCATCACTACAAGCCTGATGTAAAGATTCATAGCACAGTATTAACCCTCCATAGCCCTCCCATACGGTACGATACGCAAGATTTAAAGGCTAATGATACAAGTTTATTATTGTGTTCATAAAGGTAAGTCGGCTCTTCATCAAGAGATCCCATGAGGCCACAATAAGAAGCCTTCAGCTATAAATTTTTCAAAATCTGCACTAAAACATACAAACTTTTCCTGCTTAATGAACTTTTATACAGAATAGCTGTTTCAAGCTTTAACAGAAATGTAACTATTGACAGCCAAGTTCACCTCTATGACTACACCCTTGGAAAAGTAACTTTATTATAACTACAGTTACTATATTATAACTTATAAGTTATTATAAGTAACTATATTATCATAACATAGTTAGCATATTTATTTATAGAATGGAATAGAAAATTCCTTATTCAGACAGAGAAAATAGAATAATTTAAATAACTGACTTGTTCTATCCAGGTGTTTCCACTAGTATTGGTTTTTCCACAGACCAACCAAGCTAGGAACACATCTTCTGTGAAGGCAGTGGACAGTATTTGCAATATCAAAAGCAGCTCACATCAGTGCATTTAATAAACTATATTGAAGGATAATATCAAAGGGTGCAACAGTTAATTTCAAACAAATACTGATGCTGATACCTTGTTAACCACTGACCTGAAGTACAGAATAGTGTTCCCATTTTAAAAGTAGAAAGAAACACATGATGGACTTTTAAAGCATTTTTTTCTCCTGCAACGGTAACTTTTCTTTGAAACCAGACTCAGATTGAAGTACATGAAAAGAATATACTAAAGTAAACAAAATGCTGGGGCTCTTTAAAGATCTAGTACCTGACGATGTATGAAAACAACCGATCCTAATAGTCGCCAGGTGCCACCCTGTCGATCTACATGAAGCATGCGAAGTATCTGGAGAAACCGGATCCCCCTGTCAGAAAAATAGGACAAAATAGGTAATGTTTGAGAACAATAGTGCTCTATCTATACATATTTGACTACCTTCACTAAGAACGGTGATAGTATTGCAACTGGCTAGGCTTGCATCTTAGACTTGAGACGACTCAGTAGCCAGTATGTTTAGATTGCATTTCATTACGTTCAAATACACTCAGAAATATCGACTAGGACACCAATTAGTTAAAGAAAAAAAAACAAAACCCGTCTAATTCTTGTGCTTTCAAACTCAGAGGATACCAGTCAATTTTACCTGATTATGATTCTTAAATGCTTCTTTTCCAAGCAAAACCAGTGCTTCAGGCTTTGTGAAGATAAGTATGAGCAATTTTTTTTCTCTGTTTGCCAAAAGCAGAAAGTGAATTGAACATGGTATTACTGAAGTCCTTTTTGTGTGTGTTATAGAAATCATCTAATTGGAAATAGATACAGTCCTATGTGATTTTATGACAATAACTGAATCATAAACTCCAAATATTTTCAAAGAAAGAGAAAAAATTATCCATATGGTTCTTCAGCAGGATTTTATTCAATGGAAATATGTCATTCTAGTCATCCTTTTACTGATGACCTTTGTTTGCCTACACTTATCTTACTATCTTTTCACTGAAACAAAACAGTGAAGAGCAGGAAAGAATGAACATTGAATTCAACTACCTGAAAACTTTTCTCTAGAAGTATTTTTAGCTCTTTGTAGCTATCCTTAAAATTTTGTTGGTGGTGGGTTTTGGTTTTTAATTCAATCTTAACTCGATTAAACTGTGGCTGCATTTTTCTGGGTTACACCAACAGGTAGGAAAATCAGAATGGTGCCATCCTCCATCCCTGGGAAGGCACGCTGTCTTCAGAGGGACCCAACTTTTCCTTTTTACAGAAAGCGGGTTTCCTGAGCTTTCACAGCTGACAGTCAAACGATCAAATGCTTGTCATTTTTTTTGGAAAGCACACACTAATCCTGACTATCAAATCACCTATCAGTGACCGGGCATATGAACACCAGGTTTTCTTATTTCTTTGATATGCCATTAGAATAATAATTTTAATTAGCTGGGAACTTGAAAATATGCACTTGAAACCTATTTATTAAAACACTGGGCATGTTGAGTTTGGAGAAGAGGAGGCTGAGGGGAGACCTCATTGCCCTCTACAACTCCCTGACAGGAGGGTGTAGAGAGGTGGGGGTTGGCCTCTTCTCCCAAGGGAATAATGACAGGAGCAGAGGAAATGGTCTGAAGTTGGGGCAGGGGAGGTTTAGATGAGATATCAGGAAGAATGACTTTCCTGAGAGGGTGGTCAGGCACTGGAACAGCCTGCCCAGGGAGGTGGTGGAGTCACCATCCCTGGAGGTGTTTAAGAAATGTGTAGATGTGGCACTTGAGGGCATGCTCTAGTGCCTGAGATTGTTGGATTGTGTCTGTTTGTGGGTGGGTGTCGTGTGGTTTTGGGTGTGTTGGGTTTTGGGGGGTTTTTTTGTTGTTTTTTTTATTGGTTGGCCTTGATGGTCTCAAAGGTCCCTTCCAACCATGAATATTCTGTGATTCTGTGATGAGTCCAAGAAGAACTGCAAGACAAATACATGAACACCAATAGACTTCTGTGATGTTATAGCTCATTGCCTTTTGTCAAGACAGGTAAGAGTGACATGTAGCTGTCCTGTACAATTATTAGACATACTTCTCAAAGTCTTGACCCAATGGCAGCTCTTGATTTTCCTGACTCTGTTGTATCTGAGATGGTTATGGTGATGTTACTGCCAAGAGCTGACATGCATGTTCTAGGCTGACACTTTTACAAATAAAGATTAAAAAAAAACAAAAACAAAATAGTGAACAAGAAACTCCAGATACACAGCCTCTGAACATGAACCCATTTCCTCTGAAAAGAGAAAAGAAATTCATTGGAAAGAAGACCATTTTTATCAGTTTGGTGAACTTGAAACATTAAGGACAGAAGGCTGTAGGCCTCTGCTGTGAACCACGTAGTGCTACTAGATTTCAGTCTCACTGGTTGCTGCAGGGATGAAAACGTCAACCTGTCATACCTGATGGGTGTGGAGCTTGCAACTTCATTCTACAAGAAAACAACCTAACTGCAAGCATCCACACTTTCTGGGATTGCTGGGATTTAAGGGAAATCCATCCATCCATCCAAAGAGGACCATAACAGTATACCTTAAAGGCAACAAACGCAAATGCAAGGCCATGAGATTCATTCCTTCTTAGTTCAATAATAGCCACTTACATCACAGTTCTGAGGAAACCTGATGGGACTAAGACTTGCCTGACCCAGATGGTTTTTCAATGGGGCAATAACAACAATGCAGAGACATGGGTTAAGTTTCTCTGGCAGAAGGCATTCTGAGCTGTAGGACAGTGACTGTAACACCAGAAAGGCTGCACAGAGCCCAAAGCCACCTGGGTTCCCAGATGAACACACAGCGGGCCTCTTCATTAAAGTCCTTCCTACACTTCTAGTTCAATTAAACAACATCTTGAGAATTTTCACGTTCATCATCCTCCTCTACCAGCTGATAAATCACATTCGTGCCGCCTGTGGGAGTCTTTATCATCATGCAAGGATTAATATTCAAAGGGAATAGTTACCTTAAAAATACTTCATAGATGTAGTTTCCTCCAGTGTTTATCTACCCAGCTGGACAGTTTAGACAGTACTGTACATTCTCAATTCCAGTGATTAGACCGCATTGGAAATCAGAGGCTTGTAACGGAACATGCAGCCCATCTGGCAAGTTAGGAGGAGTGGGAAGCACACCTATTCTGCATATTCTTCCTTTCTCCTATTTACCCACTTCCCAAAACAAGCGTGCAGTACTTGATGCAAGCTGAACAAACACCGTAGACATCAAATGTTTCTGGTTCGTGTATGGTATGAGTCCCTTGTGCCAAACAAATCCACCAAAGCCTAATTACTCTTGAAACAAAGCAATTACTCGTACTCAAAAAGTACCAAGTTAAGTGCTGTCTGGATTACTTCTTAAATAAAGTCATGTTCTGTAATATTCTTTCGTCTCAGAGAGCTGTTTGATGTTTTATATAGGACATAATGTTTCTTTAGTTGTTTCCTCTTGGATTCAGCATTCACATCATTCTTCATATGTCTTGCTTCTGCACTCTTGTTTCCCAACCAGTGACCAAGTACAGTAACAGTCTTCCACTGTCCAGTGTTTCAATATAATAACTTTTTCAGTATTACAAAAATTACATACACCTCTAACTCAGAAATTGGGAAAATAGATAGACACGTAATAAAGCTCTGTGGCTGTGAAGATCTACAGGCCCTAGAAGAACATACCTTATTGCAGAGGTGGCAAACACCTGTCCGTTGGATCCTATGCTCAGAACAATAATTGAGGCTACTACCACAATTAGATCTGTTTAAAAAAAAAAAAAAAGAAAGAAAGAATGTATTAAACATTAGGTCTCGGCACTGAAACATGCAAATACAGACTGAGAAAAGCACTTTTAAAAATAATATGTTAGGTGAAATTTAGTGGGCAGTATGTTAATATAACAGTTGCACATTGAAAAAACAATGACTACAGTTTCTTCCATGATTAATTTAATAACAGAAATTTTAAAGATCCTGACAGATCAGGCAGCTTGCCACAAAACCAAAAATGGCAACAGCATATGCAGGCCCTGGAAATGAATCTAAATTTTGACCCAAGGGTCTTAATTTAAGGGGGAAAGTTAGGCTTTGCTTCAATCGGTAACAAAAGGCATACAGACAACTATCATATGCAAATATACATAAATACACCTAGTTTAAAAATTATATCAAAGCTGTAAAGCCAAGCTTTCAAACTTTTGGGAACTGTCAGAACAAATGTTGTTTAAAAGGAATCAGAGTTGTTGGTTTACTTTGTGATATAGTCTTTAATGGTATGAAAAAATAATTCTTTCCAGAGTTCCATTTTTTTTCCGCAACTCCACAGTTTACACAGTTCCAGCATTCTACGATGCAAATGAGGGATTGTGTTCACAGTTCCAGCATCCCTTATTTTCTCTTGCCCCAGTCTGGTGAACAGGTCTATTTCTTTTAATTATTGAACCCTACTCTGACATTATTCTGAGAAAACATTTTTCTAATGTTCCTCACGGGCATTTCTGTGGTAATCCTCTTTAAAGCATCGAAATACTTCACTTTCAAATTCTAACCAGAAAATAAAGGACAGTATTATAAACGGGTAGCAAACGTAGACAGAATGAGGAAAAGTTTGGTAAATTTTCCTTGCCAGTTTTAAACAAGCAGTACCTTATTCTTCAGAGCACTTAACATTATATAGCACTTCAAAA
Organism: Calidris pugnax; assembly: GCF_001431845.1. Classification (NCBI taxonomy): domain Eukaryota; kingdom Metazoa; phylum Chordata; class Aves; order Charadriiformes; family Scolopacidae; genus Calidris; species Calidris pugnax. The sequence continues at coordinate 1,562,791 of NW_015091152.1, forward strand.
AAAACTGGTGCCCGCTGACTTCACTTGCAGCTGCGAGAGCTCAGAACCTCTGTAACTTGACTTCAAAGTCTTCATTTGGACATCCAGAAAATGAGGCACACTTATGAAAACTGATTTAAATGAATGCCACAGAGTTTCCATGTCATGCCTAGGCAAGATGCAGGATAGAATCCAACTTCAGAGGCAACAACAGTTGCCTTCAACAAGAGTAACTTTTTTTCCCTCTCCTTCAAACATTCTCCCGCCTCATTCACAACCATGGAGTTGCTGCAACAAATATTGCAGCAGTTCTGTACCCACCAGTATCCTTCACTCCCTGGATTATTTTCCAGTAATAGTCTGAGTTTTGCCGTACATTTTTGAAGATGAAAATACATGTTGGGAGGAATAAGTTAAGGCTACAGAAAGAGCTTCCATTTTGGGATAAGCTAAGTTTTGAGTATCTCATCTTCCAAATTTTTTACGCTGTTCCTTTATCATGTGCTTGTGTGAATACACATTTGTAAACACCTGGAATTTAGAGAGGGTTTTCTCCCCATTGCATCATAATACAGATCTTTGCCCCAAATAAATGGTCCTTACTAAACTATCAGACATACACATATCCATCTGATGACCATCACTGAAGGAGGAAAAGATTGGCACTTAGGAAATGGGTTTCAGTCAGGTAGCGACAGTAACACAGATTTTTTTATTTGTAGTTTCCACTTTTCTGAGAGTGTGTTCTAGATGGTACAGGTATTTCAGTTTTTCTTCAGACTTGTTCTTCTATCTCTGCTTCTTCTTTGAGCCTAATTTTCATACTAGTTTAATATCTTTAGGCTTCATATACTAACCCCAGTTTACTGGTTCAAACAGTCTTATTTTACGCTCAAGGTTGGTCTTCAGCCTATCCTTCTGTGTTTACACCGACACATTTCAATCCCATTTATTTTCAGCCACTGATTTTTTCCTTCAGCTTTCCTGCCTGCTTGTCAGTCTCTTTATACCTCCTTCTCCTAGACCCTTACATCAGCATCCATCCTCCTGTCACTTGACTGAGTCTATAAGTCCCAGTCCTTTCCTCCTACCCTGCCCACTCACCTCGGCATTCGAGCCTGGTATTTTTCCTTTCCATGTGCCCTGGGCAGTTTCAGGAAGAGTGCTATAAAACCAAAATCAACAGATTTTCCACTTCCAGCCCCAGCACTGAAACCTGAAATCTGTATTGAATCTTTGAAAAATATAGTCTCATTCTCCAGCAGAGCTTTTTAAACATAAATAAGCTACCAGTTTTTCAGGGGCTTGCTAGTCGGTCATCTTGGAGATGATTTTCAGTGATAATTAAAAAGCTGTTTTCTCATTAAGTATCAACTATCTACTTCAAAGTGTAGAAGTGCTAGTGGTTCCACCAGAACTGCTTTTTCAGGAACATTACATGAAATGTCTCCACGAGACTCAAACTGAAGCAGAGACTTGGCATGGAGAATATCAGGATAAAGAGCCAATGTTCGTTTAAATAACTTCTCAACTATAACAAGCATTAGCATTTCGATTAGCATTAGATTAGTATTTATGTTAGTTTTTAAATAAGGAAGTGTCAGGAAGCCCTGGTAATTTTAAAAATTGAATTCCAGCAATCTAGAAATAACGACATGGATATCCTTCTGAAACATCCTGTCTACTTACATGTTGGCAAACATCTCTGTGCACACACAAGAGGTGCAGAAAGACAAAAATGACACATCGTCTACTATATAATATGTGGACTACCAGTGTAGATGCCAGACGTACATAAAACACATTCCCTGCCGTTTAGCACGTGTAGAACACAGATTTGAAAACCTAGTCCACTGCTAGTCCACTGCCCCTGTGAGCCACTCACCAGTGGCTTGCTCTTATGTTCTGAATCCCTGAGAAATTCCAACGAGCTGCCATCTAAAAACCAGTTTGCCAATGAAATATGAATTATGCATAAACTTCAGCACATCATATAGCAATGCCTGTAACGCAGCTTACCTGAGTACTGCTTTTTTTGAGCAAAGTTTACTTTCTATTATCTCAGCTTTTTGATTAAAAGCATTAATCATTTTAAAATTTAAAACAGTAAAAAGATTTGCATATATATTTTAATTTCTAGTTGTCATACTATTTTACAGAATGGAAATAGCCGTTAGCTTAGAGGTGTGTTCTTAGTGCTCCGGAGATAATATGACATCTAATTAAATAAACAGATTATATTTGAATATATACATATTTGGATTTGATTTACATCACGTTCTTTTTTGCTGAACTTCTGTGCCCTATCGGCACTGCATAAGTTAGGTTTATACGAGCTTACTGGAGCCTTACATACCAGGTGCTGATGCTTTATCAGAGCTGTATACATAACCAATCAAAGGTGCTCATAAATAAAGTTCTATTATGCTTTGCTTAAGGATAATATGAAGAAGCATGGACAGACAAAGTGATTTTTCTAGGGATTCTTGGTATGCTGGGAATGAATTTTTTTCTATGCCCCCTAACAGGTTCTTTAATTACAGAATTGTCTTTTACATGTAATCACCTATAATCTGTCTGCAAAGACACCCAGTTATATGTTAACTATTTTATGCCGCATGAAATGCAATAATATTATACAAGTTTATAAAAGAAAGTAATAACTAGGCATGGCTACTGAACCACTTTCTGGAAAAAGACACTATTTTATGCAGCATGAAATGCAATAATATTATACAAGTTTATAAAAGAAAGTAATAAGTAGGCATGGCTACTGAACCACTTTCTGGAAAAAGGCACCAAAATTATTTTTATTTAAAATCAGAGAGGGGAAAAAGGAAAAGAGAAGGGAGAAATTAAATAAGTTCAAAAATGCTGCCTAAGTTTTCTAAGAGTTAATCCAAATTTTAATGTGGACAAAAACCCACATAAGAAATCTCTCTGATGTCAAACACATTTCAATTATAATTTCTAACTTTAAAATAAAGACTTCAGTATCAGCAAAAGTGAAAAAAAAACTTCATTATTTTACATTCTATTCTAATCCTTTATTTTATTTTTCTACTGTTTGTATTTTGTTCCTGTTTTGAAAATGATGACTCAGTATGATTTTCTCATTCATGGCAGATACATTTCCCACCTTTAGTTTGTAGACACAGTTCCATCTGCATTTCATGTGTAGACAAATCTTGACTTTAAATGTATTGCATTCTTAGCAGGATTTAAAGTGTAAAAGCAGTACTGATAGCTTTGAATGCACAACCAACTGTAGTCATTCTTAGCTTTTCTTAACAAAAATCCCTGTATTTACTCAAAGGGCTATACAAACATTAATGATTACTGTGGCAGATGCACAATACCAGTATCTAGAACAACTATCAAGTTGAAATCAGAGTTTAATGGGACTGCCACATTTTCTCCTGCACCTGTGTACTCTAATACACCTACCTAAGAAGCATTTCTTCATTGAAAAAGAAGTCAAGAACACGATTAGGAGAAAAAACGTTACCTATAGGTTTCATGGTTAGATCATGAAACTAGATCAGTTCTAGAAGCAGCTGTAGAATTTGTTTGTATGTAATGAAACGCTTCTTTCTCACTAACCCAATACTGAGTACAGTATCTAATCACATTATTCACTACCCACATCTAAATGTATTATAGAATATGTTGTTTCCCAAGTTTTTGCACTAAATTTCATAAAATCACAGATAGTTAAGGAAGTACCGGCTCGTTCTCTCCCCTTTTCACCTCTCCTACTTCACTCTATTTAAAACTCAATGAGTTGGTGTTTGAGTAACCTAAAATTCACAGGTCATTGGAGTCTAAAAAAACCATGGGCTTAAAACAGAACCACTGATTTTATGGTCTACTGCAATTTTGTCTGAACATCACCTTTTATCAATCCCTCACTGTTCCATAGGTTCTATTAGTCATCTCTTCCCTTAAAGTCTCTCATACTCTGGAGGTGCTACCCACAGTAGCCCCTCAAACCATCTAAAACTGCTTAATTTTAGTACCCACCCAGGGCAAGAGTTATACTTTGCACATTTCCATGTTTTTCCCAATTTATACACACCTTTGTGTTTGCTTTCTACAGCAGACCTAAGGAAGGATTTTGTGTTCAAGATCTTGTCTATTTTCTCCAATTACACAAGTAGATTTAGTAAAGATTTCTTCACTTTACAGTTTTGCCTTTCTTAAGCTGATGTCTGCCTGTGCCACAGCCATATCTTTAATGTTCATTCCTAGCAATCCAAAAGAAGAAATAATTGCACAGGTTCACAAGGCAGATAAATGCTTTAGTGACAGACATAGCTCAGAACTGCAACATGGTCTCTGCAGCAGTTGACATCTTTACTTTAAAATGGATGATAATAGCAAATTTAAGAAGAAAAAAAAAAAAGGAAAAAAAAAAGGTTTTTAAATCTTACCGATAATTGAAATTGGCTTTCTGGCAAACCGTATTCTTCCCTGGAAGCCAACATACTTACTCCTGCAGCCTGCAGACCACAGTCGGACCACATACTCAGCACCAAAAAACACAACCAGAACTATTTCCTGTCAGAATTAAAAGGACGAAATATCAGGTTTTTTTCATGAAAAGACTACAGCTTACACATCTAATTCGTTCTTACGACTAATACAAAAAAACTTGTTGAGATGAAATATGCAATAAAAAAGATTGTGCCCAATTTGTTCACTTTTCATGCACATATCCCAGCCAATACATGAAAGGGAGGTGTAATCTCTTCCTGAATGTGATTTGCATGAGTAAAAGGATGGTTTAAGCTTAATTACATCAGTATATCATTGGGAAAAATACAGTATTCTTTTTGTTTATTTCAAAAACTTACAATTTTTTGAAAATAAGGAATAGGGGCTACAAGCATGTAATTCCTAAAACTAACACGTATATGAAACATTTCTAGATCATGAAAGAAAATTTATAAATAGAAAACCAGAAAGTGTAATGTCAACTTTTGTATTCAAAACAGAATTACAGTATCATAGAATATCTCAAGTTGAAAGGGACCCATAAGGATCATGAAGATCAACTCCCTGCTCCTTGCAGGATGACCTAAAACTAAACCGTATGACTAAGAGTGATGTCCAGATGCTCCCTGAACTCTGACAGGGTTGGTGTCATGACCAACCTGAGGAGCCTGTTCTAGTGACCTTCTCAGCAAAGAACCTTTTTCCAATGTCCAGTTTGAACTTCCCCGATGTAGCTTCACTCCATTTCCTTGTGTCCTATCACTGTTCACCAGCGAGAGGAGATCAGCAGCTCATCATCCTCTGCCCCCCTTAAGGAAGTTGTAAACTGTGATGAGATGACCCCTCAGCCTTCTTTTCTCCAGGCTGAACAAACCAAGTGAACCTCAGCCTCTCTTTGTAAGTCTTGCCATCAAGGCCTTTCACCATCTTGGTTGCCCTCCTCTGGACACACTGTAACAGTCTGATGTCCTTCTTATAATGAGGCTTCCAAAATTAACCGAGGTGGTGTCACACCAGTGCAGCGTAGAGTGGAAAAATCAACTCCCTTAACCTGCTAGCTATGCCGTGCTTGATGCACCCCAGGACACGGTTGGCCCTTTTGGCTGCCCAGGCACGCCGTTGACTCATTCAACTTGCCATAGAATCATAGACTCAGAGGTTTAGGTTGGAAAAGACATTTAAGATCATTGAGTACAACCATAAACCTAACACTACAAAGCCCACCACTAAGCCATGACTCTAAGTACCATATCTACATGTTTTTTAGATACCTCCAAGGATTTTGACTCAACTACTTCCCTGGGAAGCCTGTTCCAATGCTTGACAACCCTTTTGGTGAAAAAAAGAATCCTAATATCCAACCTAAACCTGTATTTCTGATCCAGGCCAGGATGAACTTAGGCTTGTTGAGCCATCAACCCAAATCCTCAGGTACCTTGCTGCAGGGCTGCTCTCCAGCCTCTCATCCCCCAGTTTGTACGTATAACCAGGATTGCCCCATCCCAGGTGGAGAATCTGGCACTTGCTCTTGTTGAATTTCATATGGTCAGCACTTTCCCAGTTCTCTAGTGTATCCAGACCTCTTTTTAAGGCCTCTCTCCCCTCAAGGGAGTCCACAGCTCCTCCCAGTTCAGTATCACTGGCAAATTTATTTAATGTACATTTGATTTCTGCATCCAGATCATTTATCAATACATTAAAGAGCACTGTCCCTAAAATTGAGCCCGGGGGAAACCCATGGGTGACTGGCTGCCAGCCTGATGTAACCCCATTTACCCCTTGGAGCCCAATCCATCAGCCAGTTGCTCACCCAACAAATTATGGACTTGTCTAGCTGTGCGCTGGACAGTTTATCCAGAAGAATACTGTGAGAGACAGTATCAAAAGCTTTGCTAAAATCCAAAACCACCACATCTACTGGCTTTCCTTGGTCAACTAGGTGAGTGACCTTGTCATAAAGGGAAATTAAGTAGGTTAGGCAGGACTTTCCCCCTGTGAACTTGTGCTGGCTCTGACCAATGAGTGCATGGTCTCTTAAGTGTCTTTCAATAACTCCCAGAATAACCTTCTCCATAATTTTACCAGGCCCTAAAGTGAGACTGAGAGACCTGTAGTTACCAGGGTCTTCCTTCTTACCCACCTTGAAAATCGGGACAACGTTTGCCAGCTTCCAGTTGACTAGGACTTCTTCAGAATCCCAAGACCATTGAAAAATAATGGAGAGAGGTCCCCCAATGAAAACAGCCAGTTCTTTCAGTATCCTGGGATGAATCCCATTGGGCCTCATATATTTATGAGCATCCAGCTGGAGCAGCAATTCTCAAAGTAATTCAGGGTCAGCTGGGAGTTTATCAACCCCCCGGTCATGGTTTCCCAAGACAGGGCTCTGGGGGTCCCAGGGTCCATCATCAGTGTTGAAGACAGAGGCAATGGCAGCATTAAACATCTCCACTTTGTCTAAGTCCCTATTTGTGAGGTGACAAACCTCATCAAGCAATGACCCAATGCTATCTCTTATTCTCCTTTTGCTATTAACATATATGGTTGTCATTCACAGTGCTGGCCAGCTTGAATTCTAATCAAGCTTTGGACAAATTTTCTCCCTACATTGGCAAACAGCATCTCTGCAGCCTTGCCATGTCACCTGCCCTTGCTTCCACTATTCGTACTCTCCTCTTCCACCTAAGTTATAGAAGATTGCTGCTCAGCCAAGCTGGCCTTCTGCCCTGCCTGCTTGACTTCTGACACTTCAGAAGTGCCTGCTCCTGTGCTCTTAAGCGGCTCTTAAAAAATGACCAGCATTCAAGGACACCAAAACCTTCAAAAACAGATTCCCAGGGGATCTTACTAAATAGATCTGTCAGCAGCCAAAAATCTGCTCTCCCCACATTCAAGGTCAAAGTTTTGCTGGCAGTTTTTCTCCTATTGCCAACCATTTAAAACTCAACTACTTCATGGCCACCGTGACCAAGACAGCCACCAATCACTGTTTCACCCACAAGTCCCTTTCTGCTTACAAACAAACCTAGGATGATACCTTTCCTAGTTGGCTCACTTACTATCTGCACCAAGAAGTTATCTTCAGTATGCTTCAGAAATCTCCTGGACCTGTTTGTGTCTACTGTATGATATTCCACATTGATGTCTGGGAAGTTAAAATCACCCATAAGGACAAAAGCAGTTGATCTAGAGATATCCTTTAACTTCTTTTAGAATAATTCATTGGTGTCATTGTCCTGGCTGGGTGGTCGATAGTAGACTCTGACAAGAACATCCTCTATATTTGGTTTCCCCTTCATCCTTACGCAGAGGCTCTCAACTGTGTCATCACCAGCTCTACGTGCCATACAGTCCAACCCCTCCCTTATATACACCACCATCCCTGCCTCACCTTCCCTGCCTATCTCTCCTGAAGTGCCTATAACCATCAGTCATGGCACCCCAATCACAGGACTTGCCTTTATGCTTATGCCAATGCAATGTCATAGCTCTGGGAGTAAGCCAAAGCTTCTAGCTCCTCTTGTTTACTCCTCATGCTGCGTGCTCTCCAGTGTACTCAGCACATCACTAGCACACCGTCCTTCAAACACTGGCTTGCCATGCCCAGGCTTATCTCTAGCAAGCCCGGTTTTACCCCCTTCCCCCTTCAAATCTTGTTTGAAGCTCTTCTGATGAGCCCTCGTAACTCATGCCCAAGGTCCATTTCCCCTGTTGAGACAAGTGTCCTGCAGGCCTGGTGTCGTGTAGACCAACCCATGATCAAAATCCCAAAAATACTGCTAGTGATACCAGGACCAAAGCCAAGTATTGATCTGCTGGGTCTTCCTGTTTCTTCCCTCATCATTCCCTGCAACTGGAAGGACAGAGGAGAACAGCACTTGTGCTCCTGATCTCTTAACCACTTGTCCCAATGCCCTGAAGTCTCTCTTCATTGCCCTTGGACTTCATGTAGCAATTTCATCACTGCCTACCTGAAAAAATCAATAAGGGATCATGGAAAATCAATTTAAATAAAATCAATCGGAGGGCTGTACCAAATTGGGAAGTTTTCATATCTTTAACCTGCTCCCCAGGGAGACAGCAGACTCCCCTAAGAAGTAGGTCTGGTCTGCATAGTGGGCCTTCTCTTCCCCTCAGAAAAGGGTCTCCTTTAACAATGACTGGGTATTTTTAATTTATGGAAGCAGTTTTGAGGCCGGGTGTAGGCCGATTTAACCTCTTCGACACCGCCAAGCTAGATGAACCATTGTCCTCATCGTTGTTCAGTTCCAGTTGCAGAGCCTCATACCTGTTATGCAAGGGCACCCGCATACCTGGGAAGTATGCCTGGGGTAGTTACGGAGGAGACACACCTGCTGTGCCAGGTAGGAACTTGTCACCATTCCCCCCTATCCCTTAGGTCACCACATTCAGCCAGGTGGAGAGAGGATAAGGGAATCTTATCACGTGTCCTGTCTGCCTGACAGATCTGTCCCGGGGAAGGCAGGCTGTGGTTTTTCAGTAATATCTCTCTCTCTCAGACTCCCTGATACTCCTCAACCTACTCACCTCCTCCCAGAGCTCTGTCACTAAGCTGAGGAGTTTCTCTACCTGGACTCTCAGGCATGCTCACTACTGCTGGCATTAGAGTAAGGCACACGCTGCAGCTTGACACCTGGGTGGCAGCATCTTCCCATCCCAGCTTTGTCTGGGAACCTGTGTCAGCCGTGGTGGGTGCAGAGTTTAGAAAGGACATGGCCTTCTGCTGGTTGGACACCATTGCTCCCTGATGGATCCGGCAGAGCTACAGCGTCCTTCCACGCAAACCGCTGTGCCATGGCCTGGTCGCTAGTGCTCCCGAGGGGTTTCTTATATAGGGGTAGGAGGGACTCTTGGCCCTGCCCAGACCTTGTTAGCTGCTGTCACATGAGCTGTGGGCTCCTGGCAGCTCTCTCTGCTCACCTGAAGTTCCCTCGGTTCAGGAACCCCCCTTACACCATGCTAGGGCTTTCCACTGCTGATGGGATCATTCGGGCACTGAGGTGAGCAGTATGTACACAACACATAAAATAGAAGATCTCTATTTCAATATTGCTCCCCTCTAAAGCACCAGATCGTAAAGCACTTCTGCAGAACCAAGGATCGGTATACTTTGAAACACTTCTAAAGAAATCAGATCCGTAAAGGATCACAAAATGGACAGATTTGTTGAGATCTTTGTTCGTTCCTTCCTTGTTTTCCTCCGCCAGTGCAATATGCTAGCACAACCGAAACACAGCTTCTAGGATTTGTTCCAACCCAAACTGTATCCTGTAACTCAGAGTCACCAAACACCTACTATATAAATTACAGCTTTGGAAAATATTTGTATTTTAACTTAAACACACTTGCAATCTGTGCCTGGGGAATTCTAAAGCACCCAAAGAGTGAACACACTTAAATCACAATTTTCACTGAATAACAATGCCAATATGTCTTTAAGACTGACATTCTGAATGGTTGAAAAGAGACCAAAATATTTCAAAGCTGAAAAACAGATAAGAAAAACTCAACAGTACTATGCAAAACTTCACATCAATTTTGACTTTTAACAAAGTTAGGTTAACATTTCTGTATTCCCTTTTACCTCCTTGTTTTGCCTGGAATGAGAACCAAGAAAATATGCACAGTCTTCCTCTGTTTTCATGTCACTTTCAGCCTGACTAAAACCAAGGATTAGTAGAAAGCCAAGAAAGCCTACAACCCAGTTTCAAGGCAGAAGCACAAGAAAATACACAGCAAATTAGCTCCACAAGTTTGGTTTTTATAATTAACGTATTATCTAGAGCTTCTGCAATTAATACTTCTAAGTTTGTGCTCTGGCTGAAATCTAAAGACAAACATTTACTCAAGCATAATAGTCAAAGCACAATTCAAGAGCAATCTTCAAAGGGAAACAATTCTTGCATTTCAGGGATCTTGCAAAATGCTCTCTCATTTATTACATCGTCTACATTTTTAGCAGGTTCTTCGTGTCATCATTCAGTAGCATTTCTTTCAAGTCTCTTCTGAAGGATTTCTTATTTCCACCAGAGGAAGCAGGACACTGTGTACGAGGACCTACTAGACCTCCTGGAGGAATGGCACTGCAGCTTCACAATCATGAGCACTTCTTTCTGTAATTATGTAGACAGCTAGTACCAAAGCTTGAACTGAAAGAGCACTTCAGAAGCCAACAGTTCTACATCCTCATCTGCAGACTAAAATGGCTGAGTTCCACTGAACTCTGCCTTAGAAATTCATGTGTTCACAGTCTTAGAGGAAGAAACACAACTAGAAGGCAGAGCTTATGGTGATTTTGTTGACAACGTTGGTGACTTTGACAAGGGAAGATACCCTTGACAAGGGTCAATATATCTTTGACACCCATAGCAATTCAAATGAAAACATTTGTCATCCAATTGCCTCAAAGGCATGCTTCTGCCACTCAGTGGCAGTTTATTCAATGTAGGTCCTAAAAGACAACACTAATGGCAGTGGGAGACTCATTTCTACAGATACTGCACATTAAAATCACTGGATCAGTGAGGTAAAAAAATGTAGAGAAATGAGACAAGCAATAAGTGCAAAAACTTCTTAGGCATTGGTTATGCCTCCATGAACCTCTGAAGGTACTTTTCAAAGCTGAAATTAAATCTATATCTGGCCTGAGGGTATTTTATTCTCAAGGCAAATTCCAGAACCTATGAATTTATTTCAGCTACCAAGAAGAAGCCACCTTGGTGACATCTAGGAAATCCTGATGAATTCAATAAGGTTGCACAGTCTATGAAAAGAAAAAGAAATTGTTGACAGGAAGGAGGAAGGAGGAGGAACATCCATCTTCAATAAACTTGAAATTAATTACTGATCTCAGTTCATTTTGTCTGGGACAGGTGTTCACATTACCAAAACCACAGCAATTAACACATTTGTTGGCAGCCTCAGACAGGCCAAAGACCAAAAGAGCATGGAAACTGGACAAACATCATAGCTTTATAGGTGGTCCCTCCAAAAAAATAGAAGAAAAAGAAGAAAGATTAGGAAACTTACACTGCTGTTGTATACACTTCTAATGAAAGATAGAAGGCATCCATTTCCAGGGCTGTCAAGGCTGATCAAGCTTCACCTCACTAAATTCACCTTTAAAAAATCCCTAACCTGCCTCTTTTTCCTGCTATACACATAAACACTTTTCAGAACCTTAAATTTATTGCCTCACTTTTACCTTCTGGTAAAGAAAAAACCCCAACAGTTTTCTGGAAAGTCAGAAAAAACACTTGTTCTCACTGAAATGGCAACAAAAGATGGTAAGGAGTTCTTGTGGACAAAACACGAACCAGAAAAATTCTGCAAATTAAATAGTATGCCAAATAAGCTCCCTAGTGACATCCATTTGTATGTCAGTTTGAGATCTTTCTGCAGCTTTCTGAAATTTTCCAGAACCCTTACCTTCAAAATGGTATTACACTCACAAGGGTCCCGCAAAACCTTTTTATTTAGGCTCCCAGTAGTATTTTTGCTCTTCTGCAAATGGGTGAAGAAAGAAAGAAGTGATGGAGGATTCTCAGCAGATTTCATAAACCTGCAAAGCCCTTTGGCTTTAACAGAAAGGCAGGGATGAACTCCTCTAACGAAATCAAAAATAACACGTAGGAACAAACCGTTACCTCAAAAAAATCAGAGCCACATCAAGCTTGAACTAAATAGAGCTAATTTATATCCTTGGCTACTCTATCTAGCAGTCAGCTTTCAGCATCAGCCTTCCATTTTTCTCAGCAGCCCTTCTCTGAACTATGAGGAAAGAAAGGGAAAGCAAAGATGCATATCCTTTGAACAGAAGAGCTGCCATAAACTGTCAGGACGTTTGCCATGACCCATTGAAGGATCACAAGACAGGTGTGGAAAACCACAGAGCATCATCCTTTGGCTGGGGCACTGAACGTGCGCCGGAGGCACAGCCAGCGGCACGCTCTGTTGACAAAGGTACCAGTGGAGAGGGTCTTTAGGAGGTGCTGCAACCCAAATTATCTTCCAGGAAGCGGAGCGCAGAGTAAGGAAACAACAGTGCAGACCAGATTCTTCACACTCACATGATAGTCTTTTCCTGTTTTGTTAGTGGTAAAAGATACTCCTGGCAATTCAAACTGCCACGGTAACGCTAGGGAAAGCGTCTAGCATGCAGTCCTCTGTAAAGGACTGACAAAGAATATGCTTACAGATTTTAAACTGGGTTTCTACTATCTAATATCTCCGCTAAAGTCAGTAGCAGCATTCCATTTTCCTCTGCTTGTCCCTGTTGTCTGGGGAAAAAAAACAAAAGAAGAAAGGCACACCTATAATATTCTTTGCCCCACCAGGTGGAAGTCCTTAAACATTTCATCTCTTTTTCTTTTTCTTTTTCGTAAGTCTAGCCACCACACAAGTCTTTTTTTCTTCCCCACAAAACACATACTAATTTTTATGCTATTCTTAGTATAACTCCATTTTATGACTTTTATTTTAAAAAATGAAAAAAAAGAAAAAGCTTAAAGAGAAACATGTATGCAAATAACTTCCATCCGTATCTAATTCAATAAGAAACTCCTGTGGAAAAACCATCAACTTTTACCCAAGAGTGTCACTGATGACAAAATAGAAAAATGCTCACACTAACACAGAAATTCAGTATTTTATACAAGAGCATGTGTAACTGAAATATATAGCTTGGAATTTACAATATGTTCCAGTACAGTTATGGATAACTGCACAGGGGAAGCAGGAGAAGGGAAGGAGTTCGGCTGGAGTGATTAAAGGGCACACATGAAAAAGACGAGTATTTTCTCAGCTGCAGCTGTGTTTTAGGTGGAGAGCACACACAAGGCTCTCTTCACTTTTTTTATTGGAATATTTAGGTGCAAGGGTAAAAGGAGGAAGTGGGATGGCTAAATGAATAGTGTGTGCTCACGAAGATTCAATCAAGGAATGGCAGCTCAAAACAATGAAGCCTCAGAAGCAGGCATAAAGGTTTAATAGTCCAAATGTTTGCACACGTGTACTTATGTCCAAAATTTAATCTGATAACCTGTCTTCAAGGTTTTCCAGTCCCTAGAGCTGAAAATGTCAATTTAGTGACCTGCTTAGCTTAATAGTTACTCAAATGCTATGAAAAGCTACTGATACTGAAAGTACTTATTTCTGCCACCATGCTTGCTCTTATAAAGATGACAGACATTGTATGGGAAAAGATCCAATAGATGGAAGAAAAGATGCCAAATGCTGCTAAGTGTCCTACAGTATCATTAACTTTTTCAGACTTACATCTCTTAGATGAAACCAATACAGTAAATGTCTGAAAGTCTGTTGTTTAGATACGAATGGATTTGTTTAACATTTCTTATAAAAACAACTACCATTCAAGCGAGCTAGGTGAGTCAGATGGGAAGATTTACTTTTTAATTCTACTTAGGCAACAATTTTTCTACAAAGAACTACAGTCTCAATTACTTTTGAGCAGGACTTTTTTTTCTAGAATTGCTTAATTCAGAAAGACACTGCCAGGACAAACACAACCAAACAATGAATCAAGAAGATTCAAGGAGTTAGTGCCTGAAGTTCTTCATTTCTCTATAGATCCACCAGTACCCCACTTCCAGTTGGGAAACTTCCAGTTTCCCAACAGTGTGTCTTGAAGCCTGACCTCCTCTAGTAGGAGGCAAAGGGTTTAGCTTGCTCCTGGTGTGAAAATCCACCTCAGAACTGTCAATAATCATATCCACGTTTCTTAACCTTTTTATTTGGGAGGGTCTCAAAATTTCGAGGGGAGGAATTGGAAAAATCCTGCACATACCTCTCCACCTTCCTCTCACTCCCAAGTAAGAAATGTTTCTCTAGTCTTTTGGGCCACATTTTGAAAACACTTTGCACAGAAAACTCCCTAGAACTAGAGAAGGAACTGAGTAAACTTTTACAAAGGGCATTATGAGTTAGCCCTTTGTTAATTCCTCTCAGCCATGCTTACTGCACAATGATTTCTATTTTAGATAGTTGAAAAGCACACAGCAGTCATCCAGCACAACATCTTCTGTACTGCATCAGGGCAACCCACAAGGTAACAAAAGCAACAATAATAATTTTATCATAATTCACATTGAGAAGCTTGAGAGTTCCATTTGATTCCAGAAAGACTATGGCAGCAAGATTACTTAGCAGGCAACTTAAACTTATGGAATATGGTGAAAGACTTGCAGACTCAATTTTTTTCCTAATATGTTTAATGTATGAAACAATATGCCGTATCTATTTTAATAATGTTTTATATTGTAATATAATATTCCGGATCTATTTTTTCATCTTCTGAAGGACCAACAAGAAGTTCAGAAAGAAACAAGGATTCTCCTTCTTGTTTTCTCTCTCACAGGTTTACAAGGAATAAAAGAATAGAGAAAAAGCTTTTGAGTCATTGAGTATTCTAGACTAATAGTTTGACTCTTCCATAGTTCAAAAGAAATAGTGTATTTTTCTGCTGAAGTAGTTTACCTGTCAGTTCCTTTAAGGGCCTGGACACCTCGTTAACACCTACTGTTACACAGGCAATATACACTACACAAATATCACAAAATGCCACTAAATATTATAGCAGCTACTCTGCATGCTCTACTCTGCAACAAAAATCCACTATCATCTGTAATAAATGACCTGGTGAGGCCAGCAGGAGTACCTGTGAACTTCATGTATTAGATTATCAACATATCACTTTATTAAACAGACCTGGAAAAGGCCCTAAGTGCTTGTGTCGTGTGGCAAAACACAGATTTAGAGTTATAAATTGGCACAAAAGCAGGAACTGGCTAAAAAATCCACCATTTTTCTTTCTAACAGTAATTGCTTTGATGGGATGGAGAAACTGCCCTCAAACCTGTTAGAATACATACACTTCTCCCTAAATCATAGAGAAGACTAAATTCAGCTTACATACCATGCAATCTTATTTGTAGTGTCGTAACAGATTAAAGATGACAGCATTTTATAACGTGACTACGTAGCTTAAATGGGAGAAGGGATAAAAGCAGAGGCAAAAATAAAGGAAGAGGAGAGCTCCTCCACTGCAGACGGGAAGAGCGCGTCCTCTTTATAAAAACACACACTTTGAAAATGGTGTCATCAACTCACCACTTCCAAAATAAAAGAAGAGTCGTTCTGAGGTCCAGTTCAGAAACAGAGCAGTTAAATACCAATATCCCTTGGTACTCTGAGAAGCCTAGCCTATATATACAGCAGGAAGGTGTGTTCGTGGGGTACGATGCAGAAGAAATCATTACACAAAGCCAAAACCCAGCAGTGACTTCAGGAAAGACACAGAACAACGTGACCCATCTGCAGCCTGGAGCTTTTTATGAGATCCTCCCCTTAAGCCCTGACTACTAAATAAAGCCACAGCATGAGCCTCTCTCCCAAAAAGCTTAAGCAGCAGCTGATGTGGGAGCTCCTAATCTTACATCTCAGCCTGTTCTCCAACAGGATTTTCAAACACAGGATTGTTAATAAAATTTACATGCTAAATGTAGTCACTACATCAGGCTTGCTAGTAACCAAGGAACTGAGAGGGCAGTGAGGGCCTGCATCAGAGGCAACAAGCGAGGACCCTGAACACAGAGTCTTTAAGGGTATTGTGTACCCTCTGGTACTGTACCACCATGAACTACAGGTGTTAACGTGTTTGGAAGATAATGCCATTGCTTTTTCCGGCAAAGAAACACGTCAGAGGAAAGCGGATGTGTAAAGACTGTCTCCCAAAGGAAGAGGTACCACGGGAGCTGAGGTCATCCAGAAAAACCACTGGGACCCAGTATCCTGCCCTACTGAAACAGGGAAGGTGATCCCAGCTGAAACATTGAGGCTACACACCTTGTTTGTGGCTCTGCTGCAGGAAACTTCTAGGACAGCACATGCCCTTTAAGTTTTATCCCATAAGCCTGAGAAAAATACAGTAGGAAACCACCCATCAGGAGAATGTGACTAGAATGTAGTGACCCCTGGTGAAAGCAAAAGAAAACTCTTTTCCTATTTTACCTATTTTAGGAGATAATAGTTTGTAAGAAAGACTGCCTTTTTTTTTGCACTGAAAACAGACCACTATCAGAAATACAACAATGAACTAATTAAGCTTTACGTCCAACCCAGTATATCCATTCCTACACAGTTTTGCCGTTCCCGCTTACCCAGAAAATGTTGCAGTGATTTCACATTTGGGTTATGTGCTCTGAACTGGAAAGCACATTAAGACAGACAACATTAAATGCATCATGGCATACAAATAGAAATTAAATTAACAAAGTTGAATCGATATGATTTATAGCAAAAACATTCTGTTTTCTCAGTCAAGAACACTCTTGGTATTCTTAAATTAAAAAAAATAATTAATATCAAGGTATTAAAGAAGTGAAAAAATTCCCTTTAACCTACAACACTGTCATTAGACAAATTGATGATTTATTCTATTGTTACTCATAGTGTGTAAGAACATCACATGTATGATGAAAATAATATTTTGTTCTTGTTTTTAGAACAGCACATTTAGTGGAATTACTCCCACGAGCTACTAAACTCTCTTTTTGCAAGGTCTTTTACACTAAAAATAAAAATCTGTCTTTTGTAAACTACCACGGTGACCTCTCCTGGTAGAAAAATATATGACCTCTAACCATGTAAACGCTCAGTCGGATTAATCCTCAAAGGAGGTATTACACCTGGCCCACTTTATAGTTTATTTCTTTAATGCCATTTCCTTAAAGATCTAGATGCCATTTAGAAATCAAAACTGACACACAAACTACTAGATGATCAAGAAAATATGACAGCCTTCTGATGTGTAGGCAAAAGCCTATACAAGAGGCTTTGGCAACTTTTTAAATTTTTCAATAGAATCATCTTAGATTAAGATAAAATGATAACTGTGTATGTTAGGGAATTATAATCTGGAACAAAGTGGAAGGGTAAAATATTACCTAAAAGGAATATGATGAAGGAAGCCTGGAAAAATAGATGGACATAAGCATATGCATGGTTTGCTGAAAATACAGGATTTTTTTCCTTTTCAGCCATAAACTTTTTAAACAGAAACAATAATTTCCCTGGGAAATTTAAGTTAAAATACTCCTAAACAATTAATTTATTTTTAATCTCAGTCATGTATCTACTATGATCTTACACTCAGACAACTTCAAGGTTTGTTTATGGTCATGCAATAGGTCTGTGCTAATACATCAGCAACTCTTTGAGAATGGCTCAAGATATTTTTTGCTTTGAATAACCACCCAGCAATAGGAACTAGTGAAAATATATACATTTTTTCTGTATAATACACACACACCTGAAAAAAAGCTTTATACAGCAGGAAGCAGACATGTCCGTGTAAGATTGTCCAAGCAGACACGTCCAAGAGAAGAAAGTGGCTGAAGAAAAATCATAACTTTAAACACTGCAGTAGATAAGATTTTAGAGGATCACGCTTAGAACAAGAAGTATAAAAGGAAGACTTACTTGCAAGTTACAAATATTAAAAGTTTAAAAGAACAATTGAGCAAGCAGAATTTTTTGAATGAAAGACATAAGCAATCACCACTGATTTCATTGATCTGTAGAACTCATGGGGGAAATTTCAACAAGTGAAAGCAAAAAGAAGTAAAATGGTTAGAAGTCTGGGAAATATGATCAACGGAAATAGAGTCGACCCATGACAGGAATCCAAAGTAATGATAAAAGTGTATGTATTTATTTTAAGAACAAGTAGATTAAAACCAACTCCAGTATTTCAAGACTAACTTTTTCTTCTCTTAATTATTACCAAACCACTTGTAAATATATCAGTGAGGAACTGAAGTATGAAATTACTTCAAGCAGGTAGGGATTTCAATTAAAAAGAAATAATACTATGCCTATTCTCTTAATTTCTCAGAATACGGATTTTGAAAAAAAAAAAAAAGACATTAAAAAAAAGAATAACAAGCAACAGGTAGGGATGATGGAACAAAAAGACAGCTGTCAGGTTGCACCATCTTCAAGATCAACACTCTTCAAGAGCCGTGTTCCTGTCAGAAAAGTGCATGGGGACACAGTGCTGCAGATCAGGCAGGAATCACAAACTCACTTCAGGAGCACTTATGAAAACCATTGGGAAGGTAGCAGATAAACACAAGTAATAATTAGCAGTCAAGTCTATCAACGGCAGAAAGCGAACAGTGTTGACTCAAGACTGACTGTAGGAAATCCCATAATCACTGCTCTGGTACTTGGGCACGGCACGATGATTTGTGAGAGTGTATCCCAAGTTCATAAACACCATGCTGGGCAGGATTATTTCAACAACTTGTTCTTTGTGTACAATAGAATAAGTTCTTTTTTTTCAGCGGTCCCAGCTACAGAACTGCCCGTAGCCATCCCTCACGCTGCTCTTTTGGCTCCACTGCTGCACAGTTTTGCCAGTTTGGCCCGGTGATCAAAGCGGGGGATTCCTTAAAAGGGCACCTGCTCCAATATTTAGGTCATGAGATACTGGAGGAAACACACAGAGACATCAGCCAGAGGACATAAAAGAAGCATGGCAGACTTTTTGCAGAAGCCAGGTGTTAAGCACTTAGTGAGCGAAATCAGGACCTGACAACAGGCCGCTGAAGGTGCCATCATGATGGAAGTTTTGTCATGGATCAAATGATCAGGATAAGAAGGCAGACAAGGTCTTCTTTAAACAACTCAAGAAAGTTTCTAGATCACGCCCTGGTTCTTAGAGAGGACTTACATTCAGCTAGCATCTATTTGAAGCGCAACACAGTGAGATGCCAGCAATCTGAGAGATTTCTGGAGTGTTTCAGGAGTAGCTTTTAGATACAGGTATTGAGTGGGCAACTGGGAATGAAACACATTGGGCAACTGGGAACGAAACACAGCTGGATCTGCTGTTCAGATATATAAGGAAAAAATAGATGGAGATAAGCAATGCCTTGGATGTAGCATCCAAGAAATAATGTAATTCAAGATCCTGAAGGGGGTACAGACCCTATGCTTCAGGAGAGCAAACTTCCAATTATTCAGACAACTGATAGTTGGGATCCCATGAGAGGCAGCTCTGAAGGGTCAACAAGTTCAGGAGACTTAGCAGGTTTTTAAAGACAACCTCCTCCAAATGCAAAGAAGTGGTGAAATCTAACAACAGGAAAACAAAGGGAAGTAATTATCCCCCTTTACTTAGCATTCATTAGACTGCATCTAGAATACTACACCTGTTTTTTTCCACCAGTACAAGAAAGACTTTGATAAACTGGAGCAAATTCAGCATAAGACCATCAAGGTGGTTAGGGTGTTGGACCACGTGCCATATGAGGAGAGGCTGAGGGAACTGGACTTGTTCAGCCTGGAGAAATCATAGAATGGTTTGGGTTGGAAGTGACCTTAAAGATCATGGAGTTCCAACCCCCCTGCCCTGGGCAGGGACACCTCCCACCAGACCAGGTTGCTCCAAGCCCCATCCAGCCTGGCCTTGAACCCCTCCAGGGATGGGGCAGCCACAGCTTCTCTGGGCAACCTGTTCCAGTGTCTCACCACCCTCACAGCAAAGAATTTCTTTCTAGTATCTAATCTAAATCTCCCCTCTTCCAATTTAAAACCATTACCCCTTGTCCTGTCACTGCACTCCCTGACAAAGAGTCCCTCCCCAGCTCTCCTGTAGCTCCCTTCAGATATTGGGAAGCTGCTCTAAGGTCTCCCCGGAGCCTTCTCTTCTCCAGGCTGAACAACCCCAGCTCTCTCAGCCTGTGTCCATAGCAGAGGTGCTCCATCCCTCTGATCATCTTCGCGGCCCTCTGCTGGACCCGTTCCAACAGGTCCATGTCCTGAGGACTCCAGAGCTGACACAGCACTCCAGGTGGGGTCTCACAAACGCAGAGTAGAGGGGCAGAATCACCTCTCATGACCTGCTGGCCACGTTTCTCTTGATGCAGCCCAGGATGGGGTTGGCTTTCTGGGCTGCCAGTGCACATTGCCGGCTCATGTTGAGCTTCTCATCCACCAACACCCCCAAGGCCTTCTCCTCAGGGCTGCTCTCCAGCCATTCTCCGCCCAACCTGTATTTATGCCTGGGATTGCCATGTCCCAGGTGCAGGACCCTGCACTTGGCTTGGTTGAACTTCATGCGATTTGCACGAGCCCACATCTCGAGCCTCATTGAGCCATTGACCACAATCCTTTGGGTGCAGCCATCCAGCCAGCTCCTTATCCACCAGGTGTTCCATCCATCGAATCCATTAGTTTCTAATTTTGAGAGCAGGGTGTCATGCGGGACAGTGTTGAACGCTTTGCACAAGTCCAGGTAGACGACATCTGTTGCTCTGCCCTTGTCCACCAAGTGTGTGGCAGTATCATAAAAGGGCACCAAATTTGTCAGGCAGGATTTGCCCTTGGTGAAGCCACGTTGGCTGCCTCCAATCGCCTCCTTATTTTCCATGTGCCTTAGCAGAGATTCCAGGAGGATCTGCTCCATAATCTTACCAGGCACAGAGGTGAGGCTGACTGGTCTGTAGTTCCCTGGGTTCTTCTTTTTTTCCTTTTTTGAATATCGGGGTTATGTTCCCGTTTTTCCAGTCTGCAGGAACTTCACCAGACTGCCACGATCTCTCAAATATGATGGAAAGCGGCTTAGTAACTTTATCCGGCAGCTCCCTCAGGACTTGTGGATGGATTTCATCAGGTCCCATGGACTTATGCACCTTCAGGCTCTTTAAGAGGTCTCAAACCTCTTAAGGATTCATTTCAAACCTCGAAATGAATGCACGAGGGACCTCTGAGCTTAATTCCATACAAGAAGGTTATTGAGAAGATGAAGCCAGGTTCTTAACAGCAGTGCAAGGCAGGAAGATGAAAGAAAACAGACTATGACAGAAGGATGAAAGACAACAAACCAAAGTTGAAACAAGAGAATTTAATACTAGACAGAAGGAAAACCTTCTTCACCTTGTGATATGGTCAGACATTGGAACAGGCTGCCCTGAAAGGCTATGCAGTCTCCATCCTGGAGATTAGAAGTCACCACTTAGCAAAAAGGAATTACAGTAAGAATGCTGAGATTACGACACATTGAGATCAGAGGATTTGAGTGGCTAAAATACAGATATTGTGAGCAACTGTTTAAAAGTTATTTATTCCATTTTTATCAAGAATGCTTCATCTCCATTCTTCACCTCTTAAGGTGATAGCATGTGATGGGAGCTCTTCCTTCCTGTTCTATATGCTGGCAAACCAGGTCGACAGCACCCACTTACCCCTGAGACTCAGATACTTCTGAAGAGCCTGGTTCATGGCTAATTTTTAACCATAAGACTTAGAAGAGATATGTTTGAAAAATATGTTCCTGCCTATAGAATATCCTTTTCCACGTACAGCTTCATACCTTATAAAAAGCAAGTATATAAAGTATAAGAGTATATAAAAACTGTTAATCTATCAAACACCCTCATCATTTACAGATTTAGAAAATAATCACCCCCATTAAACTACGACCTTCCTTTAATGAAAGCAGGTAATATTTTAAATGTCCAGGAAGCATGCTTTGCATGAGGATTTTCAATGGTTAACTCCCTCACTCACATACAGCAATTTAGATTTAGTCAAACTGACTAGAGTCTTTCCCAAAAAAGTTCACTTACCATCCAGAAAAGGGTTCCAGTGGCAAATTCAGAATAATGCTCTATAGTAGACAGCACACTGAATATTAAACAGATGAGCACCAGGAGAAATCTGTAAAATGAAAACAGTGTTTAGTGACTTGTCAAGTTGAACTGCAAATCTAGATCTAGATTTAGCTTTCTCATTCACATAACTTTTTTCATCACAAGTACTTCATGTTTAATCAGTTTGTTCTTGCTAGTCCAATGAATATAATCATTTTGCATCCAATAGCTTTTAAAAAACATGGAATAAAAATGACAGAATGGCTGAACAGAGTTAAGTCAATAGCTAAAACTCACATTATCAACTACGTGGACAGTGAGATTGAGTGCATCTTCAAAACGTCTGCCAATGACACCAAGCTGTGTGGTGCAGTCAACACACTAGAGAGGAGGGATGCCATCCAGAGGTTCCTTGACAGGCTTGAGAGGTGGGCCTGTGAAAATCTCATGAAGTTCAACCAGGCCAAGGGCAATGTTCTGCAGACGGGTCGGGGCAATTCCAAGCACAAACACAGGCTGGGCAGAGAATTGAGCAGAGAGCAGCCCTGAGAAGGCCTTGGGGGTGCTGGTGGATGAGAAGCTCAACATGAGCCAGCAATCTGCACTTGCAGCCCAGAAAGCCAACTATATCCTAGGCTGCAATAAAAGAAGCGTGGCCAGCAGATCGAGGGAGAAGATCCTGCCCCTCTACTCTGCTCTCGTGAGACCCCACCTGGAGTACTGTGTACAGCTTTGGAGCTCCCAGCATAAGAAGGACATGGACCTGTTGCAGCAAGTCCAGAAGAGAGCTATGAAGATGATCAGAGGGCTGGAGCACCTCTCCTATGAAGACAGGGTGAGGAAGTTGGGGTTGTTCAGCCTGGAGAAGAGAAGGCTCCAGGAAGACTTTAGAACAGCCTTCCAGTACCTTAAGGGGATCCACAGGGAAGATGAGGAGGGATTATGAAGGTTTGTAGTGACAGGATGCGGGGTAACAGTTTTAAACTGAAAGACTGTAGATTTGGACTAGATATTAGGAAGAAATTCTTTGTTGTGAGGGTGGTGAGGCACTGAAACAGGCTCCCCAGAGAAGCTGTGGCTGCCCCATCCCTGGAGGGGTTCAAGGCCAGGCTGGATGGGGCTTGGAGCAACCTGGTCTGGTGGGAGGTGTCCCTGCCCAGGGCAGGGGGGTTGGAACTAGATGATCTTTAAGGTCCCTTCCAACTCTAACCATTCTGTGATTCTATGACAATTTCCCATAGAAGCTTGTCAGAGTGAATGTTTCATGCTTTACTGGTTGTTATACAGCTTATGTGCTGCAGTAGAAAGGTATCATAATTGATAATGCATTAATGAGAGTAGAATATATGACATATGACTGAAGAACAGTAACTTCATTGAACCATGTTCCATCAAATGCATTCCATAAATTCAAAGCATTACATAAATACAGCTGAAACAGCTACTACCACAGTATTTCTAGTATTGCTATTCAGATTAAGAAAAACATTTGGAAGTCTCTAAAAATTAACTCCTGCCCCCAAAAATAGTTTAAAAAAGCAAAAAATAGTTCTAAAAAGTAATGAGAATTGGGAAAAAATATGTGCAATTGAATCTTAGTTGATTAAATGCTTAAATGCTGACAGAATACCCATTACTTTAATGTGTACAAAGTCTTGTCCATCTTTCCACCATTGGTAACATGTTAAACAGTTAAACAACTGGTGAAAATAAATGATATATGAAGAACTCCGATGGACAGACTAGAAAGACAGACTTCTGATATGTTTGTACTACAGTTTTCCCCATCTCTTAAGGTCATGCAGAAAACAAGAGAAAAATGAGAAAACCGAAATTTCTTCCACTAACAGCCAGAAACATTCCATCTTGTGTACCAGCTCGTCCAGCTGTCATTTCCTCTGATTCAAAGCCAAGAGGTTGTATCTGAACGCCTAAACTCTCAAACCAGTAATTAAATCTTTAACAGTCCTGCATGGAATGAGACATTTTTCCAATGAGAAACCCTTCTGAAGAAGATAAACACTGCTGACAAGGCTAGTTCAAGAACTTCAAAATAAATGACAAACAGCCCTGGTGGCTCTACTGTTAAAATTGTGAGATTTCAGAAAACAGATATACACACAGTAACTATATTTAGTGTGCTTTTGGAGACTTTTACATGAAAAATATAGTAGGAAAAGCTTATTAGGAAGGGCAAAAATTCCTGTTCAGCCTAGAGACCAGTGACAAGACAAACTCCTAAGGAGTCTATCCAGGGACTTTCCCTTTCCCTGGTCAACATTTTCATCAGTGTTCCAGAAGAGGAGCCTGGAGAAGAGGAGGCTGAGGGGAGACCTTATTGCTCTCTCCAACTCCCTGAAAGGAGGGTGTAGAGAGGTGGGGGTCGGTCTCTTCTCCCAAGTCACAGGCGACAGGACAAGAGGAAATGGCCTCAAGTTACGCCAGGGGAGGTTCAGGCTGGATATTAGGAAAAATTTTTTCATGGAAAGGGTTCTCAGGCATTGGAATGGGCTGCCCAGGGAGGTGGTTGAGGCCCCATCCCTGGAGGTGTTCAAAAGACGGGTTGATGTAGTGCTGGGAGGTCTGGTTTAGTGATGATGCTCCTTGTTTGTTGTGTGGGTGTCTATTTTTGTCAGTTAGGTTGACGGTTGGACAAGATGATCTTTAAGGTCCCTTCCAACCAAGAAGATTCTGTGATTCTGTGAAATGCACCTCATCGAGTCCATGACACCAAACCAGGGGCTCAGTCAATAAACCTGAGGGCACAGCCACCAGTTAGAGGTGTCTAGACAGGCTCAGGAACAAGCCTACAGGAATCTTATAAAACTCAATATGAACACGCCTCAAGTCCCGCACATGGTATGGGGCAGGCTCAAACCCACACTGGATGAAGACTCACCATATCTTGGGCTGCATCCCCTGTAGCCCTGCCAGCATGTGAAGGGCAGTGATGGGTCCCTTTTGCTGGACTACACCTGGGATAGTGAGCACCGATGGGACCCCAGGGTACAGCACAAGAGGTGACAGACCAGAGGGCAGAAGCAGCACGTGGACAACCATGACCTAGCAGGAGGATGGACAGGTGCCATCCCTCTAATGGTGGCAGAACCCTGCTCCCTGCTCCTACTGCCCACCACATCTCCCACTTGCCTCAAAGTCCTGTGCATCTTCCAGTCACCTCATCTGTTCCCTTCACCTCTTCCTGCCCCCAGGGGTTGTCATTTTGTAGAACATCGTACACCACGTATTCACAGGCTGCCCTGGGACCGGCTGGTGGGACCAGCTGCCTCTTCCTGGCTAGATGAGAAAAACAGTAACGCTCCTGCCTATGGTATACCCAGAGACCCATGTTTTTTATGTCCTACCCCACATATTTTCATAATTCTCAGTGATTGGATGGTTGCTCTTTTTTTGAAATGGTCTAACTTGATCTCAGACCACCCTCTGACCAGCTGCTCATTTCCTTGGACCAAGAAGCGCTCATAAAAACATATATATACTTTTTTGCATATACATAGGTTTCTACATATAGAAATAGATATACACAATATAAAGACTATATAGACTATAGACTTGTGGTGGGTGCCAGACACCCACCCAACCACTCTCTCACTCCCCCTCCTCGACAATACAAGGGGAGAAAGCAAGATGAAAAGGCTTGCAGGTCAAGATAAAGACAGGGCAACCACTTACCCATGGGCAAAACAGATCCAACTTGAGGAAAATTAACTTATTTAAGCTATTTTTAAAATAATATTTTATATTTATTAACATTACCAGTTTAAAAAGATTTGGATAGGGAGAAACAGAGAAAATTAAACAACTTCCCCCTCCCTTCCTTCCCCAGGGTGAACTCCTTCATTCCAGGTCCTTCACCTCCATCCCTCACAGACACCACAAGCCACACAGGGGGAAGGGGAATGTGGGGATGTGTTGAGCCCATAACACTTTGTCTCTGCCCCGCCTTCCTCCTCCTCACACTGTTCCCCTGCTCCCGTGTGGACCCTTCCATGAGCTCCAGTCCTTCAGGATGAACCTGCTTCAGCATTGGCTCTCCAGGGGCTGCAGGGGAAGGTGCCTGGAGCATCTCCTTCCCCTCTTGCTCCTCTCACTTTGCTGTCTGCAGGGCTGTTTCTCATGCTTTTTTCCCCTCATTCCTCTCTGCTTGTGTGGCATTTTTGCCCTTCCTTAAATCCATTTTCTGAGACACACCACCCTCTTGGCTGAGGGGCTCAGTGTGCCCTGACGTGGAGCCAACTGTGTCTGGCACAGGGCAGCTGTGGCCATTCCTCAGAGGGGCCACCCCTGTAAGCCAATGCTGCCAGGATTTGGGCACCAAAACCCAACACAAGAATATATAACACAGAATACAGAAAATAAATATAAGTACACATATAGGCGTTCCTGCTTGAGCAGGGGAGTTGGACCAGATGATTTCTAGAGGTCCCTTCCAACTCTAACAACTCCGCGATTCGGTGATACAGCTATAGATATAAAGGAGTATACAACTAGGCATAATATGTTATTTACTCACAAATGTACTATTTGTACTACGACAGAACAAGAGGGAACGGCTTCAAGCTCCAACAGGGTAGGTTTAGACTGAACATTAGGAAGGAATTTTTCACAGAGAGAGTGGTCGGGCATTGGAACAGGCTGCCCAGGGAGGGGGTGGAGTCCCCATCCCTGGCTGTGTTTAAGGGACGTTTAGATGGGGTACTGAGGGACATGGTGTAGGGGAGGACTTTGTAGAGCAGGGGAGATGGTTGGACTCGATGATCCCAAGGGTCTCTTCCAACCTGAATGATTCTATGATTCTATATACACACACTACAGAGTATATAGATTTTTATCTGCATATATATGCGCAGGGAGCAGTGAGAGTGAAGCTACTCCATTTAAGTCAGGCACCAAGGGGGACACTGGCACAGGCAAGGCCATGCCCTGACCCCCCGGGAGGCAGATTTGCAATACCTAAGGAGGGCTGAGGTGGTGAGAGCAATCAGCTCCTTCACCCTTTCAGTGATGATGTCTAAAGAACAAAGTTAAAACTTTATCAAGAAGTGTCATTCCAGATGTGTTTGAGGCATCAAGGAACCTAACTAACCTTGAATAGGATGTGAAATGAAACAATGTGTCTTACATGTTATTTTGCAGTTGCTGAATTAGACATAAATTCGAGCCAACAGCGTATCCCAAACTAACCTTTGGTAATTATAATGCTAAAATACACACCCCTTTGTGAATAACGAGCATGATAATCAAGTAACTTCCCTAAATATTTTAAACTTGAGCTTAGATGCATATGTATAGTTAGGAGTGGCAAATGAATCACTATTGACCAATCAGCTGTATTTTATTGTTGGAAATATTGGGTGGTTTGAAATGGGAGGTGTACTGGCTGTTGTTAAATGCCTGGTACCTGATTCTGCAGAACTGAAATAAAAACTCGACTCAGGGTGTTAGTTGGCTCTTGCACATTGGGTGAAAAACCTCCATTTAGGGACAACAGGGAGTCAGGCTCATCATCCATTCCAGAAGCCCAGGCAAGAACAGCACGGGACGTGATTGTAACATAGGTCCAAGGTCTATCCAAGAGACAGGGAACGGTACAAGCCTGGAGACAAAGCTACCTACAACATACATTCAGGTTTAGCACCTGCAAAGAATTACTTGTGTACAGAAACACCCAGAATACATGTTTACCTCAGTCGGAGGGCAGACTGAGCCAATATTCTTGATGCAGCACATTCAAAGCATGACTAGAACCAGGGAAAACAGGAGAATATGAATATCTATGGGCACACAAGGGCAGTTCAGCTTTCCTTTTCCTCTTGTAGGTATGCTTCAGATTTTTAGACTGCCTCAAGATCCCCAGGAACACTGAACAGAGGATAATGAACACTGAAAACAATTCTCATTCACATAACTGGTATGCTTGGTCGGGTCTTTCACAAATCAACTGCATGAACGTGCTAACACAGGCGAAGAGAGACAGTTGTTTCTCAGCTGCCACACAGACAAAAGCTGACTTTTCTCAAGCCTAGAGTTGGATTTGGGGATATAAAAAAAAAATCCTGCTTCCATTCACATGGTTCTGGAAGGGCTCTGTCACTGTTATCCACAGGTAGAGATCTGAGAAGGTTTGGGCCACCATTAATAACCTCATTTCTTAAGTAGTAGAGCTTGGCATGTACAACCATCTATGATTCAAATGTGCATTTCTTCAGTAGTTACCTATCCTGATCCACGCTATTAAGACTGACCTTTAACATGGATTATCCAAGTTCATGATCAACAGACAGGGGTATTTTTTTGTCAGCACCCATTTCTAGTTCCTTTTGAGCTGAAGGCAGGTGAACAGTATCTGAGAGCTGGTTAGGTAACTGCTCCATTTGATATCTGTTGTTGTGCATTCTTGCACTTCAATGGTAAAATCTGATTAATATGGAATTAGTCACATTTTTGAAAAACTTCTTTCCTTGTGCACTTCAAGAGGCTCTAAAAGGTTCATTTGTAATGTAATTATACTTCACATATGAGTGTAATTGTAATTCAAATTAAAAGATAGAAGAGATATAGAATATAAATACAGAATTTCTAAAATAGCAGCAAACATAAGTGTACTATTATCAAGTGTTTGTAACTGCAAAGCTGGAGGAATATTAATTGCAATCTAAGATTTATTTATTTGAATGCCCGCCAGAGAGACCCAATGCAAGTTTGAAATAATACAGTAAAGCTACACTGGTGGAAGTCACTGGACTTGTTCCTAGCGGAGATTACGGAAGAAACTTTCAAGGCAGTACCAACCACAGCACTGGGGTGGAACCATCCATGTTCAGGCTTTTCATACAGCATAAATGAAATATAATTGTGTTAATACAGCTCAATATCTGAACTCATTATTAGCTCCTTAGGGTATACTTTATGATTTGATCTGATGCAAATGCTCGGTTAATTGGGCTATAATAGTTTTTAGTCCCAAACTGTTCCCTGCATACAGTATCTAACACTTCCATGTATAGGTACACTAAGTCAGCTGTCATTAATCCAAAATTTTCAGTACTGCACTCTGCCATATGGTGTTGAAACTCCCTCTTTCATCTTCATCTTTTTCACTTACTCTTCTCTAGATTCTCAGCAGAACACATGAGGAAAGACACACAATTAACACAGAACACTGTGTAGACTCAGAAAAAAAAAGGAGTTGAGAATTAGCAGAATAGGAGCTTTAATATCTAAAGTCAAAGGGAAAGCATGATACAAGAGAAACTGAAGCAAATAAGTCTCTTGTCAGAAAGGTTCAATTAAAAAAATAATAAAATCTGCATCTTTTTTATGTAGTTGTTTCTTGAAACCAAGATAGAGTCCAAATTCAGCATTTGACTCTTTTTTAATAAAATTGGAGAATCAGTCATTACACGAAGCAAAACTATGCAGTTTTGCAGGCTAAAGTTAGCAGCTAAGTTAGCACTTTTATATTTAATGTTTCAATGTTTCCCGAGGCATGGCCAGCAGGTTGAGGGAAGCGAGGCTGGGCTGGGAGGGCTGGGAAGACGTAGTCTGTGCTCCCCAACGCCTACGGGCAGGGATACTGGGGATCAACTCTGGCAGATGGCCCCAGGGCTGGATCACATGGAAGGGCCAGCAGCGCTACCCATGATGCAGGAGCAGCCTTTCTCTCTGGTAAGGAAAATGGTCCACAGGAAGAGTCCCAAGGAGAGCAGCCCTTCCAGATTGAATACGTCTGAAGTGAGAACCAGCTGGTAAAGGCGTAAGAGCGAGCAGCACCATGTAAGGGGCCAAGCCAAAGCTGTGCTGGCAGGAGTAAAGGAATCACAGAATCATAGGATCATTTAGGTTGGAAGAGACCCTTGGGATCATCGAGTCCAACCATCTCCCCTACTCTACAAAGTCCTCCCCTACACCATATCCCTCAGTGCCCCATCTAAACGTCCCTTAAACACATCCAGGGATGGGGACTCCACCCCCTCCCTGGGCAGCCTGTTCCAATGCCCGACCACTCTCTCTGTGAAAAATTCTTTCCTAATGTTCAGTCTAAACCTACCCTGTTGGAGCTGGAAGCCGTTCCCTCTTGTTCTGTCGTTAATTACCTGTGAGAAGAGACCAGCCCCAACCTCTCTACAGTGTCCTTTCAAGTAGCTGCAGAGAGTGATGAGGTCTCCCCTCTGCTTCCTCTTCCTCAAACTAGAGAAGGACCCAATGAGGAAACGCGTTTATCATGCTTACTGTAAATTAAAATCTGACTTCTCTGAGTCTCTTATATTCAGGAAGTTGTTTCACCTTTTTTGATGGAATCCACAAACAAAAATGTGTTTGTGGCGCGCATCTTATATTCAGAAAGTTGTTTCACCTTTTTTGATGGAATCAACAAACAAAAATGTGTTTGTGGCGCGCATCTTAATGATTTCTAGTTCTTCATTACTGGCAAATACCTGGGGCTGAAATGTCTTTAGAAAAAATAAGAGAGAAAGGGAAAAGAGATCTAGGTAACACATCTTAGTAAGGGCTCTTAACGATTTCTAGTTCTTCATTACTGGCAAATACCTGGGGCTGAAATGTCTTTAGAAAAAATAAGAGAGAAAGGGAAAAGAGATCTAGGTAACACATCTTAGTAAGGGCTATCGGTGCTTTTAGCACAGGACAGATCTTAGCCACGATCTCATGACCATCACCAAATCCTGCTACTTCTTTCACTTCAACATACATATGTTGCCGAGCATATTATTCACAAGTTTTATTTCCAGCTCCAAATGTTCCTCTCTTTGAAAATGGTGATATCTTATAGGGGGGTAGAGAGATCTGTCAAATCCTAATAAAACTGAGATACTGCTTTAATGAGCCTCCGCACTGACCAAAGGTAAGCCAGCCAGCAGAGGGGGCAAAAGCCCCACTTTCTGCCTGTAGGCGCTATTCCTGGAGAGTGACACTGCGCAAAAAAGAAAACTAGAGCAAAGAGTCGAGAACAAGAGAATCCGAACCACAAGCCAGCCTTTGTCAAAGGGAAAAGAGCGAGCTGATAAGGAGTTTACAACACAAGTGTATTGCCAGCGTCCAAGAGTAGAAGAGTCTAGGCACTGGGATACGCAAATCTTTAGGCTTTCCTAAACACAGTAGAACTGCTTTCTATGTAAAGAAAATACAGATATAAAATTGAGGTACATGGGGTTATAAGATTCTCCTTTTCTTAATACATTTAATATGATAGGAGTACTTTAGCACGCAGAAGCCTTCACTGGCACCGAGTACCCCACTCCATTATGTGCTGTGCTCCACCTGGCAGTTTCTTCATCCAGGCAGCTTTTACTTCCAATTAGCAATACCAATGATGGGGAAATGGAGAAAGACAAAAAGAGGTGAACAGACTTGCCCGTATATAAGGACAGTGTCAAAAGCATATAGAACATGAATCTCTTAAAGCACACACCATCGTCCAGTCAATAGTCCCGGGAACAAAGGGAACTTGACTGGTCCCCGAAATGACCACAGATAACCACGTAAACCACTCAAGGATAAACTTACCAAGCACTTCTTGCAACTAATCAGTCTGCTTGTTCTCATCTTATGAGACTGCTGTTCTACTCCTACCATTGTTACAGATTGTATTTCTAGACAAAATGCATGTACAAAGGTAGGGAAAGCCCCTTACTTTCTTCCAGATCCTTCCCATTTCAGCTACTCCTTTCAAAATCCCGTTGCCTTTTTTTACTGTCATTACTAGCAATAAATTAAAAACCTGGGGTAATTCACATTCCAAGTATTGTCCATCAAATGACTGAGGGTGATAGTGCACTTCACACCTTTTCTAGTTTTCCATTCTAAGTTAGGCAAAGAGAAGAACTGGATATTATTACATACCCTGCAGGTATTATCATTACAGCTTCAATCACACCTATTAGGCCTCAGAAAAAGTAGCCAGATTTGTAAACCTCAAAAAAAGGTATAAAGCATGAAAAAGATGCTACAAAGTCAAAAGATGTATGTGCATAAGGATATATAAGGGAGGATGATCAGTGCCAGTTGTTTACTAAGGGAACTAGATCTATCCAAAGGTTGTTAATACAGCCTGCAAGCTTTGTAACTTCCAGCTCATTGTTACTTCCCTCCTGTATTTTTCTGCTGAGACTCTCTCCCTCCGTCTCCCCTTCTCCATTTCCAAAACACACATTAAAACCATTCAAAGGACCCCTTAAATTCAGTTAATTTATGGCACTACATATTCTGGCCAGTGAGTGTCACTCCTTCCCAAAGGCACTGTTTTACTAGCACAGGATAGGCTGGATATTCTATGGATACATCATGTCCTCATATAAAATGCATTTATTTGAAATGTATAATTCTGCTGGTCACTTTTGGTCATAAAAAGATCAAGACCTGTTTTTTTGAAGAGGTGAAGGGTTAGCTTCAGAGCACCTGGATATATTCCAGTTTCAATAATCTCCCTTCACAAATCCAAATTGTAATGTAAAACCCTCCTGGTAATGTCAAGCAGAAAGTTTTTTCTCTTTCTACACCACACTATCAACAACTTCAAGCACTGAGGTGCCCGCATCTAGTGACCGTGTTTGTCACTTCTGTCAACTGTGTGACACAACACAATGACACCCACACAGCTTATGGAAGTTAAAGCCATCGGTGAAGACACACCTGGGTCTGGCATTCAGAGCACGGGCAGTATCAGCTCTAAGCAGTACCAGAGAACCATACTGTGTTATTCTGAGACAGCTCAAAATAGGGACGAGTGGCCTTGAGACTCTTGGCCATAATTCCAAAAAGTAAGAAATTCTTGCAGCCTGTTTCTTGGACCCTGGAAGAATAACAAGCCTGGCACAGAAACAGCTAGGTAATGTAAGAAAGCCTGATATCCAGCCTGAATGCCAGAAAGCACATGGAGATTTTAGCAACTAACATCATGATGGGGAAACAAGCAGTTTCTTTGTCCAAGGGATAAAAAGACACGCCAAGCAGTGGCAAAAGCAAGTGAACCATAAGCACAAAGGCAGGTCGCGTGAGGTGGGTACAGACTAAACGGCAGTGAGGACTAAGTCAAAGACATCTGCAGACTAATCAGTAAGGCAATCAATTTCCCTACAATTATCAATAGCAAGAACAACAAAACAGAAAGACAGAAAGACAGAGAGAAAGACAGAGAGAAAGAAAGCAAGCTCAGTTCAAAGGCAGTTCATCTAATCAACCAGCATGCCAGGAACTGGTAGTAAAGATGTTATTCCAGTAATCTCTAACCACAGCAAAGCTCTAGCACAGAGGCAACAGGTTTAGAAAAGACTATGCAATAATTTGTATGGAATTAGACATGTGCTATAGGAAGGGAGAGCAGGTATCAACCTGTTGCACAGCTCAGCAGCAAAGTGCTACGGCGGCATTCTGGCAAGTAGTTGGCCACCAGAGAAGGCTGTGTTTTACAAAAGAAAAAAAAGGTTCTCTTCTTATGGAGCACACCTTGGCTGAAAGCTACAACCAGCAAGTATCCTCAGCTGTAAATCCTAAAACAACCTCAGTGATTTTTCCCTTTTATCCAATGGGAAGCCCATATTTATTTTCCAGCTAGGAAATGTATATGGGTAGGAAAAAAAAAGTGTTAGAAGACATTAAAACTGCTAATAATTAGCCAGACAATTGTCAGGGCCCTGACCTCGGCCCATCCCAGCCTGGAGGGAGATGTCCAATGCATCTAGGCACTGCCCGGGCTGCCCCCTGTCCTTCCCTAACCCCTGATGATGGGCTCTGGCTGCAAGGTCCTGCCTGGCTGGCACTGGGGAGCCCCCAGCACCCCCAGTCTCCAGCACTCAGGGAGCCACCAGCCCATGCAGAACCCTGAGAGCATCCAACCTCCCCTCGTCAGGCCCGGGATGAGTAACTCATCTTCCTTCCTTTCTGCACTTCTCGCAGACTGAGTCATGCTCTTCACTCATAAGAGAGAAGCAGCAATATACTTTATTGATATAAAGCAGTGAGTTAACAAGGTTCTATGATTAATGCGAGATTCGATGGCAAGGTACACTCAGTTATTTACAATATAGAGGACAGGGTCAGACAAAACTGTCAGGGAGACTCTGCCGTTGAGTCACAAGGTTCAGAAAGCACCCCCTTGCTTTCTAAACTCCTTCACGGAGAGGAGTCCAGGTGCAGCCAAATCCAATCCTAGTCCTAGACTCGGTCAACAGTTTACGTCTAAAGAATTCTATGTGCACAATCAAGCTAAGAAATAATCTTAGTGAAGATTTAAATTTTAGCATGCTATTAGTCACTTACCGAGGAGCTATTGTGACAATTGACCTCAAGGAGTCACCTTGAGAGGTGTTCTTACTCAAGGGCAGGCCCCGGTGATCAGTCCACTGCTGTGCAGGAAAGCTCAACAGGCTTTTGGACAGGGCTGTCTACTAATAGGGTAAGATGATTGACCTATATTTGCAGACCAGCAAGAGATCTGGGTCCCTGTTCCAAGCAGCCTTTGGCTGCCATGCTGGCATCCATCCCCCAAAGTCCAGCATAAGCTCGGCGCAGCCATCACGACCCCCTTGGGTGGTGATGCCTTAAACAGGGGGGTGGTGGGTGGGCACAACACCGCAGCACTGTGACCTTGTGTTACCGCTTCCATGTCAACCTTACATCAAAACAAGCACTTTTGTAAAATTGGTTTTAAATCCACTGTCCTATACCAAAGACTTTCAGTGAGACATGAAACTCTGCTGAATGCTCACCTGCTGCTTTAGGCTGCAGCCGCTATTTATTACACCAAAGGTGTGAAAGGGATTAGGAGGGTCTCTTTATGAGGGACTGTAGTGATAGGACAAGGGGTAACGGTTTTAAATTAAAAGAGGGGAGATTTAGATGAGATACCAGAAAGAAATTCTTTGCTGTGAGGGTGGTGAGGCACTGGAACAGGTTGCCCAGAGCAGCTGTGGCTGCCCCATCCCTGGAGGGGTTCAAGGCCAGGCTGGATGGGGCTTGGAACAACCTGGTCTGGTGGGAGGTGTCCCTGCCCAGGGCAGGGGGGTTGGAACTAGGTGACCTTTAAGGTCCCTTCCAACTCTAACCATTCTGTCAATTGCATCTTCCTGAGTAACAATAAAATGCTGCAAAATTTAAGGCATAATTTGGGGTTGATCATGTCCTCCCAGTTCCAAAATATCTCTTGAATTAATGAGGAGGCTCTTCCTAGGCTGCCTGGTAGAATCTGTACTATTAGATACCAGAACACAGAAATCATTTTTCACAGGTGTGATTTTACCATAATGTAGGTTATTCTAAGGTTTTCCTTGCTGAACAGCTGTTTCAACTGTTGACTATACCAACTGCACTGCTATCTAAGGATTTAGTATTCAAAAAAAAAAACACCTGAAGTGTATATGCAACCCTTTTTAATAAAAAAAAAAAAAAATAGAAATCACCATGTACACAGGAGAGAAAAGCCCTACAAATAAAAAGGTTAGCAATCTTCGAAAGCTTTTATAACAATACTGTTTCTTCAGCTACGGCTGGATCCAGGCATTTCTAAAATAGGTTGTAGCCCACAGCAGGAATGTGTTTCCCTTCACACAGAGAACCTGACTAAATGGCTGTCGTGCATCTACCTCTTCAGCAGAATTAGGGGACATATTACCAGCAGGTCACCCAGACTGCTAAAGATCTTTTTACTGTCCATTACATTTCAAGTGTCACCGGGAAACACTCTACAAGACCATCTACATCTCATTCTTTGCATGAATAACATGAAAAAAATTGTTCAAAAAGCATATACAGAGTTAATTATTATATTAAAGATCCGGAATACAGAAACAAATAGATTTTTCTAGTGTGTATAATCTCAGTAAAAAGCTCTACCTTTCCAATACTATCTTTCAGCTGAAAGCAGTGAATAAATCAGACTCTCAGTTCTACTGCTCAGGTATTCACTTAATGTAATAATTGTTTTATCAGATTCCTCCTAGCTCTGTGACAGTCTTACCCCGTGCAGTTTTGAGTCCCAGAAAACAGGTTCTTCTGAGTGCAAGAAGTGTATCAAACCAAGGGCTTCCCAATACGAAGGAGCTCTCCTTTTTGATCACAATTCCCCAGATTGCTGGAAACCTCCCCCCCTAGATATTCTTTACATTTCAAACCCATCTGTTATTCCTTTTTTCCAAGCAATACCAAACAGAGGACCTAGACCCGAGACGCTCCAATAATCCACGGACTGCCGCAGCCTGTCATCTCCCTGAAGACAGAAAAGCCTGCTGAAGTGAGTGGGAATGGCAAGTATCTAATTAATACTCCTCACAACCAACATGAAGTAGATCTTCCCATTCTTTACTTGAAATGTTTAGACACTGAACTTGAAACAGACAAGGGATAGTTTCTGGTGTTATCAACCAGAGTCAGATAGACTGAAGATGGTAAAAGTAACAAGAGCATTGCATTTTAAGGTAGGTATAAAAACATATACAAAACCCCAAATGGTGCTGCTCCAGGCAGTGACCTTACAGTCTATAATTCCCTTTCACTTAACACAGGTTGTTCATGGGTAGACACAACCTCAGTGTGAAGAAGCTGGGACTGCTCTCCCCTCTCACTGGGTATGTGTTTCATGGAGGGGGAAGCAGAAAGGGCTGAAGCTCAGACCCTTGAGGAGCTATTCAGGTTTCCACAGCAGAGCCAGGTTTTAGCCATTGCTGGGGACGTCCCTCCCATAGCATTGGTGCTGTTTATACTCTCAGGGCACATCACGGTCTGTTGGAAAGAAGCCATGGGGTTGAGATGGGTGAGCAAGCAGTATCTCTGTCATGACAAAAGTGATGGAGACAAGTAGCGGAAACAAAGGTCAAGTCCTCCCTGCCCCTCAGGGAACTCCATTCCCACAGAAACAAATAATACTTTCACACCTTTTTCTCTAATGCGGTGGCACAGCATTTCATTCTCCCTCTGACTGCTTTAAACCAGCAGTCAGCACATACCGCCTTCACATTTTTTTAAGGTTGCTATCTCTGTCATTGAGCCATGCACCAGAATGCAGGTTATTTTTGAGAAGTCTAACCATGAAGATAAATGGCTTAATTAATTGCCAACTGATCTGCAGAATTCGACAAGCTCTGTGGCCTCTTAGATAATCAGGAAACCTCCTTGTGGATTGCTCCTAACAGCCTTGGGGATGCTAAACATAGCTCTAACCAATGACCTTTTAAACCACACTGGAGAAAAAAAACCTTGGGTGAGGGCCAAATTCCCTGTAAAGAGCAGGACAATAGTTGAATACGTGGTACCACATACAGACCTTTAGCAAGACTCACCACTAAATACCACTGGTCTGTCTCTAAGTCTCACTTCACGTTTTGGTTTGAGAAACAAGCTGCTCTTCAAAATGCAATGGCAAAGTCTGTTAACTTGTCAACAAGTGACTACCAGAACCTGGTAATCTAATCCGATTTCTGAGATACTTATAGGAAGGACAAGTGGATGGGTGTGAGTTTAATATTGTTGGCTTGGGGTGAAAGCACTTAAAGCTTGTCACGTGGCAGTTTCCCTCTCCCCACCAGCTACTAGTTTGGCTTTCTCTTGTTCCCTGCTATTCATACTCTCTCCTCCACTGGGCAGTTCTCGGTGCCGCAAGGGGATGAAAACAGCTTATGACTGTTTACTTGTTGTAAGTAGTTATTTACATCAACAGAGAACAGTCTCAGTTGCTGGCGGTTGTTCAGTTCCTGAAGGGAAGGAGCTGATAAGGAGAAGGGCATAAATAATTACCAACTAGCAGAGTTGGTCTACTCTTTCCTATTTTAAAATAACTAAGGTGATGCTTTCTGGTATTTCATAGTCCTCTTTGAGTCTTTCTGTGATTCCCGAGGATGTCAAGCCATACACTGAGCAAATACTTCAGCAAATACTGTTTTCTTTTTCTACCATATAGCTGCTAAACACAGAGAAGTAGTTCCTCACAAAACACCTGGCTTGCTTTTCCTTCAATTTTTTTTACTTTTCTGAAGACAATAATTTACCCTCAATCACCTATTTGCAGACTTTTCCTCACTCTGTCTTTGAAAAGGAAAAAGATAATAAAAGTTTTACTTACTAGAGCAAAGAGCATTTTCTCAGAATGTCTCATTTGGTTTTGGATCCTCACTTAACACAGTTCAAACGAACAGAAGATGGAGGTGCTATGCTTTCCCAAGTGAAGATACACTGAATTTTAGTGTTTCTTGATTTCTCCTAAATTCCTTAAGCCTCATATATATAACAAAATACAACTGCTTTTTCAGCAATGTTTTTAAACTGTCATCCTGAAATCTGTTCCATGCATTAACAAACTTAAATAGGCAGTACTGGTGCATTGGAGAGTTGATCAACCGGGGTTAGAGATTACAAATGAGTGATTCTCTGTGTCCTGATTTTCCTAAACATTGCTTCATTTGGAGAGTAGATAGCACAGCTGTAAACATGTTTCTGTTGTTGTTGTAGCCAGGGACAAATTCTGCTTAAGAGACTAATTGGCTACGAGCATGCTCTACTGAAGCCTACAAACACTTGGAACTCGGAGGTTAACTTCAACACTGAGAGCAAAATGATGTCAAGTACTTTATCAAGGGTGAACTCTTTCAAGGTTGTGCTATAACAATCTCATTTTCCATGGAAGAAAAGCCTAATGAAAGCTCTTAAAGGAGAATTATTAATCATTCCTCCTTTTAAGTTTTGCATCAAATAATGCCATTTCTAGCAAAGACTATCTGTGCAAAGACTATCTGGTTTTTGTGTTTACTGCAGATAAGTGTACTTGAAGTGTTGATAAATGACATGCTTGTGGGAATGTTATCTCTTGAACAACAAAAAAGGGATGGGTGAGGAGGGGACAAACTTATAAACTGGTAGACAGAGATATACTCCTTGGCAACCAAATACAAAATAGTAGCTTTGTGGCCTTTTGGGCTTGCCAAACTTAATTGACTCTGCAAAGTTGTGTTTAGAGAAGAAAACATTTTTAGACAAATGTGAGCTCTGTAGTAGAAGAAAAACAACAAAAATTATTATAGATAAGCTACTGAAACCTATGCTCCACAGTATTTGATGCCTTGATCATGGGTCACTGGTGTTTTTAACACAACCAGACATGCCTTTCCCATGCTGTGCTCCTTCATCAAAACTGAGCTTTTATGACTTACTTCACTACATGAAAGCCCTTCAGCTAGATAACCACAAACAGTTTATATAAAATCTCCAGTTCAAATTATATCCTAAACATATTTTTAAAAAAATTCTTGCATATCTTTTTTATTCTATCTACTGTTTGCTCCAGCAACATGTGAAGACAAGATGTTCTGTTCTACTAACACAGTAGGAGTTAAATAACAAGAAAAAGAGATTGGTTTGAGGCTAAATCCGTGTGCAACTTCACCCATCGGAGCTTCAGCTTTTCTCTTGATGATAGACTACAGAGCTGTCTAACAGACTGAAAGCTTTAAGACAGCCTGTTGGTACAGAGAATAAATGAGTTTAACCAACAGAAAGTTCTTTGAGGGGCTCCAGAAGCATGAGCTGCTTTTTATTTTAAGTGGTTATTTTGTGGCAGGAAAATTAAGGAAAGCATTTCCATTTTGTCATGCCATAAAAAGTGCAAGATATTCTCATTCCTGGGCGCATGAAGTACTTCACTGTCTTCTAAATGGGATTATACTGTCTTATGTTGAATAGCAATGTGCGTCTATAAAACATTCCTGCTAGTCTGAATAAAACCTCATGCCTGGTGCTTACATATTTTTGTTATCCAAAGGAGTTTCTGACTAATTCATGAGGAGAAGGTTGTCCATGTGCCTTTGTAGGCAAGTTTTGATGTCCTTCAGTTCCCTCATAGATCTATTTCCAGGTTCCTGAGGCTTGATGTGCTTATATATATGCAACCATACACAAATTAAAGTTGGTTGGAAATTTTGGTAAAGGAACAATTTTTCTGCTGTAAATACCAATATGTTAAAATTAGAAAGTAGTCTGGGAATGTGTTCATTTCAGCAGAACTGGAGAAGGAGACCAGACAGGTCTCAATGGAAGCTTGCCTAGCTTTGGACTCTGTTTGAGAGGCAGCCTGCCCGGCAGGCAGTTTGGGCATATCTAACTTTCTGTGTTGCCTCAGAATAAAATATTTTCAGGGATTTGAGGCCCTCAACCAAAGGAAAATTCCACCTATAACATGGGTATACTGAGGATATCTGTTTTCAGCTTTTTCTTCAGCTCATTCTAGGCTGCATCCAGAAATACCTTATAGCCCAACTGCATGTAACATGACATTGTCCAGCTGGCTCCAATCAGAAGTAACTAGCTAGTATTTCTACAACACCTAGAAAATTTAAGAAGTAATTTTCAAATGCACGCTACTATTCCATAGTTTTCTTGAGACCTTTCACCTGCGTATGTATAAATTATCACAAACCAGTTTCAATCAATAGCTAATACCAATGCCATTCAAATCAAAGCATACGCCACTCGTCATAATAAAAGATCTCCCACTTCAAACCAACTTTCTGAATCAACTGCCCAAAGATATGTTATTTTAAAACATCCACAACTCTTATCAGTAATAAGCACTTCACATTTTCAAAGCATTTAACAGCCTAACATATTTGCTGCTCTTTAAAGAGCACTAAGATTTGGATTTTGCCTTTTCTCCAGCTTCAGCTGGCAGTAGTCCAGAACTGATAAATGACATTCATGCATCCCTCACAATCACCAGAAGCACTGATCTTACAGAAACCTTTTTCAGTGCCCCGCCATTCCTAGGATTTAAGTCCCCCGATTCAACTGGGTGCCTGTATCATCCACTAACATCTGTGCTGCTGTATTTTATCTTTTCTGCTTTTATATCCATCTGTCTTGCTACCAGAATTTCCAGATGTCCTCTCTTTCCTGGGGCACAGGACTCAAGCTTCCATTTTGATTCTGTATCACTAAGACTTTCTAGAAGTGACCTAAGCAGTTCCTTAAACATTGACAGAAACAGTTCATCATCATGACTTCACCATCAGTGTTCATGATTCTGATACATTTATCATCAACCTTCACCATGAAACAAAAATATCAGTAGGTTTTGGCATGTGATCCATGACATATCTCCTCGGGGACAGGAAAGTACTACCACCATTTGCAAAGTAACACCAAACTCTGTAGTGCTCACATTGACTCATGTTTCTTAGGTTCAGTATCAAAAACGGAAAAGAATAAATGCATATAATGATGCTGTGCAAATACCTCCAGAAGTAAGTTAATGCCAGCTTAGTTATCATGAAGACATGTGGCACATTTTTCTTCTATAATTTGATACCATCAGGAGTCCACAAATTAATGAGCAATTGTAATGTTAACATCAAGAAATAGCTTTTTATTTTGCTGGTTTCTGGAAGAACAGAGGATTTTTCCACCAAATTCCACCAAGAGCAGCGTATCAACACCACACTACAGTATTTGTTTTCACTATAGAAACAAATGGTTTCACTATAGAAACAACATTAGCCTGTGGGGACATTAATGCATATTCATTGCACAGTCTATTATAAAATTGAGCTTCTAGAATAAGATGGATTGAATTTCTTACATAAAGAATGGAAAAAGTCATCAATAATTTCAAAAAATGAAAATAAAACTTACGTAGCCTGTGGCTGTGGGCCCTGTGGTTTGGTTATTCTGTGCCTAAAGTGAAGTACGCTCTGATGAAAGTTCTTCTTTAGGAACTTTCGTAACATCTCTCTCCTGAAAAGACTCTTTGGTGCCAAACAATCTAATTGAGCTCAAAGTGAAGCGTGTTCATCTTTGGGGTTATTAATTTATCTCTCCTCTATCCAAATGCTTATTTTAGCAAAACATGAAGAAACTTAATACCTCTGACATGTCTCATCCTCTGTCAATATTAGTTGAAACTTGCCAATTGGCTGAGAAGTTTTTGGTAAGGCGCTTTCAGACAGACGCGCTCA
Source organism: Calidris pugnax (assembly GCF_001431845.1). Lineage (NCBI taxonomy): Eukaryota > Metazoa > Chordata > Aves > Charadriiformes > Scolopacidae > Calidris > Calidris pugnax. The sequence continues at coordinate 1,604,933 of NW_015091152.1, forward strand.
GACAGTGTGGTTGCATAAACCTCATTTCCTTAGGAAAAGAGGCTAAAAAATTAATAACGGTCCCCATGTATTTTTAGAACAGCCCAATCCTGGGAGTTTACCGAATCCTAAAGATAATTCTGTTTAATATTAGTGCACCTCCATTAGCAACATAAGCTGTTCCATCATATCGTCCAGTTGAACACACAACCCTAAGCAGTAAAAGGACATTGCACTTAAATAAAACTAATAGTTCTTTAATTTCTTCCCTTTAATACTGCTCATCTTTTGGTACCTGAATTTCATCATCACAAACAATACACCAATTTACTACCTCTCTGTAGCTCAGATATAGATGAAAAGTAGCTACTGTAGATCTAAATTGCAAAACTTGTCAGTTTAATTTCTGTAGAAAATGTCCAAATAAGTAACTGTTATGCTGGCAAGAAACACCCTGAATCCAATAAAAACAATAGAAAAAAAGCTCTAACTTACCCTTAGGAAAGCACATCATGTCCAGACCTAAGCTGTGACATCAAGGTCAAAACCAGAATCTCGAAAGCAGTCATATGCTTATAATTACTCTGAACTTTAGTTGTTGCTCATGTTGGTTACATTACAATCACATCATTGCAAAAAGCAAAATATCTGCTTGCATTCTAGAGATAATTGTGGGAATGGGAAAAATGGGAATTTGATGATCCCTTTGAGATAAACAGTTGTAAATAATGGGCTATAGGCTCCATTTACAGATCAAAACAGAACCAGGAGAACACTATGCTAACCTACTTGCTATATATATATTTAGTTTCACTGAGAGCTGTTACACTTGAAGAACCAAAAGATATGCAGGCAAGTCCCCCACAGTCATTAAAAGGAACCACTAGACCCTGATATTTCTGCCTTTTAATGTTCTTTACAGCATCAGCAGCTGTATGTCAAACAAAAATGGAATATCAGCCAGAATGGTGGCTCTCGATTTCTTCAATTGCATTAACAGAACACGACCACAGCCTTTCTTAGATGAAGGTGAGGAAAGTAAAAAAAAAAAAATTGAGAATGCGAAGTTTGCAGAGGAACAATAATAAAAGAAAATTGCAATTTTTAGTTTGTCCCAGTAATCTGAACTCTCTTCATTCTGTATTACTCATGGTGACACAGACTTCAGTATACAGAATATTTCCTAAAGGATAAACCCCTTAGCTGGCCAGCCCCCATTTTACAAACACGTTCTTTATCTTCTATACTTTCCTCCCAAAGTTATAAGTTAGTGACATTAATGATGTAGTTCGTGTTTTTGTAAGGTTCATGTGCTTGCAAGTTACTCAACATTAATTCCTTAGATAGGTGTTTTCAACAAGCTGCCAGGAACCCCTATGTGTGTGTGCCTCTCTATGAAGAAGCTGTGGGAGTCAGTCTGAAGCAGGAGGGAAGCAACAAAGCAAACTTAGGACATATTTTCATAGGCAACTGAGCCAACACCACAGTTCTCTGGTGGCTAAAAGGAGAGCTCTCCCTCATTCCATTCCAGTCTTGGCCAACTGGTTATTACTGGTTTCAGTTTTTGATACCATACTCCTTCAGGTATCAAAAGGTACTCACTTTCTTGCTGGGCTCGATTTCTAAGAGAGTTGACTTAGTTTAGGAGGGCTACGGCGAGTGCCAGAAACAGCACAAACTGTGCAGGAGAAAGGTGGCCAGGAGAGAAGACGGGAAAGTGAGAGAGGGAACCTTCCCCTTTTGATACTGGTCATCTATTATGCCAGCTCTTGTGAAACCACTCTCCAAGGAGGACATTGTCTTCATCTTTCCCATGCAGTCAACAGAGACAGACAGCATCCCCTAGGAAGGATTCAGAGCAACAGCCATTATTCTCTCTGATTCACCATTTGGAGGAGTTGTTTCCCCATAAATTATAAGAGAGCCTGGAGAGCAGACTTTGTTGCTAGGCGAACTCTGCACTTGTGAAATCTTTTGCAGTCAAACCAGGTGGTCTGCAGTACTTGCCAGATTATTTGTAGTGTTACTTTGCAATTATTCCATACAATTTTATATTAAATTTAACAGGTGATTACGATCCACTATGAGCACCAAGAGAACGACAGCAGACAGTGCTTCAAGATGCTGAATGTGTATTACTAACCTGACAGATGACCATCCACTTTTTCCTGCTGGGCTAGGTTTCTGCTGGCTTAATAAATTGAACTGGCTCAGCAATCCAAGGATATCCAAGGACAACTAGAGCTGGCAGGAGCAAGCTGAATGGATAAGGCGTATAAGGGGAGCAGAACTGGAGGTGGTCTGTTAGCAATGGGCTGTTAGATCAGCTCACCTCATCCCACAGGAAGTTATGGAATATAAAGATTGGTATAACTTTTAAATGAGAACAAGGTCTAACACTCATTCAACAAATGGCCAAGCCAGCACAAAGTAACCTGGAACAGCTGCAAGTTCTCACTTAAACTTTCACAGTGTTACACGACAAGAAAGTGGCAGGTCTGAGAACACAATCTAAGAGTCCCTCTCATGGGCCTCCCTCTTGCCTTAGACTTGCCTCCCTTTGCAACCAGCCTGTGGTTTCTCTAATGACTGCCAGCAAGCCTTCCAGCTGTGCTAACTCCAGTGGTGATGCTGACATCCGTTTGCTAAGAACTGGACTGCAACCAACAGCTCCTTTTGTATCTCCCCACAGTCATTACTTCTTCTTCACTATTGACTTGGATGAGATTCAAACCAGTTGCCTATGGGTGAAAGGTTCCTTCTCCCGTCATGAATTCCACGCTCCCTCTTTCCCCTGGCTTCCAGCTGTCATCTCCTATCCCTTCTTCCTTCCAGTGTCGCTCTCTGAGCTTCTTGACCATTTTCAGCTGTCCCACAGTTCCAACTCCTTGTGCCTATCCAACCTTCTGATCTCCAAAAGCTGCCAGTCCTTGTCTCTTTGTCTTTTTTGCTTAAGGCTGCTTCTCTTTGTTCTTGAGCTAGCCTGCTCTTGTACCACTTTTTCTCCGGTTTTGGCACCAGTCTCAATACCTATGACAATCCAGTCAAGCCTTCTGTCTCTTGGTCCCAGGTTCTCTTCTGTCCCTGTTCCACCAGACTCAGTGTTCTCATTTGTTCTGCTTCTTAGTTCAAGTGCTGCCCACCCGGGTTCCCTATAAGCTTCAGGCTTTTAAGTAAAAACAAATCAGCTACCCAGCAAACAGCAGCTGAAAAGACAAAAATTGGAAGCTGCTGGATGTTACAGAAAAGTGGAAAGGATAGGACAAGGAAGCTGGAGTGTAGTGAGTAAAAAAACGAACACAAAACAGGGCATAACTGAGGGGAAAATGTACTGTGGATCCACCTTGCTTACAGAAATATATGGCCTAGTTGTTTTCTCCCTGGGACCTGAGCCGGTGGAGCTGTGCGGCCACAGGCCTCCAGTCCAATATAGACACAGCCTTAGGCTGACACAAGGTGGGCTCTATCACTCTCACTCAGAACAAATTAATGTAGGACAGCAAGCAGTTACCTATTCTCCCTGAACACAAGTGAAACCGTACTGTTCCCCTATTATCAGTCACCACTTAGATGTGTGAGTGCACACGGATGCACAAAAAGTTATCCTCTTCTTTCAACAGGCTTGTGTTGCATCTTCCTACTTCTGGTTCTGTGCCTCTACAAACACGGCGGAGGCACTGGACCATCTCCACCCTTTGCCTATGACCAAGGTGGCCTGCCAAGACTTGGCAGTGTTAGCATTCCCCCCCACATTCTAGCATTTTAAGCACATACATTGGATTCTGGTTTTGATTTATGACCATTGCTACCTGGTGTCTAAATGGGGGTCAATAATTTTCTTATCAGGAAAACTCTCTGGCTTTATGCCTCCCCACTCTGTTCACATGCATGTGAACACAATATTTTATCCAAAAGAACACAATATTCTAGACTATGATTGAGCCATCCTAGTTGTAATTAAATCTATATATGTTTCAGAAATATAAACTCATCATATGAATAAAGTTCCATTTACAATCAAATGATTTAAATGTGTGGATTTGCCAAGTAACTTCATTACCTTACATAACTCATCACCAATACATACTGTACTTTTCATTCAAAAGATAAAATATGGAGGCTATTCCCAAATATCTTGACATGCAGATGCGATTTAAGCAAATGCCTGGCTGAGTTTAGAAATCAAATTCAAATCAGCCACGCAAATCTTCTTCTGGACTGAGGACTATCTGGCACACAGCTGGACTCTAACATATGTTGATATCAAATACCTTGAGCCTCTTACTTAGCCACGAGAAGTGGTTGGTTAGGATCAATGTCTCGATATTGCATGTCACAGCTGTTTCTCAAGCCATCACCTCTTTCTAACTTGTCCTCTAGCCTATTCTTGGGGATTTCAGAAGTTGAAGTATTTCACAGTACTTCCTGTGAAACTGGAAATTACCTAAGTGAGAAAGTTTCCGGGACTGTAAAGGAGAATTCTCAAGTAAACCCACTCACCTCTTCAAATGTTTTGTTTTGAAATCATGATTTTAGCCTGGAATAAATTCACTAAAATAACACAAATTCTAACTGGAATTGCACAAAAATAACTCCCTTTTCTAAGATATATTATCAGGTTCCTTAAGAAACATGCATTTACTCACTTAAAAGAAACTTGAAGTATTAGACAAGTGTTACACGAGATGAGATTATTTTGGTAATTTCAGAATGCAAGAGAGGGTCACCTCCTGGAGCACGTGCTGTTCCCTCGCCTTGCCTGTTAGGTTCTTTCTAGCAGAACTGGCTCCAGATTAGAAAAATCCAGTCCCTCTTGGATAGAAGCTTCCCACAAGTTCATACATGAGTTATGTGGCCTTTGTGGCAAATGAAGGACAAAAGGACAATGAAGGGATGCTGCAAATCCAGCTCCTCCAAGCTACACAAATATCAGCTACATATTTGTAAGACTGAATTTGTTATGAAAATAGTCATCATGAGATCAGCTCTACATAAATTACCCTGAAACCACAGATATATTACGGGATTTTTTTTTTTTTTAAATAAACTACAGATTGTTCTCATTTTAAAATTGTATTTTAGATTAGCCTTTTATTGATTTAACAATGTTTAATGATATTTAATGTTCTATAGTATGTTCTTTCTAAAACATAAACTTGTTATATGAATGAACACACCATGTTGTTGTTGGAATAATTATTAGGACAAATATACTTAAGGCAAGAGCTGGCCAAAAACTATGTTTAAAAAGTTTCCTTTCAATCAATTTCAAAGAAAAAAAAGCTTTTAAAAGAGGTCAATTTACATATTCTCTCATTTATATTAGGAAACCTCGTGCTGTTAAGAAGAAGAGTTTCCTATTGGCAATATCAATATTTTCTCCAATTGTCTTGGGAGGGGTGGGGTGTGTGTGGAATTTTTTTATTATTATTATCATTTTATTTTAACATATATTGCAGAATATAAGTGCATATTAAAGGTCAGCCTTCAGACAAAAGCAACACAGATGATTAATCAAGTCCTAACCTCAAATAGGCTTAAATCATAACTATTCACATATTTAAATCTACACAAATTACATCTGTTTAAGCCTTTGGAATTATTATGTACTATAAGCATAGCCCTTGACAGAGAGGCCTTATCCTTTCACTTGGCAAGATTTCATGAATCCAAAAATCCTTTTAAAAAATCCATATACGATTTGGAGGGGTGAGAGGAAGCAAGTATTAAAAAGACCGTCTATTTTATGCTAAATAGAAGCATTATGATTTCTTCTTATAATTACCATGTATTTCTCTGGGCAGTTCCTGACTGCAGTAACTGATAATGTTTTTTTCCAAAATGCAGTCAGGCCATAGAAAAGTTCAGTTGAGACAAACAGAATAATTTCAACACTCTGCATTTCTTTAGGACATATGCTAATTTGATAATAAAAGCAAGGACTTTTGGCTCAGTTTGCATTCACTGTAGCCAGTAAAATGTCCTCTTGCCTCAGTCAGAGCACAACTGGAGCCTTTCTACAGCTCAGATGACAAATTATCATCCTGTTAAGAGCATTCAAAATAGTAATTGAGGTCTTGCTAAACTTGACAGACACCATAAGCAGCTAAAAGAAAAGACTAACAGCTGTATTAACATATTAACCACTGTTTTAGAAGAGTAAATGGAAGTCTTAATTTTCTCCTTGCATGTACTGTATGCACAGTATAATGAAAACCTTTTTGCTAAATTTGTTCTCATTATGTGTTCACAGCTGTAAATTAATTCAAATTAGTAATGTTATGATTAAATGTTTGTCCAACAAATTAATTGTTTTGGCACTTCGGCATGAGCAAAATGGACTTATAAAAATGTAACTTGTCTGATAAAAGCTAAACCTTTTGCATCTCATGCTAAAAACTGCAGTGTCTGAAGCTAGAACAATGTGAAGGAGCTAAGGTAGAAATAAAAAAATGCCATGAGCATACAGGAACTCCCCTCAGAAATATCAAATATACAGCATACTTCTTTGAAGACGATAAAATATCAAGTGAAGAATAAAAAAGCCCTCTTCTGGAAACATTAATGGATATAGCAGCTGATCCTTTGAGAAACCAGCTTTTCCATACCTTTCAATGGGATTAGCCATGCAACGGGTTCTCAGCCTGAGAGCTCAAGTAGTAAGATTTCTGGTTGATTAAACGGACAGTTTCACATTTTTCTTACACCAAAGATTACGTGAAAATGTCGGTACTTACACAGTGAAATGATAGATAAAACACTTCCATCCACTGGGCCTCTCCAGGAAGTTGTACACTTCTCCCTGTGTGCTAGTTTTAGTTAAATAGCGGCTCTGGAAGCACTGTGCTGTGCAGGCCCTGCGGGCCGCGCCTTCTGTCAAGGCTGCGGCCTTTGTGCCTTCCTCAGAGCTGCGGGGAACCCCGGATCCATTATTCACTGGGATATCAGGATCCAACGCCACGGAAGAATAGTGCATATTGCTCAAACTCCCCCTGACTTCCAGCAACCCTGCAGATTTCCTGTTTCCACTCAGACTGTTAAGCTGGGAAGCGGAGCCTTGAGCCTGTCCACAGAGGTTACGCATCGGGTGCCCAACAGTTTCCCCACTATCGCAGGACATTTTGTAACAGTGCACGGGTATTAGTAACCCTGATCAATATTTAAAATTATGACGAAGGTATTGTATGTCCTCCCTGCCCAGGGTGTTCTCCAGCAGCTGATAGGATGACTTCGTGCTGCTATCACGGAGCTCCTCTGTGACATGAGTGTGAGCTGTCAGCCTGTCACCTGCTGTCACTCACAGCCTCTGAAATTAAATCAGAAAAACGGATTAGACAACAGCACATGCTAGACATCAGAAGTAACAGGAGGATGGAAAAGGAAAGAGGCTACAACTTCTGGAGGAATAAACAAAGCTAAGATTCAAAATTACATTTGTTAAGAAGGAAGCTTAAAAGTATTTTAATAGTGCAACACTAGTACAACAGCAGAGATCTTGAGAGCTGATCCTATGATATTATTTGAAGCTGAGCAGTTCTTGGAAGTTTCCTGATATGAGGTGGAACTGTGAAAATTTTCTGCAATTTATAAACTTGCTGCTACCTAAAACGCACTAGATTGGGGTTTTGAACTTCAACACCTACACCTCAAGAAATCTTATCTGGAGTTACGGAACCTTACAGAAAGATTTTCAGACTTGAACAGATTATTCCAGTCACCTCATGGGATCTGATCTTGCAGTCCATAGAACTCAGGAATGATCTTTTTCAAGTCCAGAAAGGAGGATGCCATTAATGATAACTGTCACAAGGGAAAAAAATCAAAAACTTCTGGCATGATTCTGGACTTTTTTCAAGCCATTTAATGTCTGCTGCTACCCTTGCTACTCTCAAGGAGGTACGTAGAGAGAATAGAAAATAAGTCTCTTATAGATCAGTATATATTTCATGGGGCAGACTTAAATTGCTGCTAATACACAGATACTTAGCAGCAATAATCATCATTTTGTGAGACTGAAAGCAGCTGGCTTTCTGAAGTGTCATTTTTTGTACTGTCTCATTTCTTACACACTACCATGAAGAGCTTCCTAATTTAAAAAGCTCAGCTAAAATGAAAACATCAAAGTATTATGAAAATATTACAATATTAAAAGCACCACGAGAGGTGGCTTCTAGTTCAAAACACTGCCAATGTTAATGTCAAAATTATGTCCGTAATGTCATGTTTTAATGTACTATGTTATCTTCAACATAAATCCCACATGCTTAAGAGTTGCAGCTGACTGCTTCTCTGTCAGCAGACTCACACCCACATTTTGAGTTACTTTAACCTCAGCGGAATAATTTAGATAGAGACAATTTCAGCCTTCACCCTCTTGTTAAATGAAGCTTACTTTTTGTTGTTGCTTCAAGATCCTCGTGTGTACTGGATGAACTCCCATTGTAGTACATTCAAACAGAGCCCTCTAAGTTATTCCACAAAATATTTACGTGGAGTAGTGGTCTTGTTACAACACACTCATTTCTTAAGGCTTGTCATGGTGAGGTGGACCGATGCATTGGCATTGCTACCTTAGTCTTAGACAGGACCTTCCCTCATCAGTTCTCTTATCAATGAAAAGCTGGAGGGGCCAAACATTGAAGTTAAAACACAAAGCCCTTCACCCTAGTCAATCTACAACAGGAAAATAAGAAACACCTACACAAAGTACACTCCATATCATTCATTTTAGGGTGCTTGTAGCAAAGGCTGGCTACCCAGCAGCTGCCAACAGAGCTGCCTGAAACACATTCACTAGCCTGCTTAATCAAAACAAGGAATCCCCCCAGTCATGCACAGTCAAGCACAGGAAAACCTGAAACCAGCTGGCAAACAGTTACCTACTGTCTCTTGTCAAGTGTCCTTCTGCTCCTTCTCCTTTGCTGCTCCCCCAGCTCCATACAGCAGGCTCCCTGGATAGGTGTGGGGAGAGGAGCTTTGTCCTGACTCTGCCCCCAGCTCATCAAGTCCCACCCTAAACAAGGCAGGGTCCCTCCCTTTTATCTGCCTTATATGGCTGCCCTGGGGAAAGCAGAAACAGAACTGGGGAACAGTTTTGACAGTCTCAGAGAGGAGTTACTTCTGCTTCTTCCTGCTGTCAAAACCAGCAATCACAAGCAACAGCTTAATTATGCTGAGGATTGTCCTCCTCTTCCTCCCAGTCCTTTTCTTATCTGCATACACTTAATTGCAATGGGTTAAGAGTGGCATTTCCTTACTTCACATCTTTTAAAAATTTGAATTAGGTGTTGCTTGTAGCTAACTGGTGGCTCTGCAGCAAGCTTTTATATTGAGTAAGTCTGAAAGGCATCTTCAGTTGTTTGGTTTTTTCCATCAAAGTTTTGGCAAAACCAAAAGCAGCACTTCGTTATGGTACGTTAAGTAATGGAAAACCAGAGTTCTCTATTGTTGTTACTGTTATGAACTGTGTCTTCTTTTTTTTTTTTTTTTAAACTAAGTTGGGAAGGAAGAGAATCCCAAACATAACCATTCCAGCTTCAAATTCCTCATTTTATTGTTGAACTTTCTAATCAGGAAGGAGAAAGTGAATACTGCTCTTTCTCTCTTTTTCTCCCTTTTGTAATAGAAAATAGACTATTGTCCAAAACGCCAGCATCCTGAACATGAGTTGTTTCCCACTTTTCCACATTCACATGGCTGAGAATGAATCGGAGGTCACCATCTCATCTTTTGTTTTGGCGGTGGGGGAATGTTGCCATTTTACATGGTCTTCAACTTTTATCATAATTGTTCATGAGGCTGAGACCTCTCATTCCTTGGAAAGATCATCCCAGAAAGTTATTTTCTTAGTTTCCCAGATATATTTCCATGCCACTGGAAAAAAAAATAAAAAATGTTCTTGGTTCCTTTCTTATTCTTACAGTCTAATCAGTCTTATGTTTTTACTTCTCTAAAAATCAACCCCTCCAGAACATTGCCCTTGGATGCTGTGTGCCTCTCAGTTTACACTGGGCACTGAATTGAATACTGTATTCCAGATAGGATTGCTGTAGGTGGTCCATTGAGAAGGACTAATACCTGACTGGAGACATAGAAATCTTTCTCCAGGTTTTTGCTCATGCTTCTTCCTTGAAAGGCCTTCTGCACCAATTAATACTTTTCTCTGCTGTATTAACTTTTACAGATAGTAATTTCCTAAATGCAAAAACTGTTGTCTGTTCTCACCCATGACCTCTCCTGAAGATAAATGTTCAAGTTCTATATAACTAGCCAAAGTATGTAGCAAAAGCCTTTCCAAAAACATGTAACAATAATTATCTTGGATATTTCAGGGTTTAAAATATTTCAGGGTTTGGGAGTTAAGAACGTTGAGAGAAAAGCAGTACCCAGCTTCATTGCAAATACATAATAGCAGCAGGTCTGAAACCATTGCAGAAATATAATCCAGATCATCTGACTCCTATTTCTTGATAAAGGAAAAGATAATGATTTAATGTTAAGATTTTATTAGACTGAACCGTGGAAGACCTGAACTCATTCCTTCACCTATCGCCACTGCCCCCAAATATGGGTCAAACTCTCAAAAGGTCATCAGAATAATTTATGGCTTCTGCAAAATGGTAACACATGCTTTCAGGAATCAGACTGTTGAAGTTTTCACCGGTAAAATTATATAAGCATGTAAAGCCCTGCAACTGCATGTATACAAAAGTGTGTCTTTTATGGCTGGCCCCCCTTATCTCACATTTAATCTCGATGTGCCTGAAGCAGCCCACCTGCTCAGAGCGTATCTAGCCCCCGCTGGCAGTGCGGTATCCGGCACTAGGCCCTGCAAGCACGGTAACTTATTCCCAGAGGCCAGGATAGGGAGACACAGGGAAACTCTGGCTTTGAGATGCAGATTTGAACCCCTTACTGACAAGGAGACACTTCTCAGGAAACTCTCCTAGGCACAAGACCAAGCCCTTTTTCCATTGGTACCACTATCGCTTGTCTCCTCTGGGGGCTGTATTTTAGAAGAAAAGCATTAATCAGTCCTGCAAGAAATATAAAGGAATAATACGGAACCCAAATGCTAGAAAATATTTTGAACGGTAAATAATAGGTGATATTTGAGAAACATTTCCGTGCTCCTCTCCTCATTTCAACTTCCATTCTCAGGACCTACACTTTCTGCATACAGTGCTCTTAAACATTTGTAAATCCACTTCCTGTGCTGGTTGCCTAAAAGTTAGACACTGCTAAGCGCCATGTTCTGTTATGGTTTAACTATGGAATCTTTTTCTAGCAATGATCATGTTGAGACACAAATTCACCACGTTGTGTGACTTGAACTGATTGTGCCAGGCTTCCTGTAAGGGGCAAAATGCCAATCCCTGCTTTCTCCTTGAAAAGGAGGGAACAGTCTTACCGTGGACGGTAAACCAAAGAATACCATGGGTAATCTGGGCTCTTGGAATGGGTTATAGGCTAATGCCCCAAGTTCTCATATCAGTAGTCTCTCACTTTTAATTTCGGAACTGCAGATTGAAGATGTGATAACATCCATCTTGCAAATATCTTAGATAGTGCAGTTGTCTGTAGAGCATTTGCAATCCATGTAATGCGCCCCATGAACACCATTATTCTTTTTCACGTGGACATGCTGAAGATGAATTAAGACTATTTGGACTTGTGGACTGTTATATTAATTCACATAATCACTATAGGGGGAACTAGTACCAACATCCAGATCAGTTTGTCTGTCCCCACCAAACTAATTCTTCTCATTTTTTGAAATTTCATCAAAATTGCAAGCATATGGACTGAAATTTTCTCTTTGAAGTCGCTGTCTAATTCTGGTTTTGACTGGTTAAAAAGCTGTTCAGCAAACTTTGACCATAAAGACAGGAAAAATAGCTAAGTCTTTTAAAATAAAAAACACTGGCAACAGACACATAGCAATCCCAAACTGAAACCAATGAGATGATATTTCACCTTTTGTTTATTCTGTTTCATTCACCTTTTCTGTTACCCCAACCTTCCACTGTATCAAGGCAATCTCTGCTGATTCATGCAATGCAAAAGGAAGAAGTGCTGGCTGCAGCAGCAGGTACAATAATGCTATTAAATGTTTCACGCTAAAGCACTGGGCAACACGGAGATGGTGCAACCCAAAGGGCAAGGTGAGAAGGATACCAACGTAGCGTACCTGTTGACGAAAGGAACACCTTCGTGTGAAGGATGCAGTTTTCAATCTGGAGATGACAAGCCCACTGTATACACCTAACGGTAGTGCCCACAAACGCAGTTCCTGGGGTTGTCCTCGCCCAATTGGAATCACAGAATCACAGAATCTTCTAGGTTGGAAGGGACCTTAAAGATCATCTTGTCCAACCGTCAACCTCACTGACAAAAATAGACACCCACACAACAAACAAGAAGCATCACCATCACTAAACCAGACCTCCCAGCACTACATCAACCCGGCTTTTGAACACTTCCAGGGATGGTGCCTCAACCACCTCCCTGGGCAGCCCATTCCAATGCCTGAGAACCCTTTCAGTGAAAAAATTTTTCCTAATATCCAGCACCTATCACCATCTTTGTCGCCCTTCTCTGGACCCGCTCCAGCACCTCAATGTCTTTTTTATGGTAGGGAGCCCAAAACTGGACACAGTACTCAAGGTGAGAAATGCCAAGAGGAGGAAAGCGCCACGGCGTGTACATGGAAAGCGCCCTCGGGTAGATTCCCTGCCGAGCAGGCCCGCTGGCGCGGAGGGGTTCAGCACCCTGGAGAGGGGCAAGGGCTCCCGCCCAGCGAACCCCCACCGCCCCTCACCCGCCCCGGCCCCCTCCGGCCATCACGGGCACCCCCAGAGCTTCACCCAGCGGGACCTTAACCGTGTGAAGCTCCCACAGGCATCTACAAGGCATTGGACACGCAGAAGAGCTCCCACACCATGCCCCCCCATAAGTCAGCAAGGTGCACGTAGAAAGTTTTCTTCGGTTAGTCCCGGTAAAAGAAAGGAATTCCAGTTTTCAAAATGATTCTTCAGATTGTGTTGCTCGGGAAACTGGGCCAGCATCTGGACTAGCACTCTTGAGCTCCTGTCCTTATTTCTATTTACTCTCAAATCAGTGATTCACATCATTAAAGAGGTAAGGGCTAGTATGTCCTTACACAAGGTGAGTGAATGTGTGGGATGTTGAATGTCACTGTGGGATGTCGCGGATGGAGTGATTAACTTCACTAGTTAGAGTGAAGCAGAAAAATATTTATTAAGGTGAAACAGTGATTTAACAAAACCAGTAGTAAGTGCGATAAAACCAGTGATAAATGCGATAGTGTTTTACGAGATTCGATGTCAGGGTACACCCTATTATTTACTGCCCAGAGGACAGGGTCAGACAAGCTGTCAGGGAGACCCTCCCGTTGAGTCACGAGGTTCAGAAAGGACCCCCTGGCTTTCTAAACTCCTTCTCAGAGAGGAGTCTGGGTGCGGCTGGATCCAATCCTGGTCCCAGACTTGGTCAACGGTTTATGTCTAAAGGATTATATATGCACCATCAATCCTTTACATTACTTAGCTAAGATTTCAAAGTTTTGCATGCTATTAGTCACTTACCAAGAATCTGTTGCGGCAAGGAATCTCTCAGCCTCGAGGAGTAGAACCTTCAGTGAGCATCCTCACCAAAGGGGAGATCCTGGCGTGCAGCCCGCTGCCCAACAGGAGAGCTCCAAGGGCTCTGGGGCTGTCCACTATTTATACAGTAAGATAATTGACCTATAGTCATATTTTCATGGCAACAAAATTTCTAGGTCCCCACTCCAGACAGTATTTTGACTCTGCTGCCAGCCATCCCCCAGAGACCGGGTGCAAGTTCTCACAGCTGCTGTTGTGATGGCCGTGGTGGCCAAGGCCGGGCAGGAGCCGAGAGGGAGGGGGGGGGCAAACCAGGGAGAGCACACCGCCACATGGGAAGAATCTCAGCTCCGTGTGCCGATGAAAGGGGTACCAGGAGAGCACGGGACAGAATAGGCAGCAGCGGGAGTTAAGAACGTTGCTCCCAACTCTGACCCTGCAAAATGCTTCAATGGTTTCTGTGATGCATTATTTCTAAATACAGCAGCCTTTATGAATACGAAGAATTGAAATGGAAATTGTGAAAACTTTTTCTTTGAATTGGTGCAATCTGGTGGTCGTTCAGGATGTGTGAAATCATCACTTTGTTAGAGAGGGCAGGCAGAAGATGGACATGAGCCATTCAGGCCAGGTGACCCATCTCTTCAGGCCGTAGCAGACAGCTTGCCGCCTGCCCCCCATAAACTGCCCACTTAGCTTCCACCCAAGTTTAGCAACAATAAATCCATTCAAAGGCCACCTGGGGCACGATGCATGATGCGCATGATGCCTTACAAGGTCTGCCCAGGAAGACCAGATACAAACCATTAAGCTTTTCACTCACTGAGATGAAACCCAGGAATGAAATGTCACCTGTCTCCCTCGGGACTAGTGTTATGCACAACTTGCCTTTTAAGGGAATGTTTCCAAAGCAGACTTAAAAACTTCTGAGGTCATTGGTTACAAACAGCAGATAAAACCTTACGTTATGAAGATATGAGAAGAGTGAATGCCTCCTACAGTTAGATATTTTACCTCTTTATCTTGCCAGATTTATAATGGCTATATGGTTCAGGATGAGGAGAGATGAGCAACAGAAAGAATTCTTTTTATCCAGTGCTAACTCTTTGCTTTTGTGCAATTTATCTTGTATGCCACCAGTTAAGTAAAACATCTATTTCTAAGTCAACACTGTCCTTATTTCACAGAAGACCTTAGTTATTAATTACCTTAAATACCTTAGACAGTATGACAATAAGACAGCAAGAAAATATGACAATAAGACAATAATTACCCTTAAGCCAGCATATTATTTCTAGGCAAGATTTGATATTCCTTATACTTGAAAGAAGCAAGATGGTGGAGGGGATGAATCTATCCATTTGTTCTCACACCAAACATCGTAATTTTCAGAATCTTTATTTCTGAGTTTTTCTCCCATTTTTATGAGTTCTGCTGGAACTATGCTCATCTCCTAACAAATGCACACATTTCCATTTTTTTTTCTACTTGACTTTCAGCAAGGACATCATGTGTTCAGCCTATCTCTTCTTTTTTTTTTTTTAATGTGAAAAATCTCAGACAAGTAAATTACTTCTGTGGCTTAACTATCATTCCACACTCTTTCAGGATGAATTTCACTTTTCCATGAAGAATATATATTGTGTGCCTCTTACTTATACCAGTTTCTTAGCTTGGTATCCTGTTGGTACTTTACATCGTCTCCCACTACAAGGAGGGGCGAGGTAACAGCTGGATAATCAGGGGAAAGAGTCGATAAAGGAGTATGTTTTCCTCTGTAGAAAGGAACCGTGAAAAGTATTAATTTCCATGACTTTTGTGCCATAGTTCAGCCAAGTTTCAAGCGCTCTAAATTCTATCTGACAGGTGCTGTGCCAATGCAGGCTGTACGTGCTCTGGAAGTGTGCGTCACTCACTTGCACAGAGCAGCGATCTGTCTGGTTAACCGTTGTACGGTAAGGACAACGTTGGGCCTCGTAAAAAGAGAGCTGATATTCAAGAGTTCAAGAGGTCCATAGCACAAAGGAAATAACTCTGGGATGTCATGGCTTCAGGCATCATTGTTCTTGACCTCGCCGAGCACAGCAATAATCATGCACCGTGATGAAGCAAAGGGGACAAAGTATGCAACCTTACTAATTATACTGTCATTTCAGTAGGCTTCTGGATAGAAGGGAATTGTTAAATTGGAATATTGAGAATAAGGAGAAGTTTATGATATAAAGTGCATTTTCTAACTTGGCATTGTATGCTGATTAAGAAAATTTTGTTTATGGAAAGCCAGCATCATAGTGTCCTGATCCTGTTTGGCATTTTAAGCACTACTGTAAATCAAGCAATAATTATAATGCATTCCATGAGAGTTATTCTTTACAATGTTGAGGCCAAATTCTGCTCACGTTCTTCTCATAAAATCCCATTTTATTCTACCTGGATAACAGGGAATAACTTGGTGTGCAGTTTAAGGTGTGATTGGTCTTTAAGTTTAGTGCTCTTTAACAGGTCAGCAGAATTCTTAAACTAATTATAATCATAGTATATCTTCATAGAAACCCATAGTGTTTTTAATACCTGGATAAATAAGAATAAAAACAGTCATTAAGTTGTATGAACTAAAATAAACCGCTACCACATAAGGTGAGCTGTTGATACGCTTATGTTGCATAAAAGGAAGACAAAATTAGTGCTTGAAATATCGTACCTATTCTAATTGATGAAGAGGTATCAGATAGCAGTCATGGTGAGCCTTCAAATAATAAGAGAAATAAATTCTTGTACAGTGAACCTCAACTGTTACTTGATTCCTATCTTCAATTATATTAAGTGTCCTAGCATTGTTTCATTGGGTTTGTTTAAATCATTACTGATGCATTGGAGGAGGAGGTTACTGTTATCGGTACAGAATGCCATTAGAAGCGGATGCTTATAACAAGTATATAAGAACAGACTGATCAAAATATAACTATTGCCTCAGGAGAGACTTTTTGCACAGAAGCTGTGTGTTTTAACTGAAGAGAGAGTTTGGAAAGATGACAATGACCCTCTAAGGATAAGTACAGTTGTACTTTTTTACATTTACATGTGTGAGTTTAAAAAGTCAATTAAGACATTCTATTAATTTTAGTTAAAGATTTCCATAAAGTCTTTTTTCTGCAGGCTGTAAGCTCTTTTATACAACCTTTAATTGATTATCAAGGCCCCAGTAACCTTCTTAAGGAAACTGCGGTGTAAATTAGCAATGCGATCACTACAGCTGATATTGAAGAGACATAAACTAGACTTGAAGTTCATAACATAAGTGATAACAGATGGCGATAAATTAGCTGAATATGATGAGTTCAGTAAAGACACTCTGGAGTGGACAAAAGACACTTCAGTCCACTTTTGTCCACCTTTTGGAAATCTGGGGCTGTGTTTAGCTTGGCTGAGTCAAGGAAATCTAAACAAAGAAGTCTGTGGTAAAACACAATTTGTTCTGCTTAAAAGTAGCTGTAGAAAAGAGGCTTCCTTGACAGTAAGTATTCTGGAGGAAGTTGGAATACTTGAAAACTGTTTACTCTAACAACTAGAATATCCCGTAAATGTTTCTTTTTAAAACCCTTCTGAAATAGACCATATGATATTCACTTCTTGAGTACAATCTTAAACAAGCAGCAGCGTGTGAACAGAGATCATTCTTCTGAAAGCTGACATCTAAACATCTAAACTATACTTAGGACTAACGAGATTCTTTTCAGGAAAAGCATGAAAAATTTGGAGAGGAATTCAAAAGAAATTAATAACTTTTGAAACTGCAACCAAACCCATGCAAGTGGCTTATGCTGAAGTCATGAAAGAGGAACTCCTAGCTACCACAAAACACCTGCAGCTGGATCTTGTTGTGGTACTAGCACCTCATGCTTTCAACAACAAAAGATCTCTTCTTATGTTACCCTTATGTGGAAAATAAGACAAAATTCAGTGTGTCTTCTAAGTAAGAATGTTCAGCGGGACTTCAGAAAGTCAGTAAGGCTGCCTAAGTCATTGCTTAGTATTTGTAAAATCACTAAAGATATTAAGCATTAACATAAACCAAAGATTTATCAAACTTCACATATTAACGGCATTCTCCATTTAGTGTTCATGTGCATAAACTGACTTGCAAGGTTTCTGTCATGACAATATAGATTAGGTATAGAATTCAATTAATTCATCTTAGTTTGGCGCAATTATCAGATACTGCTATTAAGAATTTTAGCACATTTTGTTTTGTCCTCTTTCGACCTACTGTTAACAATGGGATGGATATTCCATAATTCAAAATTTGTAAAATCAACAAAAATCTTGTGGAAATCTGTAATTGAAAGGCTTATATTGCAATTAGCACTAGGAATTAAGCAATAACCATCATTCATAAGAATGCATTCAGACCACCAATTCTGTTAAAGTGGCTAAAGTCATTGTGAGATGCTGTATTAGTAATGAAAGGGTAAAACACATTACAGATATGTTGTAATTTAAAACAAATAGAAGAAGCCTTCTTCCTCTCTAGAAGAAGGAAAGGAATCTACGGAAGCAGGCTGGCCAACTTGGTGAGCTGGGCTTTAAACTGAAGGACTTGGGGCGCGGGGTCCAAAATGGCAATGCTCATGCCATCGCATCACATCCAACTGGGAAAGAAGCCAGGCCAACCGAAGCAGCAACAAATGTTCCTTAGCTGACTCCCAGGATGAGAACCAGAAGGCCAGCTACCTCAAGGGTGTGCATGGCTGTGGTGGATCCTCTTGCACCCCTCCAGGGAAACTCGCACGCTTGATTACTTCTCTGAAGAGAGGACTGAGAGGGGATCTCACCAATGCTTATAAATATCTAAAGGGCAGGTGTCAAGAGGATGGGGCCAGGCTCTTTTCAGTGGAGCCCAGCAACAGGACAAGGTAAAATGGGCACAAGCTGGAACACTGGAAATTCCATCTGAACAGGAGGAAAAGCTCCTTTACTTCGAGGGTGACAGAGCGCTGAACAGGCTGCCCAGAGAGTTGTTGGAGTCTCCTTCTCTGGCGATACTCAAAATGCACCTGGATGTGTTCCTGTCCAGCCTGCTCCTGGTGAGCCTGCTTTGGCAGGAGGGTTGGACTAGATGATCTCCAAAGGTCCCTTCCAACCGGTACCATTCTGTGAAAGACAGAAACTCTTGAGGGTGGCAAGAGATACAAGTCCATTGCTACAAAATCCTCCAACACCTGCACGTAACTGGTTCAGAGAAGCAGGAAGAAATGCTTAAGAAAAGCAGCATCTGACCCAGATTTATAGACATGGCAGCATTATCATTTTGTTACCATATGACAGGGCTGAACCCATTCGCTTTTTGCTGGAGAACTCCACAGAGCTTCGCTTACAGGGGTTGCTGAAAAGAGCCTGTCCCTGTTCTGGGGATACGAAGAGCACATGGGGACTGACAAATTATATTTTTCACTTGTGACAGGAAGGCATGGGCTTCGGGAAAAGGCCACTGTTAGAAATCCCCATGCCAGCCCTCAGACCCCGGGCGCATCACATCCAACTGGGAAAGAAGCCAGGCCAACCGAAGCAGCAACAAATGTTCCTTAGCTGACTCCCAGGATGAGAACCAGAAGGCCAGCTACCTCAAGGGTGTGCATGGCTGTGGTGGATCCTCTTGCACCCCTCCAGGGAAACTCGCACGCTTGATTACTTCTCTGAAGAGAGGACTGAGAGGGGATCTCACCAATGCTTATAAATATCTAAAGGGCAGGTGTCAAGAGGATGGGGCCAGGCTCTTTTCAGTGGAGCCCAGCAACAGGACAAGGTAAAATGGGCACAAGCTGGAACACTGGAAATTCCATCTGAACAGGAGGAAAAGCTCCTTTACTTCGAGGGTGACAGAGCGCTGAACAGGCTGCCCAGAGAGTTGTTGGAGTCTCCTTCTCTGGCGATACTCAAAATGCACCTGGATGTGTTCCTGTCCAGCCTGCTCCTGGTGAGCCTGCTTTGGCAGGAGGGTTGGACTAGATGATCTCCAAAGGTCCCTTCCAACCGGTACCATTCTGTGAAAGACAGAAACTCTTGAGGGTGGCAAGAGATACAAGTCCATTGCTACAAAATCCTCCAACACCTGCACGTAACTGGTTCAGAGAAGCAGGAAGAAATGCTTAAGAAAAGCAGCATCTGACCCAGATTTATAGACATGGCAGCATTATCATTTTGTTACCATATGACAGGGCTGAACCCATTCGCTTTTTGCTGGAGAACTCCACAGAGCTTCGCTTACAGGGGTTGCTGAAAAGAGCCTGTCCCTGTTCTGGGGATACGAAGAGCACATGGGGACTGACAAATTATATTTTTCACTTGTGACAGGAAGGCATGGGCTTCGGGAAAAGGCCACTGTTAGAAATCCCCATGCCAGCCCTCAGACCCCGGACCACAGCCCGGCCGCGCTCCCACTGCCCCCTCAGGAGCCACAGGCCCTAAGATGGCGGCAGCTGGACGCAGGCGCAAGGCACGTTCTGAGGCGCGATCCCGCGCCGCTCATCCGCTCCTCCCTCGCCCTCCGCCCCTCTCCCCGGCACCGGTAAGATCACTGCCGGCATTTTGTGCCGCCCCTCCGTCGGCTCCGCACTTCCTCTCCCACTTGTGGGCGGGGAGCCGCGACCCTTCGCTTTTCCGACTGGCTTGGCCCGAGCCGGCTGCCGTCCCGCCGGGAGGGTGGGAGGAGGAGGCTGCGCGCGGGCGGGCCGGGAAGATGGCGCCGGTCGGCGGAGTGGCGCTGGCCGGGGCGGGTTATTGGGGTGTGCTCTCCCGGTGCTGCGGTAGGGTCGTGGCGGCTCCCGTCGTCGGGGCCGCGGCTTACTCCTCCGTGCCTGCGGTGGAAGGCCAGCAGAGGGAAGGTGAGCGAGGCCCTGCGGTGGTGGCGGGGGGCAGATGGGCAGCCATGCGGGGGCGAGGGGCTGAGGGCTCGGGCTGCCCCTGTTTCCCGGTTGGTGGGGCCTGGGGGCGGGCGGGGAGCTCGGGCCCGTGTTCCTCCTCCTGTCCCGGCTACAGGCGGCTCTGAAAAGCATGCTTTGTTTTGTAACTGTTTGCCGGAGAGCTTTTATAGAGATATCGAGGTGCTGGAGCGGGTGCAGAGGAGGGCAACGAAGCTGGTGAAGGGCCTGGAAGACAAATCATATGAGGAACGGCTGAGGGAGCTAGGACTTTTTAGTATGAGGAAGAGGAGGCTGAGGGGAGACCTCATCACTCTCTACAGCTACTTGAAAGGCCACTGTAGAGAGGTTGGTGCTGGTCTCTTCTCACAGGTAATTAACGACAGAACAAGAGGGAATGGCTTCCAGCTCCAACAGGGTAGGTTTAGACTGAACATTAGGAAGGAATTTTTCACAGAAGGAGTGGTCGGGCATTGGAACAGGCTGCCCAGGGAGGGGGTGGAGTCCCCATCCCTGGATGTGTTTAAGGGACGTTTAGATGGGGCACTGAGGGACAATGGTGTAGGGGAGGACTTTGTAGAGTAGGGTAGATGGTTGGACTCGATGATCCCAAGGGTCTCTTCCAACCTGAATGATTGATTCTATGATTTTGGTAATAATAGTAACAATAATAAACTTTACGGTGTAGGATACAGATTCTAGCAGCATAAGCGTTGTGAACAGGCTGAAGGAAAGTGGTGAGCAAATGGGTGTTTTACTTGAGGGATTCTCAACTCGGGATTACAGCGGTTCAGTAGACTTGCCTGGTTTTAGGTATTCCAAATGAGAATTTCAGCGTTTCCTAAGGGATGCACACTGCTGCCAAGCATTTGATGTTGGGCGCTCGTGTTAAACATTTCATGTCTTGCCTGGCTTCAAGCCGAGCTGTTCAGGCTGTTCCAAGTGCAAACAGAAAATGTAGGCTTGTACCAACATTCTTCCAAAGGCTGGGTGGGCATTTCTCATCTTACACGTTCAGGAGCAGGCTAGGTTGCTTCAAAGGGCCTTTAAGTGATGTCTGATACTGCGGCCTGTGGCAGGAGTAAAAGGTGCCCTGTCTGGAAATTACCAATGTTTGTAACAGAAATAGTAAGGTTGGTCTGAATTAAGTGTGTCTGGTTTTGAAAGTACCACAAAAATGGCAGATCAAGGGATAAAAGAATGCTGTTGCCGCGCCCGATACATATTCTTCAGTTTAAATTTTTATATAGCAAGAAGAGGCACAGAATTATATCTGTAAAATATTTAGATAAGGAACCCAAAGAACTGTGAAATTCACAAGTTTTTTTCAAGGCTTATGTGGGGTAGGGTTGTAAGACAAATGAATGAGGTTAATAAATCTCTGTTTAGATTGAAAATCAGGTGGTGTTTGCTATCTTTATGCATCCCTAAGTCCCTTACCACAACCCCAGGAGAAGTCAGTTGGCTAAAAAGTGGAGCTAAATGGTGGCTCAGGCATGCTAAAAGGGAGTAAACTCATTCACTTTCTGTTGCAGTTTTGCTGGGACCGCTCAACAAACCAGATAAATATGGTAGAATGGCAAATCCATTGGTTTGTTCCTCATCCTCAGCTTAAGATCAAAAAGAGCTTGATATGCTAAGTTTTTATACAGGGGTTAAATGAGCTTGAGAGCGGCACAGAACAGGGTGTGAAGATGTGCTGGCAGAAGGAAGGGATGGAGCCATGGGATTCTCCTATTGGTAATGAACTGTTAGGTTTAGCTGTCCTGTTCTGCTGGTGGAGAGTGATTTGTGACTTAACAGGCACGTGGGACAGAAAAGCAAGCACAGTAAAGAAGGCAATAGTCTACTTTCACTTATCTCACTTTTCTTTCCCCCTGTATCAGACTGGAATAAATGATGCTAGAAAAATGCATTTAGGCATGTAACAACTAAATTATTGTTAACATGTTACTAGGGAAGACCCAGGCAAAATAGCTTCCAAGCTCTTTTTTATCTTAAGTCTCAAAAAATAAATGCAGTCTGCAGTATCTAACTTTCCCCTTCTTCCATGTAAAGACTGGGAAGTATTAGTGTATATTGTCCTTGTAAAAGAAAAAAAAGCATACAGGATTGTGCTGCATTGTTTGGTGGTTGTTTTTTTTTTTTTTTCAAGCATACAGGATTATGCTGCATTGTTTGTTTGGTTGGTTTTTTTTTCCACAAAACCATATAATAGTTTGTATTGAAAATGTTTCTTTTTCTTTCAGCTTCAACAAGGAGAAGAGGCAGGGCACCACAGTTTGTAAGATCAGTAAGTACTGAAACCATTTGCAGTTAATTCAGAGGTGTTTGAAAAAGTTACCTAAGATATTTGTCTTAACAGTTTGTACAGGAACCCTTTCTGCAGTCAGAACCCGGTGAAACAATCCACTATGACTATTTCTGAACCAGGACCTGGCTTCTTTAATCTCCCAGCTCTTTTCAATCTGTATTCACATAAAGGCAAACACATTAACAACAACAAGTTAACAGTTAGCTTCTATTAAAACCATGTACTGCAGGTAGAGCAACTTAACATGTCTGTTTTTATTTTAAATGCAATTTTAATGTTTTCATTATGAGTCTACAGGATTTGTAGTGGTTGCACTCTGGTGCAATGAAAAAAAACTGATTTTGTGCATAACGGAAATTGTTCTTGGCACAGTGGAATGTACTGGTATCTGAACATTTAATCACTGAAAATTTTCTTATTTATTCTATACATACATTTCAAAAGTAGTGTGTTATATGTTCTGATTTTTAAAGGCAAATAGTAAAAATGAACCTGGCATGTATTAAATTTTTGTTTAACTTCTAAGAGCAATATTTAATGATACATCAAAGCAACCAGACCAGGTGCTTATATCCATTTGTCTTTTACCCTTCTAAATTAAAAATTAAGGTTTTGGGGAAATAAACAATGAGTTGTCTTTTTATTTATTTTTTTCATTTAAGAGCATTTGACTGACACCTTCATTAGTTATTGGAGGATATAAGCTATTTTTGCAATACCGTATTACATCATTCCTATACTGGAATTTATATAGCAAGTAATTTCAGAGTTACTAATAGGTATTTCTTTTAATATGAACTTGTCCAGACTTTCAGAATTCCAGAATTTTATAACTCATTTTCTAGCCCCCCACAAAATGCTTAGGCACTTTAGGAAATAGTTTGCCATTAAATATAGGTTTGAGTCCCCTTCCTCCCCGTGCTGATTTATCACAACACAAGAAGATGGGGTAAGTGCTTCTTTCTAAGTATTTCTGAAATCAAATGCAGTTGAAGATTAGGAAAGGCCTGCTACCCAAGCTTTGAGAGGCTATCTTTTAAAAATTCCTTTAAAAATGAGCACTAACTTTTGATGTAAAGGTGCCTCGAAATTTCCAGCTTTGGGAATTTATTCCTGAAATAACTTGTTGTGCGTGTGCTCCTGCTTTGTCTTCCAAAACAGCTTATGTCCCATTAAACTTCTACAATTTTCAATTTATTAGCAGGCACCTCCCAGAACTGAGAGGATGGCTGTTGATCAGGACTGGACCAGCGTATATCCAACAGCAGCTGTGTTTAAACCTGGCTCTGTGCCTCTCCCAATTCGAATGGGTTACCCAGTGAAGAGAGGGGTACCTCCAGCAAAAGAAGGCAACTTGGAACTTATGAAGGTAAGACACATGCAGTGGGTTTGTGGTAACTTTTAAAATTATTATTCACTAAGACTGCACTGCTTTGATTGGAATATTTGTATTGGGTACTGTTTTCTGTTATTAAGTAGGATAATTATTTAATTTCTAAATGAAATGGTAACAAATGCAAATGCTGGTAACAAACCAAATGAGGAGATTTTTTAGGACTATCATGCCTGTGACTTTTGTAATGGGACTAACTTAAGTCTTTTGCTAAATCAGACTTAAATAGAGTTGTCAAAGCTGAACTTTTTGTTAAGCATGTTGTACTGCCTTAGCACATTAAAAGTGTAATCAGATTTCTGTAATGCCTCTTTACTTACGAACAGACAAGACATTGTTATTTGGTAACTCTTAATATGCCTGTTTCAGATTCCCAATTTTTTGCATCTTACTCCTCCTGCAATCAAGAAACACTGTGCAGCTCTTAAAGGTGAGGGGGTTTTTGTTTGTTTTCTTTTTTCTGTTTTTAAAAACCATCTATTGAAATTTTAAGACAATACACAATGTAACTGTGTGTGATGAGGTAGAAAGTGAGATGTGGTCCACCTCTGAAGCTGTTTTTTTGTCAGGCTTTGGCTAGTATCATATGCTTTCTTGTTGCTGCATGGAGTCATACAGGTGGTAGGCAGATATGTCTTCCGAGGTTTCCAGCACACCAGTAAGAAGTTAATTTTACCTTTCCATTAGGCCCTGCTTATACTGGAGAATTTATACTTTAGTGTCTTAAGACAGATGAGTGATGAATGTGACTCAGTTCTCAGAAGATTATCTGTGATTAAACCAGGGTCCAATCAGTAGCCATTCCTGCATTAATTTATTTTTTTTAAATGCTATTAATAAATTAAACTTTCTGAGAGCAAGGTCTGCTGGGGAGACACAGTGTCTAATGAAGACCAAGAGCGTCTCTGCCAGCCAGCAAGCCAAGAAGGAGAACATAACGAAGAGGTTAACCCGAAGAGAAGTGGAGGTGCAAGGGGACTGGGAGGAGATGGAATCATAGAACCATTTAGATTGGAAGACTCTTAAGATCATCAAGTCCAACTATTAACCAAACGCCACCAAGTCCACCACTAAACCATGTCCTGAAGCACCGTGTCTACACATATCTCCAGGAGTGGTGACTCAACCACTTCCCTGGGCCATTCCAATATTTGCAAACCATTTTGTTGAAGAAAGTTTTCCTCATATCCAATCTAAACCTTTGCTGGCACAACTTGAGGCTGTTTTCTCTCATCCTATCACTTGTTACTTGGGAAAAGAGACCAACACCCACCGCACTACAGCCTCCTTTCAGGTAGCTGTAGAGAGTGGTAAGGTCTCCCCTCAGCCTGGATGATAAGAGGCTGGTCTTGAGTTGCCTGTATGCAAATGCACGCAGCATAGGAAACAGGAGGAAGCAGAAGCAGGGAGGTGATTATGCCCCTGTACTCAGCACTGGGGAGGCCACACCTCGAGTGTTGTGTCCAGTTCTGGGCACCTCAATACAAGAGAGATCTGGAGGTGCTGGAGCGAGTGCAGAGGAGGGCAACGAAACTAGTGAAGGGCCTGGAAGACAAATCATATGAGGAACGGCTGAGGGAGCTGGGACTGTTTTGTTTGAGGAAGAGGAGGCTGAGGGGAGACCTCATCACTCTCTACAACTACTTGAAAAGCCACTGTAGAGAGGTTGGTGCTGGTCTCTTCTCACAGGTAATTAGTGACAGAACGAGAGGGAACGGCTTCAAGCTCCAACAGGGGAGGTTTAGACTGAACATTAGGAAAGAATTTTTCACAGAGAGAGTGGTCGGGCATTGGAACAGGCTGCCCAGGGAGGGGGTGGAGTCCCCATCCCTGGCTGTGTTTAAGGGATGTTTCGATGGGGCACTGAGGGATATGGTGTAGGGGAGGACTTTGTAGAGTAGGGGAGATGGTTGGACTCGATGATCCCAAGGGTCTCTTCCAACCTGAACAATTCTATGATTCTATGAATTAGAAGTCTGAGGAGTCAGAGAAATGCAGAGTGAAAGACTGTATGGTTGAGGTACAGGCAGGGATGATGTGGAGAAGGAGCTGTACCCAAAAGAATAGCTCAGCTGCACATCTTTGAGATGAGATGCGTAGCAAGCTGGTTAAGAATTTGAGAGTTGGGATTAGAGGGGAAGCTGGAAAGAATGTCTTGGTGGCATCTGCCACAGACTGCCTGGTTAAGAAAAGGAAGTGAGTGAACAGCTGAAAAAGCCTCACAGCTGCATGCTTTGGGTTTAATGGGGAACTGCAGACTTCTCAACATCTGTTGGAAGGGTAACAGGATGGGATGGAAGCAATCTAGGAGATTTCTGGAGTGTGTCTTTTGATGCAGATACGGGGCAAACTGTCTATGGAAGGTTTTGTGTGTGTTCCTTGCAAGTATGGAAGAACTGGTTGGAGATGTCAAGGTTGCTGGCAGACTTGGTTGTGGAGTTTAAGATCTTGAGAGAAGTCAGGAAGGCAAAGTAGTGTATCAAAGGCAATTTCTCAATACAGACAATTAACAAGTTGACTAGGAGACATGCTCTGTTAGATTTGTTGTTTAGAAACAAGGAAGAACTGATCAAGCCTGTGAAGGTTTGGGGCATCCTTGGTAACAGTGATCATGAAAATGTGGTGTTTAAAATCCTGAGAGAAGTGACCAAGACAGACAGTGGAACTACAGTCTGGCTGAGCAGATTTTTCAGTAAACCAAAAACTGCTCTCCTGAAGTCCAATTTCACCTGGGGAGCATGAGAGCTGGCCCATGAGAGCTGGTGGATGTTTAAGTTCAGCAGCCCTAAAAGAGCAAGAGAGTGGCCCATGAGAGCTGGTGGATGTTTAAGTTCAGCAGCCCTAAAAGAGCAAGAATGGTCCATTCCAGCGTGCGAAAGTTAAGCAGGTATGGCAGAAGGACAGCATGGGTGGGCAGGGAACTCCTGAGTGACCTGAGATGCAAAAAGTGGAAGCAGGTAAAGACTGTTAGGAGGAACAGGAGATTTTTGCCTGACCATCTTCAAGAAGGGTAAGAAAGAAGATGCAGAGAACTGCAGGTCAGTCAGCCTCACCACATTCCCCGCAAGATTATGAAGCAAACCTTTCTTTGCATGCTTGGAAATGGCTTCCAAACATGCTATATATCACCTTGGATAACTGTAGAGAGCACAACCTCAGCAGGTCTTCAGATGATAATGAATTGGGCAGGAACAAGTGACACACTGGAGAGCAGAGCTGCCGTTCAGGGGGATGTCAACAGGTATGAAAAAATAAAACCTGCAAGGACCCTCATGAAGTTAGACAAAGGCAACTGCAGAGTCCTTCATCTGGGGTGGAATGACCCATGCAGTAGTACAAGCATGGGGTCAGAGGGGCAAAAGGCTAGAAAGAAGCTTTGCAGAAAAGGTCATGTGGAGCCTGGTGGGTATGTGAAGGTTGAACCCGAGTCAGCAGTGTGCCCTTGTGGCAAGGAAGGCTAACTGCATACTGGGTTGTGGTAACGAGAGTGGAGCCACAGGAATGCAGTACATTAATTCTTTTCCTTCTACTGAGTACTGCATCTAGTTCTGGGGCCCCCAGCACAAGAAATACATGGACCTTTTAGAGGAGGGCCACACAAATGGTCAGAGGGCTGGAACACCTCTCCTGTGAATAAAGGCTGAGAAAGTTAGGCTTGTTCAACCTGGAGAAGAGAAGGCTCCAGAGGGACGTTCTTGTCACCTTTTAGTGTGTAAAGGGGGCTTACAAGAAAGTTGGGGAGAGAGTTTTTACCAAAGCCTCTAGGAACAGGACAAGGGGCAACGGTTTAAAACTGGAAGAGGGTAGATACTTCGATTGGCCATAAAGAAGACTTTTTATTTATGATGGGGTGGTGATATACTGGAAGAGCTTGCCCAGAGAAGCTGTGGATGCCCCATCATTGGACGTATTCAAGGTCAAGTTAGATGGGGCTTTGAGCAGTGTGATCTAATGAAAGATGTCCATGTCTGTAGCAAGGCAGTTGGACTAGGTGATCTTTGAAGGTTTGTTCCAGCCCAAACCATTGTGATTCTGTTTGGCAATGAGCCTGCATCTGGAGGACTGTATTCTGTTCTGGGGAACCCAGTAGAAAAAACATATTGAAGTACTAGGTCTAGCAGAGACCCTGCTGTTATCTAAATGAGTATGGTTTCTATAAATAGTACTTTTAAAAAGATATATTGCAGTAAGTTTGGGGAAAAAAAAAAAAACAAACCAAGACACAAACCAACAGATATTACTTGGAATGCTTTTTCTTTATTGTACAGATTTCTGCACTGAATGGCCAAGTGCCTTGGACAGTGATGAGAAATGTGAACAGCATTTTCCTATTGAAATTGAAACCATAGATTATGTTTCTTCAGGGACATCTATTCGTAATCCCAAAGCAAGAGTGGTGACTTTAAGAGTAAGTAGTATTTTTGGTAAACAGCCTTTCTTTCAAAAACCCAAATGCTTGGCTTTCATTTCAATACATGTGCAAGTATGATGTGTTATAAGGAAATGAAAGAAATAGTTTACTGAATGTATGAATAAAAAGCAGTGGGTTTCTTTCAGTATATTGCAGCATGTTGGAAGTGAGGTTATGGATGTGTATTTAAAAATGAGCACTAAGCTCTGATATAAACAAAATATCATCTGAAGAATCTACCTATGGAAAAGGCGGTAAGTACCATTGTACCCAATGTCTTGGTTAGACTCTTTCGTTGCTAATTTATGGACCCTGAAAGTGCACAAGTATTGAAAGATAGGTCATAGGAATGTGGCACTATTAAGTATCGAGTTGATAGGCTTCCAGGCAACAGTGTGTATACAGTAGGAGCAGCAGCCTTCTGGTCAAAGGACCATGGGATACTTGAGGTTGGAAGGGAGCTCAGGAGTTTTCCAGTCTGACCTTCTGCTCAAAGCAGGGTAGGTGTGAGATCAGACCAGGTTACTTGGGACTTTATCCACCTGGGTCTTGAAAACCTTCAGGGCTGGAGATGTCCAGGAGTGGTCGTACCCCAATGGTAGTACAGTTAGGGTTGTACTGTGGCTTTTCAACATGCCTTTTGAGATGAAATTTGAGCCTATCTTAAGAGCAGCAGCAGCAA
>NW_015091152.1:1641238-1687710 GCF_001431845.1 Calidris pugnax
TGTGTTTAAGGGATGTTTCGATGGGGCACTGAGGGATATGGTGTAGGGGAGGACTTTGTAGAGTAGGGGAGATGGTTGGACTCGATGATCCCAAGGGTCTCTTCCAACCTGAACAATTCTATGATTCTATGAATTAGAAGTCTGAGGAGTCAGAGAAATGCAGAGTGAAAGACTGTATGGTTGAGGTACAGGCAGGGATGATGTGGAGAAGGAGCTGTACCCAAAAGAATAGCTCAGCTGCACATCTTTGAGATGAGATGCGTAGCAAGCTGGTTAAGAATTTGAGAGTTGGGATTAGAGGGGAAGCTGGAAAGAATGTCTTGGTGGCATCTGCCACAGACTGCCTGGTTAAGAAAAGGAAGTGAGTGAACAGCTGAAAAAGCCTCACAGCTGCATGCTTTGGGTTTAATGGGGAACTGCAGACTTCTCAACATCTGTTGGAAGGGTAACAGGATGGGATGGAAGCAATCTAGGAGATTTCTGGAGTGTGTCTTTTGATGCAGATACGGGGCAAACTGTCTATGGAAGGTTTTGTGTGTGTTCCTTGCAAGTATGGAAGAACTGGTTGGAGATGTCAAGGTTGCTGGCAGACTTGGTTGTGGAGTTTAAGATCTTGAGAGAAGTCAGGAAGGCAAAGTAGTGTATCAAAGGCAATTTCTCAATACAGACAATTAACAAGTTGACTAGGAGACATGCTCTGTTAGATTTGTTGTTTAGAAACAAGGAAGAACTGATCAAGCCTGTGAAGGTTTGGGGCATCCTTGGTAACAGTGATCATGAAAATGTGGTGTTTAAAATCCTGAGAGAAGTGACCAAGACGGACAGTGGAACTACAGTCTGGCTAAGCAGATTTTTCAGTAAACCAAAAACTGCTCTCCTGAAGTCCAATTTCACCTGGGGAGCATGAGAGCTGGCCCATGAGAGCTGGTGGATGTTTAAGTTCAGCAGCCCTAAAAGAGCAAGAATGGTCCATTCCAGCGTGCGAAAGTTAAGCAGGTATGGCAGAAGGACAGCATGGGTGGGCAGGGAACTCCTGAGTGACCTGAGATGCAAAAAGTGGAAGCAGGTAAAGACTGTTAGGAGGAACAGGAGATTTTTGCCTGACCATCTTCAAGAAGGGTAAGAAAGAAGATGCAGAGAACTGCAGGTCAGTCAGCCTCACCACATTCCCCGCAAGATTATGAAGCAAACCTTTCTTTGCATGCTTGGAAATGGCTTCCAAACATGCTATATATCACCTTGGATAACTGTAGAGAGCACAACCTCAGCAGGTCTTCAGATGATAATGAATTGGGCAGGAACAAGTGACACACTGGAGAGCAGAGCTGCCGTTCAGGGGGATGTCAACAGGTATGAAAAAATAAAACCTGCAAGGACCCTCATGAAGTTAGACAAAGGCAACTGCAGAGTCCTTCATCTGGGGTGGAATGACCCATGCAGTAGTACAAGCATGGGGTCAGAGGGGCAAAAGGCTAGAAAGAAGCTTTGCAGAAAAGGTCATGTGGAGCCTGGTGGGTATGTGAAGGTTGAACCCGAGTCAGCAGTGTGCCCTTGTGGCAAGGAAGGCTAACTGCATACTGGGTTGTGGTAACGAGAGTGGAGCCACAGGAATGCAGTACATTAATTCTTTTCCTTCTACTGAGTACTGCATCTAGTTCTGGGGCCCCCAGCACAAGAAATACATGGACCTTTTAGAGGAGGGCCACACAAATGGTCAGAGGGCTGGAACACCTCTCCTGTGAATAAAGGCTGAGAAAGTTAGGCTTGTTCAACCTGGAGAAGAGAAGGCTCCAGAGGGACGTTCTTGTCACCTTTTAGTGTGTAAAGGGGGCTTACAAGAAAGTTGGGGAGAGAGTTTTTACCAAAGCCTCTAGGAACAGGACAAGGGGCAATGGTTTAAAACTGGAAGAGGGTAGATACTTCGATTGGCCATAAAGAAGACTTTTTATTTATGATGGGGTGGTGATATACTGGAAGAGCTTGCCCAGAGAAGCTGTGGATACCCCATCATTGGATGTAGTCAAGGTCAAGTTAGATGGGCCTTTGAGCAGTGTGATCTAATGAAAGATGTCCATGCCTGTAGCAAGGCAGTTGGACTAGGTGATCTTTGAAGGTTTGTTCCAGCCCAAACCATTGTGATTCTGTTTGGCAATGAGCCTGCATCTGGAGGACTGTATTCTGTTCTGGGGAACCCAGTAGAAAAAACATATTGAAGTACTAGGTCTAGCAGAGACCCTGCTGTTATCTAAATGAGTATGGTTTCTATAAATAGTACTTTTTAAAGATATATTGCAGTAAGTTTGGGGAAAAAAAAAACAAACCAAGACACAAACCAACAGATATTACTTGGAATGCTTTTTCTTTATTGTACAGATTTCTGCACTGAATGGCCAAGTGCCTTGGACAGTGATGAGAAATGTGAACAGCATTTTCCTATTGAAATTGAAACCATAGATTATGTTTCTTCAGGGACATCTATTCGTAATCCCAAAGCAAGAGTGGTGACTTTAAGAGTAAGTAGTTTTGGTAAACAGCCTTTCTTTCAAAAACCCAAATGCTTGGCTTTCATTTCAATACATGTGCAAGTATGATGTGTTATAAGGAAATGAAAGAAATAGTTTACTGAATGTATGAATATAAAGCAGTGGGTTTCTTTCAGTATATTGCAGCATGTTGGAAGTGAGGTCGTAAGGTTATGGATGTGTATTTATAAATGAACAGTAAGCTCTGATATAAACAAAATATCATCTGAAGAATCTACCTATGGAAAAGGTGGTAAGTACCATTGTACCCAATGTCTTGGTTAGACTCTTTCGTTGCTAATTTATGGACCCTGAAAGTGCACAAGTATTGAAAGATAGGTCATAGGAATGTGGCACTATTAAGTATCGAGTTGATAGGCTTCCAGGCATCAGTGTGTATACAGTAGGAGCAGCAGCCTTCTGGTCAAAGGACCATGGGATACTTGAGGTTGGAAGGGAGCTCAGGAGTTTTCCAGTCTGACCTTCTGCTCAAAGCAGGGTAGGTGTGAGATCAGACCAGGTTACTTGGGACTTTATCCACCTGGGTCTTGAAAACCTTCAGGGCTGGAGATGTCCAGGAGTGGTCGTACCCCAATGGTAGTACAGTTAGGATTGTACTGTGGCTTTTCAACATGCCTTTTGAGATGAAATTTGAGCCTATCTTAAGAAACGTGCAAGTATGATGTGTTGTAAGGAAATGAAAGAAATAGTTTACTGAATGTACATGTGCAAGTATGATGTGTTATAAGGAAATGAAAGAAATAGTTTACTGAATGTATGAATAAAAAGCAGTGGGTTTCTTTCAGTATATTGCAGCATGTTGGAAGTGAGGTTATGGATGTGTATTTAAAAATGAGCACTAAGCTCTGATATAAACAAAATATCATCTGAAGAATCTACGTAAGGTTATGGATGTGTATTTATAAATGAACAGTAAGCTCTGATATAAACAAAATATCATCTGAAGAATCTACCTATGGAAAAGGTGGTAAGTACCATTGTACCCAATGTCTTGGTTAGACTCTTTCGTTGCTAATTTATGGACCCTGAAAGTGCACAAGTATTGAAAGATAGGTCATAGGAATGTGGCACTATTAAGTATCGAGTTGATAGGCTTCCAGGCAACAGTGTGTATACAGTAGGAGCAGCAGCCTTCTGGTCAAAGGACCATGGGATACTTGAGGTTGGAAGGGAGCTCAGGAGTTTTCCAGTCTGACCTTCTGCTCAAAGCAGGGTAGGTGTGAGATCAGACCAGGTTACTTGGGACTTTATCCACCTGGGTCTTGAAAACCTTCAGGGCTGGAGATGTCCAGGAGTGGTCGTACCCCAATGGTAGTACAGTTAGGATTGTACTGTGGCTTTTCAACATGCCTTTTGAGATGAAATTTGAGCCTATCTTAAGAGCAGCAGCAGCAACGAAGTCAGTGATAGTTGTGTTCTTACTCTGTGGGTGTTGAAGGCAAAATACAACATCTGATCATGGCAGCTTTGAATGGTTGTAGTTCATTTTGTCTGTAGGAGTCTTGACTTTGTTGTAAAACTGCTTGGGCTGAAATTGAGTTTGTCATTGACTTACCTTCACACCACTGTTAGCAGTAACTTCACCATCCCCTTGTAGTCATTGCATACTGGAGTTTAGCATTTTGTCTCCTTATTCAGATCCATGGTCAAGAGCAAGTTCTAACAAATTTGTATGCATTAGAAAGAAAAGGAAATGGAGTTTCTGTGAGAATAGAAGCCCCTGGTTTCTTGCTGGGTTGTGAATGTGTGCAGAGGAGGCACACATTGGACTTCCCCCTTGCCTCCTATATTTAGTTGTCTTGGTTGGAGTAATACTGATATTTGCAAGTCAGTGCTGGGCACGGTGTCACTGCCAAGAGGTAGAGCTCTGCTGCTCAGACAAACAGCCTAGAATCCCTTCCCATTAAAAACAGCAGGTGGCAAGTGTATTGTAAATTTCTTGCTTTCTAAATCATGTAAAAAGTTATTAGATATAAATATCTTCTGTTAAATGTGACTGTTGAGTCGCAAGATCTTGGGCTAGGGCTTGGCTATGCTGCAGTGGAGAGGATAATTCAAAATGACATACAAATAACCTTGTCTGTATTATCCTGTCTTAAATCTACTCATTAATGTTAACTGGCCTTGGTTCTTGTAAGGCATTTTGTGCATGTGTGTTGTGCATGTATATTTAAAAAAGGAGGGCTTGGAGTGGGAGACAAAACGGAACAACTATCCATATGCTTTTTCAGTTACGGGTGTTTGGATCCCAGACTTCATTAATAAATTCTTTCTCCAATTAACCCTCAGACAACAAAATCTGCCTAGGGGCAGGGAAGAGAAGGATTTAAAGGTGAAAGCAAATGTCACTGGGTCAGACAGTGGTTGAGTTTTTATCAATGAGAGAACATTTACTGTGTGCTGTGTTACAGACTGTGATAAACTCTGGTGGATCTTCATGTTAAGATTTCCATTTTTAAATATTGTATAAAAGTTAAACCTTTTTAATCTTAATTTAAAAATTATGCTT
This sequence comes from Calidris pugnax, assembly GCF_001431845.1. Classification (NCBI taxonomy): domain Eukaryota; kingdom Metazoa; phylum Chordata; class Aves; order Charadriiformes; family Scolopacidae; genus Calidris; species Calidris pugnax. The sequence continues at coordinate 1,646,291 of NW_015091152.1, forward strand.
TTTTTCTAGCAGGTATCACACTAGAGATGGTAGTTTTTCATCTCTTGTAGCCTAATGCCAGTATTTCCTGTCATTAAATTTATCCTAGTCTTTTCCCAAGTGGAATTGTCCACACTGTGCCAGATGACATAGTACTATAGGATGTAAAAAGACATAGTACTATAGGATGTAAAAATGAGACTTTTAAAAAAAGGCACAACACCCTGCTGTTCTTTGTGGAGCTCTATCTTTTCTAAAATAGTTTGCAGCATTCCAGCTAACAATTATAAATAATAATTGCTTGCAGGTAGTACTTTTTTCCCCTGACATTTCCCAGAACTTCTAGTTTCTTCTAGTCCTTCAGCTTTTGTTAGTTTTACTGATGGGGGTTTCTTCATTATTTTTTTTTTAACAGTTCTGTAGTACAGCACTGACACAGTAGAAAGAATATAAAAGAAGAACAATGGACAAAATTACTAAGAGACTACTATTATGTCTTCATGTTTTTAATACTATTCAGAAACTGATTTAATAGGAACTTAAGTTTCTAACACCATATATCTTTAGACGTTAAGGTTCATAGCCTTATTATTTACTGTTGTATAAACAGATAGCTAAAACCAGCTCACTTTGCTTTTCATACTTGTTATTGCACATAGAAACTAGCTTCAGACTAACTTCTTGGAATTTTTTTTTTTTAAGTAAATACTAGTTATTTGTTGTATATCTTATGTTTGTGGGTTTTCTGGTATTGGAACAGAAGCCATTCACACTATTGTTTGATCAATTATATGAGATCGGACAATTCTGGTCCATTATATTGTTATCTCTGTGCATCTTTGCAAACTTCTGTTAGTCTCCCAGTAATGACTTTGAGAACTCTGATTTGATGTCTCTTGATTTGATGTCTTTCCTCCTCTTTTGGATGCTTGTGTTAAATGATATATCTTATTATTAAACTTACTGATCTGTATTTGAAAAATTATTATATTTTTGCATATGAAGTACACATCAATATGAAATACAGCCACAAACTAAACTGACAGCTCTTTTTTCTTCTGAAAAAAAAGTTTGAGTAGAAATATTCTCTCCCAGCCCCTCTGGTATTTGGATGGAAAGAAATACATTGTTTGAATATTCAGATTATATTTGCCTGCGTTAAGACTTCTGATAATGAGACAATCAGGAGAAATAGCTGTCCTTTTAATTCTTGATAAAAGATATGCCTAACTATTGCGCTTCTGATACATGAGACAATCGGGAGAAATAGCTGTCCTTTTCATTCTTGATAAAAGATATGCCTAACTATTGCAATATATGTTCAGGGTGCAGAGATTGGATTTAGCCAAGTAACTAAAGGTGTTTTCTCTTGTACTTGAAGGTTAAACTTTCCAACCTGAATTTGGATGAGCATGCAAAGAAGAAGCTCATTAAACTTGTAGGGGAGAGGTACTGTAAGGATACAGACACGCTCACCATTACAACAGACAGGTATGGTTACAAGAAAGGGGAAAAAAAAAAGCCTGCAGCAATAGTCATGGTACAGAAAGGGCTGGGTGTCTTCCAGTAGTATCAATTATTGTCTTAGTAAATTATTGTATTTTTAAAGCTAAAATATGACTTAAGATAAATGTACTAGTACTCCTGTTACTAACTATTGACACTGTAATGAACAAATCACGTAAGGTCAAACCTAATACTGTTTAAATATTGCTAGTTATTGAAGCTCTGTATTTAGAAGTCTCAATTGTTATTTTAAAGTGGTTGGCTTGTTTTCCAAAATGAGTTCTGTTAGTTTTAAAAATTACTTGAAGAATTTCAGGCAAGAAAAATAGGAATATTGGTGTCCAGACAATTTTCAATGTTTTGATGTTCTAGATACAAACAAATCACTGTAGTTATTTACAGGTACGTTCAGAAGGCTGCATGAGAGAAACATGCTTTCTGTGTTGAATTATAAAGAGTTTAAGAGAACACACATGTATTCCTAAATTGACAATACACTTTAATTCACAGCTGCTTACAGTGGTAGGAAAAACATTATTGGCAGTCTTTTCTGTTTGCGTGTTTTTATTAGAATTCGTTTTCCACTCTTAAATTTCCTGCCCTTCAGTAGGAAATATTGTTTTATTTCTACCTAAAATACCAAATGGATAAAATTGTGTGTATCTTTTTCAATTAGACTTGGAAATCTGGGTAGTTTACTGGGATCACTTTTGCTACCAACATTTTTCGTTTTCCTAGCGAAACTTATTTGGTGGCTAAAACATTAGGATAACTGAAAGGAGCTTACCCTCTAGAGCATCTTGTGAATTGTCTCATGCCGTGTTCCAGAAGAAACTCTTAACATGCTGCTTGATATTTCACTTTATTTTTAGTAATTTCCAGGCTGGTATTCCAGGCCTAGTTTTAAACTGGGCTTTTTCACTATGAAAGAAATACAAGTCAAAAGTTTGAGTCCTTTTTAAAGTTTATCTGCTAGAGTAGTCATAGTCCATAGTCATTCAGATGAGTGTTTTTAGAGTGTCTCAGGTGTAGTCTCACATGATTCAATTTGTTCTGCATCAAAAAGTTGGGTAAAGGAGCCTGCAGGAAGAGGTGAGTGTGAAAAAGAGACGGGAGATTATAGGTGATCAGCATGAGGAAGAGATAATGTCATTAAATGCTCAGCAGAACGTTTTGATGGCTGGTCTTAGGAAATACACTTCAAGAAATAATTTTAGAAATTTGCAGGATGGTGTCTTATTGCAACAAATTTTACTGGTGATCGTGTATTGACTTACAGCTATATTAATGTAAACTTTTCTTGTTAAATTGTTGGCTAGATCTTCTGTTCTGCACTGTGCTTCTTGGCTGTTCTCACTAGGCAACTTCCCCTCTTCAGGTCTGGGGACACAAAATAAGGTTTTAAGTGAATTCAGACTTTAAAAAGTATGTTGGATTCCACTTTGGCACAGAGGGCGAAGAAGTTTTTAATGATTCCTGAAGAACTGTAAATTCTTGCATTAGTACATTTTACTACTGACTTGCAGATTCCCTGCATTACAAATCAGAAATTTTGATGGTAAGTTTACCATTTTATTCAAAAGGGATATTACAGTGGCTTGATTTCAAAAAGACTAGCTTTCTTTGTGAATTTTCAGGTGTCCACTAAGAAGACAGAACTATGATTATGGCATGCACCTCCTCACAGTTTTGTACCACGAATCTTGGGTAAGCAGTTGTGAATAACACCTGACACGTGCCATAATGCACTCTCTTGTAACTTTATATAAAGTTCCGTGACTGTGTGCAGTTTAAAGTAAATCATCTTAGATTCTTTTCTTCCTCTACCTTACTCTTCTTCAAATTCAAACAAGGTATGTTGCTTATGTTTGAATCCTATTTCCTAGTCAATTTAGAGTGTGTTTCTTTAACTTCACAAATGCTATTCTGTTTGTATGCATAGTTTGCCTCTTTTCAGAAGTTCTCTAGTTTTTGACCATAATAAGAGATTCTTTCCCCATACTTTGTTTCGCACAACAACGACCCTAAAACTGACCCTGAACCTAACAGAAAACCCCTTACTTCTCAGGGTTCCTGAGTTGCCATACAAATATGAATTGAGTTCATCCAGAGAACTGTTTTACTCTGTGATTATCTATGCATTTTTAACAGTGACCATATTTAAAGACTAGAACAAGTCTATTCCAAAAAAGCAGAGGGGGGGAATTAGTGGTTTTAAAGCTATGACAGCTAATATACAGCACAGTGTCTACATTTTGCCCAATTCCAAACTCTTATCTGTTACTTAGCATCTGTCTTTTCTTGGCCTCTTCCTGGGCTGTGGTCAACCATGACTATGATTTGGAAGTATTCTGCTTCTTAAATGCTCTTTCACAAATCTTGCCTCAAGCTGGAAGGAGCAAAGACTTGGGCTGCTTTTGCTGAGAAAAGGGACATCCTCTCCACCTTCTATTAGGTTTAGGATTTCATAGCGTCACAGTTATTGTCCTGAGAAATAAATAAAATTATTGTGACTCTTTAAATATTTCTACTAAAGCAATTGTAATGTGAACTTTTCTATAATCATTCAGGATATGGTGTATTTGGAATTTTTCCCAGTTTATTATACATGTTATACATGTAAATTAATTAAAGAACTTACTGCAATTTAATGATTATTTACTACAATTTTTAAGTAGTCCCCTAAATATGGTAGGATACCTTTAGACCACAGATCTTTCTTTTACAGTGAATTCTTCAGAATTGTCTCCTGTATTTTTGTCTTTAATTGTGCTGGCTAAAAGTATTGCCTTCAACAATTTCACTCCCATTGTTTTTACAGAAAACAAGTTAGTAGCCTGAAATGAAATTATTGTTGAAAATTCCTAAGTATGTTTTGGCTAACTGAACTTTGTTTAAATGTAATATGTTATTAGTCACATTGAGGCAGATCACTGTATTTCCATACGTGTATTCTTTTAAATAAGTTGTAATTGATTAGCTTCCAAAACTCTCACTGTTTTCAAGTGTTCTATGATATTTAAATTAAATTGCCATATTTAGCATTTTTATGAATATCAGTGTTCTTGATTTGGATCATTGCAGTGATGACATAAAAACATAATGAGGATGAACTAGTATTCCCCTTTCACTGGGAAGTTGCATTGAAGAGATACCGGGATACCTTTTGGTAATTGTAGAGTGCATCAAATTGAATTCAGATTGTACTAACATCTTAAAAGATACATTTACTTTATCAAGTGCTTTGTATACATAGATCTTTTTCTCCCCAACAGCATTACATTGCATGACAAATTTGAAATTAATGAAATCAATTTCCAGTATCTGTCCTTGGCTGTAGCGTTACTTGGTGGTGGAAGGCAGGGCTACACGATACCGCTATGTGAGTGTTCAGTGTGCATTGAATATGCACAAATCTCTTGCCCTTTTATTACCTTTCAACTTCCATGTTAATAATTGATGAGTTCATCAATCACTTGTAATTGTCTTTGATTTCCATGAAAAATTAATAGTCTCCTGAGACATGTTTTTTTTTTATTTTGTCTGACATGTTTTGTTTTGTGGTTGGTGGTTGGATTGGTTTTTTTTCCAGTAGCAATGCCTTTTAATAACTTGCTGAAAGATAGTTTGGATAAGTTTTGTAAATCATAAGCACCCACTCTATGGATTACTTTAATTTGTATGAACTTTAATATTGGAGGGGACTGGCCTTTCATGTAGACTGTAACATCAATCCTGTTTACAGAACTAATTGCAAGTTTTGATGACTTTCCCAGCAGAGTAATGCCACGCTGTTTTCATGCATGTGCATGATAGAATTCCATAAAAAGATGAGGGCAGTGTTCCATTCTTGTTAAGTGAAGGGAAAGCTGGCTGCATATAAATTTTGCCCTCAATTTTGAAAACTTTGCCAACTCTCTCTCTAAACATGGCATAACTCTATAATTTATGTTAATAACTGGATTACTGAATTCTGTGAACCTGCAAGCATGTGAATATATAAAAGGAAAAATTGTATGCAGATACAAATCAGAAATGTAATTTCAAGTGGAATTATATTTTAATTGCCAGTGATGCATAATTCTTCTATTACACTTGTGAACTAGAGCATCCAAATCCTTTAGGAATCTTGAAACCTCAGGACACTTCAGGATTGTGTTAGAATTTACCAACACACAGTGCAGCATTAGCAGTTGCTATTTGATCTGTATTTAAAGAAACCCCCTTTATTTTGAAGAAACAAATGTGATTATTTTCTTTCATCTTCTAGAATGCATTTCTGTAGCAGATAATGCTACCCTTGCTTTTGACAAAAGGAATCTATAGTTCTTGCTATTTTCTGTCAGAAAAAAAAATGTTTGTTTTAATAGAGGAAGTGAAGGAAGAGAGAGGAAAAATGTGAATTCATGTTCTGAATCTTGATCCACCCCCTGTTATCAGGAGTTCAAATGAGCTACAGGGTGAAGCACAACTATGTGAAGATGTTCAGAATATTGGCAGCAAATTGGTGGACTGATAGGAGTTACTTGGTAGGACTGTGCTGTTTCTTGAGATGGATCTGAACAGTGGGAGCAGTATTAATTAGGGTCTACATACTACATTCTTGTTTCAATTGAATTACAACTTGGCTAATGAGTGTGCCTAAATATAAGAGATGTATAAGAAGCAAGAAGTGTACTTTAAGATCCCAAACTGATGCATTTGGTGGCTTGGTTTTGATAAATGCAGATAGATGTCAGGCACATGAGTTTGGTTATCTTCAAAATATTAAGATTTTAAAACTTAAGGATGATAATTTATTTTATTATTTTGGAATACTTGGTGATCTTTTGCTTCATTTGTAACAGTTTTCAGGTTATTAATCGAATATCTGTGTTTTATTAGCTTCAGAATGCATTTAATAGATATCTGACTTCCACCACCTTGGCAAGAATTGAGCTTACCATCTTTGGATTTTTTTTTTATGATTCCTTTCAAATTATCATCCCCCAAGGATTGCACCAGGATTAGATTCGTCAGTGAAAGGGTGAGATAATTAGGTAGGTTGTTAAACAGCAGCTCAGTCAGTTGCATTTCTGCTACCTTTACATGATGGTGCTTCCTGAATGCTGTAACACGAGCTCTAAAAACTGAATGTTTTAGGGCATTAAGTGTTTTTTAAAGAGTGTTTGCTGCCCTCATGTGGTTAAAAAGATCATACCGCGATTTCTTCACACAGCTCAGATGAATAGTTTATCACTAAAAAGTAAAGTTCTGTTGTGAGGTAAAAGCAGGAAGGAGGAACAAGTGAAGCAGGGAGTTAATTTTCCAGTAAGGAAAATCTTTCATAGTCATTGTAAAGGGGAGGAATCTAAAAAAGATAGAATGAGGAGGAAATAACTCAGTTATTTTAAACCAGTCAAGACTACAAAACGTACAACAATTTTGCTTGGTCCCATACCATGTGATTTTCAACATACACAAGAAGATGGAGAGTGGAGGATATAATCCTGGATTATACAGCTGAGATCTTGAAAGATGATTAGTGAAAAGTTGCCTTTGCATTTTCTATTCTGCAGTGTATTTCTTGAGTTAAAGGTCTAGTCTGACAGAGTAACAACAAAGTAATGCTGTACACACTTTTGAACTCTCTTGCTTTTCCTTGTAGTGTAGTTGCAGGAGTCTGATAAAATAGATTCAAGACTAAAAAAGAGCAGTAAGGAAGGAGGAATATAGAAGTAGAGATAAGTGGGAAGTGGCTACTGAATATATACAGTAATAGCCCAGTAATAGCCAAAGGGTCTTCTGGGTGCATCTCTTTGCAATGTGCTTAGATTGTAGAAGTTATTAGTGATACTTGACATGAAAGTACAGGGAAGTTGAAGCAGAAAGGTGAGGGAAGGAGAAAATTGCAGAATACACAGCCAGTGTAAAACTAGAGGCTGAACAAAAACTTGTCTATGAACACTGAAGCTGTGTAGTGGGGAAAGTGTCTCATGTGCTTTTGTATTCATTTTTCAGTAGAGCACCCAACTGTGAGGCACTGGTGGAGTGGGAGCTCCATGTGTGCATGCAGCTGAAGGGGTATTTTTATATGACCATTGGTGATACCTGAAATCCATTGTATAGCTTTTCTCTAGACTTAGTCAGCACTTAAATTGTATTGACTTTTTTTTTTATCCATAGTCGTTTTAAGCCATTGCAAGTAAGCATAATTTTTTATCACTTCAGGTTGTGCCAGTAGAACTTAGTTACAGTGGAATTTTGCATACCTTGTAATTCAGCCTTAAGTATGTGAAAAAACACGAGTCCACTTTTGAAACTTGAGCAGGTCACTGGCAACTTAGGTTTCAAAAGTATGCTTTAACTCTGTGTTCTGAACACTCAGGATGTCATGACCCGTGGGTTATAGGATTAAAATGGGAGGTGGAGGGAAATACTCTTAAGTCTTGCGGAAACTCTCTCCCTGGGCAGAAGAAAAGTCAAGACTGAATGACCTGAAAAGGCCGGCCATAGCCTGGTGATTAAAGCATGTACCTGGGAGAGACAGATTTAGAGCTCTGGGCACCATATAGTGTGACTGAAAGTCTGACTTTGAGATCTCAGAATAATTGTGATATAATTGTGCCCTTCCTACAATAGTGTTCTTCCTGATTATGCTATTATATATGGTTTAGGTAACGCAAGCTGTGGCTGAAGTAAGGGTGGTCTCTAAATGTTGTAATATATACTTTGTTTTGAAGTAAGTATTGCATTTCATTATGCACTCAGCAGTGCTCCAAATCTAACAACTTGAAAGAGCCTTCATTACTAATGTGAGTCAGAAAAGATAAAGCTAGGTGGCATGGGAGATGTTAAACCTAACTTTCTCTGAAGTTAAACTGTTTTGTACCTCTTGCTTGGAACCACAATGGATTCACATTCAGGCAAAAGATTGAATTAAAAATTGGTTTTGGTTTTTTTAAATTTTTTTATTATTTTTTATTTTATTTATTATTATTTTGTTTATTATTTTATTTCAAACTGTAGTAGACTTTTTGCAATACTTTGTGTTTAAGCCCTATATTTCTCATTGCTGGCAAAACAATGCTCCTTTTTAATACATAAATATAATAATTGTAGCTGTTTAATTTTTAGTCTAAATGTTGAACTGAACTAAAGTCTGATGGGGCATAGATATTAATACAATTAACAGAAAATCATCAAAGATTTGGATCTCAACATCGCTGATCTTTCTTGATGAGGTCAGAATCTTACCTGATCGGTGTTCAGGAAACAAACTGAATTAGGTAAATACCTTTCAAATGACCCTGTCAGAAGCCTGGATTTTCCAGAAAATACAGGCAGTCGTGTTAGCCAAGAGGAATTAGGTGTCACCGTCATTTTTGAAAGAGGTAATCTAGATGATGGTGACTGCTGAGGTTAAGTTAGTGACAGAACCTGAGATTAAGCCTGTGTGTATCAAGAAAGAGAGTATCTCTTACATCTGTTTTATTTTTTGAGACAAAGTTCTGTTCTTTCTTTGCTGGTAGAGGTCTTGTCTGCCCTGTGCCATTGCTGTGTCCTAGAAAATAATGTTCTGCTCATTCAGAAAAATATATTTTAACCTATTCTTCATCACCAAGCAATTAAAATTCTTTTGTATCCATCCATGAGATACAAATATATTTTGGCTGTTTATGAATTTATGTTGATATTTGTTTTTTCAGTTGCGAACTAAATAGTGCAGTTCAAAGGTGTAATATATCCAAATTGCAAATTTATGTTGATATTTCTTTTGAAGTTGCTAACTTCATAGTTCAAAGGTGCAATATATCCAAAGAGATAAGTACCTAATTGTTTTGGCAACCCTTCTTTGTCTAGAAGGTACCAAATAATTTGGAAGACGCTAGCATAACTGTGATTTATTACCTGAAAAATCTGTGATTATTGTACCACACAGAGTATCTTTTAATAAATGCAGTACTAAGAAATAAATGTATATATTCCAGGCTATACAGAGTTTGAAACTTGACTTAAGAAACTTTCCTTCTCCTCAAAAAAAAAAAAAAAAAAAAAAAAACCCAAAAAAAAAAAAAAAAAAAAAAACATGCATCAACAAGGAGACTTGCAACTACCTCTGGCTGTGTCTAGAAACAGCACACAGTCTCACAGAGAAAGGACGGCTACAAACTACACCAACAGGAAGACCAGAAATCTTCTGAAAAAAAAAAAAAAAAAAAAAAAAATCCCACTAAAATGCTTGGTCTCTGCTAAACAGCATTAAATTTTTAACTGTTCAAACCATTGACAAGCAAATTGACTAACACGAGTCATGTTTTTAGTTGTCTTGAAGATTTCTTCCTGCCATTTGCAAATTCTAGTTAAAATGTCATCCCCCCAAAAAACAGCAGAGAACTGACAAACCTAATCCTGGCTGTGACAGCAAAATTATGGAAATTAAACTGGAAAAAACCCAAAGAAAAGACGGTGAAATGCTTTCCCTTTTTCTGTGCTTAAGGGTACAATGTATACTGAAGCTTTTTGTTAATGACTTTTATGTAGAAAGCAATTTCACTCACCAGAGTACTATTTTAATATTTATACTGTGTCAGCACTTCAGATTAAGCACTGTAAAGGCTTATAAACCTCCCAAAATACTGGCTTAAAGTGTCATACAAATGATTTTCTTGAAACAAATCTTTATTCGTTTATAGCATTAAAAAAATCAATTCTATATATTTGCATTAGGAGGTGTGAAAAACCAAAAAAGAATCACTTTTTCTATGCCTCTTTGGTAATAGGTTTATGTCCTGTGACTTTATAGGAAAAGTTGCTTTCTAGGGACTGCTTTTTTTGTGTGCAGTTTGTGCTGGAAATTTTGGTAAGAGAAACAGTTGAAATTATCAATTTAAATTTGCAGGGGACAAAAATAATCAACTAACAAAATGAAATTTTTGAAATGTCATTCGTTGTCTTATTAGTTTCCTTCATAAGACTTTAAATTGAGGCTACAATACTTGTAGCACTTCCAGTATTCAGAGTTCAATGTGCTTGTCTGCCTAGAGTGCTTCTTCAAATGAAAATAAAATTCCAGATTCCCTGTTGCAATAAATCTGGCTGGAGAAGTATTTAAGTTTCCCTCAATATAGTCAGTTTGCAAAAATCTGGTTTCTCTTCAGTTTCCTGTTTGTGATGTATGTCTGGACCTGTGTACAGTAGGATAACTTTTCATTTTGAGGCATGGCCACCAACATTGCAGCAATGGATACTGGCTTCTTGAGCAGGGCTGAGGAATGGATTTTGAGATCTCCCCCTCCTGTCAGGTCTCCTTTCCTGCCTCCCTCCCCCCCAAGAAGTCGGGTTTTATTTTGAAATCCATTTTGACACACCATTCTGCCGGGAAGGATTCCAAGAAAGAAATGCTGAACAGTTTCTTTGGCCTCCTTTAAAACCCTCTTGCTCTGTATAGCGCAAAAGAGAGAGGGAAATTGTGATCTGTTTATCAGTGTGCATCTCTGAAATCCTGTAGGTGCAGAGAAGGATTTTCCTGAAGAAATAAATGTAGTAACTGTAAATAGTTCTTATTGTTTCTGCTATAACTTAAAGGTGTTTAAAAGCCTCCCAGTGATCTTTTGTTTGAACTTCAAATGTGAATTTGGTCCTGGGAGTGACCAGCAATGATACCCATATTCCCTTACTCTTGAGAAACTCTATCCCTGTGAGAGAAGCTTTTGCTTTAAAATTCTTTTTGAGTTTAGGAAGAAAATGTCTTGGATAGCCATTATGCAGATAAACAAGGGATTTGCAAAACAGGATGCCATTGTTAATTTAAAACTATGCAAATCTCCACATTGAATTGCAGTATTTTTCAAACATTGAAGGAATACTTTACTATATCCGCTTGTTCCGCTGCTGTTTTAGCAATACCGGCTACAGTACGTCCTTTTGTTTTTCCCCTCTAGAAATTGAAGGAGGTTCTTTTACTTCTGTGTTTGTATTGTGCCCAGGTTTTAATGACAGTCATATGAGCCTTTTAGCAGTGTCAATCACTGTTTCTGACTAAACATTTGGACTCGGAGATTTAAAAGACAAGAGGTTCCATTTACCAGGCGCAGGATGCAGCATTTGTTAAGGTATTTTTAAATTCAGATAGAGACCCAAGCACACAGAGTTGTAGGGGGGACAAAAAAAATCTTGGGTCTTAATTAAAGGTTATTAAACATGGTTTGGCTGCAGGAACCTTGTTGCCTACTGGACAGAATACTGTAAAATAAACAAATGGAAAACTAACAACGCCACCCCCTGCCATACCCCCTCCACCCCCCAAAAAAACACCACCAAAAAACAAACAAAAAAACCTGATTGCCAGGTTTATTTGGATTCTGCTTAGCATAGCTAAAAGTTTACTGAACAGCCCTTTCTGGCAAGGGATTTTTAAAAAAAGGAAAAAAAAATGTAAATGCTTTATTATAATGCTTCTTTGAACTTACTTCCAGATAAATGTTTTCTTTAGACATGATTTCTAGAGTAACTGTGAAAAAAACATGACCACCAAAAATACTTCAAATTGTGATTCTTACATGGTTGAAACAGTATAAAGATGCAATGTATTATTTACATCATTAAAGTAATAACTACTTACAAACATAGAATCTATCTAAAAATACAAATATTTCTGATGCAGATATATTTACAAAAGTACAATAAAAATTAAGAATACAAAAATAGCAGGCTGTAACATTCAAAATATCCTTTAAACAGTCTGAAGCTAGAGGAAGGCCTGCTGAATCAGAGGAATAGTCAAATAAAAACTGTATAAAGAAAACTGCACAAGCCAAGTATTTACAGGGATGATGTCTTCTGTTTGTCTTCAAATTTTGATCCTGTCTAATCTTGCAATACCAGTTAGGTAAAATTTAGCACCTTGAGGACAGATTCTTTTGAGGAGCAATTTGTTTTGCAGGAAGATGAAATGGATTAATTGGTTGTCCTTTTCCTTATGAGTCACAATTAAAACATTTCCCAGATGGTGGAGGGTTGCTGTCTCTCATTATAGGTTACTTGGTATGAGCTGTCTAACTTCACATCGTATAGCCAGTGTAAGCACACCAAAATCATATGCTAGGGACATAATAGCTAGGCGACTACTTCCAAGCTTGAGCATTTAGGTTTATTCAAAAGTATTATTTTGACAAGGTTTTTGTTATTCATTATGTGTAGTGTATCAGCTTTTCTTACCATTTTGACTTGTCTAGTTACATCTGCCAGATACAAAGAACTTGATAAGAGGGAGGTAAGAAACTCATTCTGCACAGAAAATGAACAACCCATTTTGACTTGTCTAGTTATATCTGCCAGATACACAAAGAACTTGATAAGAGGGAGGAAAGAAACTCATTCTGCACAGAAAATGAACAACATACAGGCACGTTTTGAACCTTCTGAGGCTTGAGTTACAAGCCTCGGACTTCAGAAGAGGGGAAACATCTTCCACAATGACAGTAATTTTTAAAGTGAATTGGTATGAGAGATAAGTTTCCTCAAATTATTGTAGCTGTGTTTCAGTCCTGAGGAGTTTTTAAGATGACGTCTGTCTTCTTTCAGAAAACTGAGATGTGGGAGAGTGAGAAGACTGAGGAGGACATGGAGGAGTATATCTGGGAGAACAGCTGCTCTCAGAAAAATGCGTTGGATACACTACTTCGAATAAAAGCCTCAGAGAACGTCAGCAACGTAACTAAGGAAGAGCTTCTTGCATCCGAAGTAGTTAAGAATTACAGAAACTCTGTAATTGCGCTTAAAAATGAGGGCGAAACAGAAAACAGCGTGTCTCAGTATAAGGAATCTGTGAAGAAACTATTGAATATACAAGCATTATCATGAGAGCAGGCTCTGCAGGTACATATTATTACAGAAATACTAAATTCCGATGTCAATATTGCTATATGATACAGATGTATAATTGTTCAGAACCTTAACCAAAAATAGGAAACTTGATGAGTTAATTTAAATAGGAATCAGATTTTTCTTTACTGCTGCATTTTCTTGTAGACTTAATTTTTCTGTCCATGAATCTTGTTCTTTGAATAAAGTATGTTTTGAGTCATAATTGGTGACCTGAATGTGCTGTTCTGTGCTTTCTTACCTTGGAGATCCTGGTTCAGTTCTCTGCTTAATCACATTCTGACTTCTCACACAACTCCTTTTAGCTTATAACTTAGAGCAGCAATGTCAAAAACCCTGAAATGACTTTGGTTCTGAGTTCCATTACTGGAGAGTCTGCAAGTTAAGAGCTCTAAACTTTCGAAATGCTTTTCAAATGTCACTCGGACTTTTTTTTCTCTATCTGTAAAATACTGTTACCTAAGTAATTTAACTTTTGGAGAGGTGTTGAAGCAGACTGAACAGTGTGAGGCTCTCTGTTGTCATCATGAGGGCTAACAACTGCCCTCTGTAAAAATACCTGTCTCTAAAATGGTGGAATAAAACAAAAAGGGGTGGTAGTTGGAAAGTGAACTAGCAGTTGTTTACAGGGCACCAAAGTACATGGGAAAGGAAGAATGATGAGAGTCACTGAGAGCGAGAGCTGGTGAGTAGTGAGGCGAGTATGTAACTGAAATAGGAATGGACTGAGTATCCTGAGGCCTGGGGAGGTGTCTCTTGAGTGTACCCAGGCTCTTCAAGGAAAAGAAACGTTTGTAGCATCCAGCTTACTGCTGTGAAGCACAGAGAAATAAATTATATGGATGTTTATCTTCTATCTGGTAATTTGTATTTGAAAGGAATTTATTTGAAACACGAATCATGGGTAACTTTTATTGCCTTCTCACGTTTAAGCAAAAAAAAAAACCAAGCCTTAAAAATATCAGCTGGAAAGGACATAAAAAAGGAAGAATGATGAGAGTCACTGAGAGCGAGAGCTGGTGAGTAGTGAGGCGAGTATGTAACTGAAATAGGAATGGACTGAGTATCCTGAGGCCTGGGGAGGTGTCTCTTGAGTGTACCCAGGCTCTTCAAGGAAAAGAAACGTTTGTAGCATCCAGCTTACTGCTGTGAAGCACAGAGAAATAAATTATATGGATGTTTATCTTCTATCTGGTAATTTGTATTTGAAAGGAATTTATTTGAAACACGAATCATGGGTAACTTTTATTGCCTTCTCACGTTTAAGCAAAAAAAAAAACCAAGCCTTAAAAATATCAGCTGGAAAGGACATAAATAACTCTATCCTTGTTTTTATTGTACCTTCCTGGCTTACTAAAATTTCAGCTTGGAGAAAAAACCTTCATTTTTTGGAAGGGGCAGAGGGAGTTTTTATTCACCAGACTTAAGGATTCTGCAAACCTATAAAAGAACCTATCGTGTGACTCTGCCAGCAACGTGTTGAGAGGAAACAGCATAAGAATAAGAACATTGAAAACTGAAGAGGAATTGATTTCTGCAGTGGTCAACTCACTCACTGCTCGGATTTCTCACTGTTTGTTTTGTGTTTACATTCAGCCAAAGAGTGTGTGTATTCCTATTTCCAAAACATTGTCAGTTTTGGGAGGATTATTCTTAGGTAGATATTGTTTTCATGTGGCAGAAGACTGAGTTTCATGCAGCTTTTTGCTGCCTATGAGAACTTTCCAGAGCTGCAGTTAAGTTTGAAAAATGCTTGTCCTGTAATCCCAATTTTGCACTTAACCAGCTTGCTATTTAGTGGTCCTTCCACTTCAGTTTGTATAATAGGAAGTTTAAATGGAAGCTTAATACATGGAAGGTTTTGGCTGTTATCAGGTTGTCTCTTTATTCAAGGATAATGGGGGTAATGCTTAAAATTCTTATTTGAAATAATACATCTTTGTAATTCCTAATCTTTTTTGAACAGCCGTGAAGCCAGAATTACTGAGGAAGTAACTGCAGTTTGACTGGGAGAAGGGGATAGGTGGTGGAGCTGAGCCTGGCTGTATTCCAAAGGCAGTTTGATTCGAGTATGTACACAAGAGAAATTTGTTTCCTTAATTAGCTTTGTCAGTGCTTGCATAAGGACTGGCGTGCTGGCAAGGAGATGTAACTAACTTCTGTTTTTCAGTGACGTGTCCTGTACAAGATGGTCGGGAGTCATGCCCTTAAAGGTTTTAAAAAACCTAAAACCCCATAAGCATGCTTTTTTTCCATAAAGTAAATAAAACAGGACATATGAGCTACCTGATAAAATTCTCTTTGCAACAGAGGAGGACAGCTCAAGTTTTCCTTTGGTCTTCATAGACTTTAAATGGACCTAAGCAGAACTCTGGATGAAGGTAGTAGTTAAAATAACAATTTGATTTCACTACTTTACTAATAAGAATGGTTGGTAGAAAGAGCAGCACAGCAAGGGAAATTGAATTTTTTTTTTCTTTTTGTTTTATTACATTAGCATTTCACAGCTAATGCATGGAAAACCTAAAATGCACAGGCTTCTAGAGTTCCCTCAGAAGTGTTCAAGCCTAGCTTATATGCATTCTATAAATGTTTCAAGAAACACAGGCAGGATAAAAATTGGGTGTCTCCTGAGTACCAGTACAGACAAATGTCTCTACCAATAGTTTATAGCTACTGGCCAAGAACAACATTGGGACTAACTCACTGTGGTCTCTAACCACATCCGCACTTAACCATCAGAAATTAATTAAAGATACCAGTTTTCCAGTAGTACCTGCTTTAATGACCCTATGGCTATACAAGACTTGGCCAGCTGGCCTTAGAAACCTGCAAGACTGACCTCCAACCTTGGTTTCTAATGTCATCTTCACCTCCTCTCCTTGCTGAGAAACATAGAAGCAAATCTAAAAGCTTTATAATCCTTTAAGTGCCTGATCAAGCTGCTAGAATCAAAGGCAATATAAAATTCAGTCACACTTTTGATTTTTACTGATGGTAACAGTACAGGCCTTGGGTAATGAAGTGGACTTGGTCAAAGGTAGCCTGGATTATTTTTTGAGCTCTTTGTCATCTTGAGTGTTTCTGTTTTTCTCCATTTCCCTCCAAACCCTTTGTGTTTGAGGGTGGCAGTATTTCTCGGTGATTGTGTAGAATACCTAGAACACTGGGATCTTGACTCCAGTGGGAGTCTTCCCAACCTTGATGATGTGTAACATAGCATGTATATTTTTTATGAACTAAACTACACATCTTTATTTTCCTATATAATCCTCTCGCAGATCGTCTCACTGGAAACCTGCGCTGCAGTTTGAAAACTGCGACGAGTTAAAGATTCATAGACGTAAAGCTTAAGCCACTCTACAGCAGAGTAATAAGTGCATCCTTTCATAGACTTAAAGGTTATGGCCACTCTACAGCAGAGTAATAAGTGCATCCTTAGGAAGGGTTACTTATTAATGTATCATGTTCTTTATAATGTAAATGCATGACTCTAAGGCGTGTATCTCTCTATATGTACTCGTGTGTATGTACATTAGTACATGGAAGCGCTCGTGTTACTTTTTAAATAGAAATGTAGATAGATAACACTTAAATCAAGAAACAGGCTAGGTCCCCCGGGCATGAATTCTGGAAGGAGGAGCAAAAAACCACACGTAATGCGTAGAGGTATTGGCTGTCTCCATAGGCAATTCTTTTACTGGTGTTCACTGGCCAAGAGGAACATGGAGCTAGTTCATGACAGCCTTGACCTCAGGCAACCCTGTCCATCATAGTTTGAAACTTGAGCAGGAAGGCTACTATATGTGCTTCTTTGCGGTCACTGTTCTAACCTCCAAGTAGCAGATGTCTCATTTCAAATCCAAACACTTGCCCCCGCAAACTGGAAAAGTAAGTTCCTTACGGCAAGGAAAAATAAGCTGTCTCCAATGGAAAAAAACTCAACACGAGTTAAGTTCTTGGCCATCTGGAATAGTTGCGACGCATAGTTTCGCTGGTGTTGTTGAGGAGACTAACCTTTCTTTTATCTCCCATATAAACATTCCAAAGAAGGAGTGAGATCTAGCGTTTGGTCAAACTGGAAAAGAACTTGCTTTGTCAGTATTCTGGCTATTTTTATTTTATTTTTTTTTTTGCATCTAGAAACTACTGTAATCACTGGCATAAGATGTCTGTGGTAAACGGCGTGCTAGGAGTCGTGAAGTGAAACATTCAGTGTCGCTAAATGGTTTCTTGAGGTTGGTTGTCTGTTCTATCACACTTTTGCCCTGGAAAGAAGGGCTGTCAGGCGCTAAGCGTAATCTCTTGCTCAGATTAGACAAGAAGGCCTGTACAGAGACATAATTCAGTTTTTGGCAAGGAAAGTAGGTATTACAAGTGCTTGAAACTTGACCAAGCCCTGAGACCTGAATGTGACTGGCTGTGTGTGAAGAGTTGGTGAACGCCTACAGATAATCTCATGGTCTTCAGGGAGCCAATTTATCCTCCTGACTGGCGTTGGCGCTTTTTGCCCTCTTTTCATGCATAGCACTGCTATGAGCACAAGTAAAGGATAAAGGGACAGTTGCCTAAAAAGGGGTGTGCTCTCTATACAAACCATCTTCTTGGTTTCCCTCATACTTAAAATGTAAGTATATATTTTCTTGTGACTCTTACCGTCTTTAATAAAATAGTTCTGCTACTGTGTTTTGTAGAACCCTATTTCCTGCCTATTTTTTTCTCTATATGCCAACAAGTCAAGAATATCTGCAGAACGTGATCTTATATATTCTAATCATTCCATCCTGACCCAGAAGTGTTTGTGCAAGGGAGACAGGAATTTTCACTTCTGTCTCATTTGCTTTTTCTTGTGAGTATTGGCGCCCTAGTTCCATTATAGGTTTCTGGAAAAGGTTAAGGGTGAGCATCAAGGTGGTGTTAAGTGCACTGTAGATGAGGAAACCACGGGTGGCTGGGACTTGCTGCAGATCACACAACTGGTAGGTCAGATAGAAGTTACTCTTCTGAGAGGAAAAGGAGATGAAAAAATACCCGGTTTAAAATAAACAGTGTATTACCTGTGACTTATTTCTATTAAAATGCATGCCTTCTTGCTGAGATTTGTGTTTCTGGCATGTTGGAGTGTACCACGTCCAGTGAAAGGATTTCTTTGCTAGTCTTTTCATTTGTAGGGGCTTTTAGGTAGCAGCCCAGCGTGAATAGGGAGAGTCAGGATAAGAATAGATGTTTATTGACAATAAATATTGTCTATATCAATAGATACTGTCTATTGACAATATCTAATAAATAAAAAAAATAATAAAAATCATCCAAGTTTTGTATAATGTAGGTATTGCAATATGTAAGAATATGACTCAGTTTTCAATTAAATTGCATAATATTTATCTGAAAACAGCAATACCTTAATTGTGCAGGAAGAAGAGAGGGGTTGTCCCGTGGTCACTTTTGCTTCTGTTTCCTGTCTTGAATGTCACCCATTGTATGGGTACTGCAGGATCCCAATGCTGCAGGAACCATGTTGCCTTAGACATGCAATGGTCTTGTTTATGTGGCCTCAAATTCAGCCATGTATTATAAATATATGTTATGGTTTTAAGCATCTTCTCCTGTTTTATATGCATGATGAAATAATGAGTTGAATCAGAAGTCCATTCTTCTCAGGACAATAAAGGGTGCTGTGCTACAGTACTGCTGCCTCAAACTGTTAAACAGTTCTGCAAATCTTACTATGTGAAGCAGGGAGAAAGAGATGTTCTGCACTCTCTTTTCCTAAAAACCTGAAAAATGGGGAAAAAAAATATATTCAAATTTTAAAAAATCCAAAGTATGAAGTAACTAAATATAACACAAAATGCTTATGTCTCTGTAACTGAACTAATATTCAGCAATGCTTTGGCAAAACTCTAGGCTGAGAAAAAACGAAATGCAGCTGAAGCTAGGGGGGAATTTTCAGGGAAACAGAACATGATTTTTCTACCTGAATTGGACTAAGCTGCCTGCATGTGGATTCTGTAGCCTAAAAATTGCATGCAATAATAATTTTAGTATGTTCCGATGTTTTCAGGATAAATCATCTTTGGAATTCAGTGCTGCAAGGTCTTGAAAATAATGTTTGTGCACTTTGAAGTGCCTTAATTTCTCAAGTAGCATCTTCTCTTTGTCTGGAAGCTACTGAGCCTATAATGTGAACACAAGCAGAATTTTAATGGCTCCGTTAAGCCTGAAGAAAGGCATCAGGGTGTGCAGATCTGGTTCTCTTACAAAGTATTTTTCTGAGGCTGGGTTTAGGCTTTTTAACTCCTATGCATATAAAACCGCAAAGTTCTTCAAAGTGTGTTTTTTACTGAGCCCTTTTTTGGCGGCGAACGTACACGTCACCATGTTTATTATTTTGACCATTTCAAAGAGACAATTTCTTAAGACGTTTATGTATTACTGCATCACATTGGATGTTTATTCATCTGGTAGCAAGTGGATAAGCAGAAAGGTAACTAGCTGGATTTTGGATCTGCCTTTGAGGTACCTTTACATTTTAGATGTAAGTTGGTTTTAAAATACGTTTTCCTGGGATACATGGTTTTAAAAATTATGGGGAGAAAAAGATCATTTAAAAAGGACTTTCATTGCCAATTGATGTGACAACACTGGCTGAAGTGTTCTGTGGGAGAATCCCTTGACAACATGTGCTTGTCATCAGTACGGAGTGAGATGAAAAATACCAATACTTGTCTTGGAGCATGTGGTTAATCAGGTTTTTTTACTTGATATATTTGATCAGGTTGTCATGATGTGTGAAGCATCTAAATGTTACCTGTGGTAGAGATCAAAACATGAAGTTTGCAAAGTTTTTGTTTTCTGATTAAGACTTTGTAGACGGAAATTGGTTATGTCTACTTGTGTCTTTAACAGAAAGGTGTTTCACCAAGCTATGAACTTTTCCTTCAGGATTTGGTTGGTAGACCACTGTACAAAGAGAATCCGGAACCACTTGGTCTGCAGCTCCTAGTCTACAAAAGATCATACTGATGGTCTCAGTGCCCATCACCATGGCCAGTGCGAGTTGAGGTGAAAGGATAGAAAGTGCATCACAGTAATCTACAGGTTGAGAAATCGAGTTCCTCCTCTGACACACAGCTCCAACAGGGCAGGTTTAGACTGAACATTAGGAAGGAATTTTTCACAGAGAGAGTGGTCGGGCATTGGAACAGGCTGCCCAGGGAGGGGGTGGAGTCCCCATCCCTGGCTGTGTTTAAGGGACGTTTAGATGGGGCACTGAGGGACATGGTGTAGGGGAGGACTTTGTAGAGTAGGGGAGATGGTTGGACTCGATGATCCCAAGGGTCTCTTCCAACCTGAACGATTCTATGATTCTATGATTCTATACATGTGCCTTTGTTTCCTAATGAAATGAATCAGACCTGAGACTTTTCCATTTCGGGGTCAGATCTGTGAAGATTATCCAAAGAGGATGAGCACATGAAAAATACATTTGTTATTTACACGTATCACCACGTTCGTGCTTTGATGCAATATATCTTGGTTCCTTTCTCCTAAATCCTTTCCTTTCTGATCTTAAAAACCTGGAAAAGTGTACATGTCAATTTCCTCTAACTTAGAAGAGCCCATGGGGTCTCATCATTCTTAGTTGAAATTTTTAGTGATAGTTAAACTCTGCTAGATTCAGCCACGTGATGAATTAGAAAAGTGCGCTTTGATGATAGAAGTCAGCTTGTTGAAATTTGAAGTAGTAATTTGCAAAATTATTCTTATATTTTGCAAAATGAGAATAATGCAGTGATGTATCTGTCTATAGTTTGTTTCACTTTACATATAAGCATAGAATTGCCCTTACAAACAATTCTTAACTCATTCTGATTCTTCTGGCTAAAGCAGAAGGAACTTCTTTTGTATTATTTCAACCGATGAAATAATCCCACTCCTTTAAAATGTTCTTATGCTGTGTCAACCTCTCTTCTGTTACATATTCATTAGCATACAAGGTCAATCAAATAGTATAAACAAGTGGTTTTTTAATTTCAGTTTTCTAAATGACAGTCCTGATCAATGTGGCTTAAAATATAATTTGAGAGAGGATTTTCCTCTGAAACCAACCTGCTCTACTGTAATTACGTATTCATGTGGCCTTCTGCCTCATCACTGTAGACTTTGAACGTTGCATGAATCTTACTAGTTTTAAAACAATTTTCTGCCCCACAGACATGTGACAATCAGTTTTATTTTGTGTTGTTTCCTTTTGTAACATTTACACTTGTCTGGGAAATAGAAACTTCTTGCAGCAAGGGAAGAAAGTGAGAAATGCTGAGGCTTCAACAAGTTTAAAAGAAGAAGAACAATCCTGGTTACTGTTGAAAACGTTTGCTTTGCTGAGCAAACTTCCTGAGTAAGGCAAGGCAAGGAAATACCTTGCTGCCTTGTTGATCTAGTCGCTTGATTTATGTTCAGGAGGAGCACTCTTATGAATAGAGTATACAGGATGAAGAAACACCAAAAAAAAAAAAAAAAAGATTTTTTTATTATAAAGCTAACTTCTAGAGCTTTCAAAACATTTTGTCTATTCCTGTGCAACGTACATGAAATGACTATTCCTGTTTTAAAAAAGCTAATGATGCAAAGGGTAAATATGAGTAGGCAAGAGAAAGCAAGTCCAGGTGGACAACACTGATGCTAATTGCAAGGCCTGAACAAATGTTAGCCACGTTTGTGTTTTCCTTAGCCGGTAAGGGAATGGCTAATGCAGTGCAGGGCAAGTAACTTTACAAGAGCAGTTGAATTCTGAAGGTGCTACTGGAGGGGCTTGAAAAACATTTGAAATGATTGTCATCAGAAGAGTAAAGTGGGAAGAGGGGGGAAGGTAAAGCATCAGGATCGCATGCTCAGATGTGTTCATGGAATTCAGTGGGTTTGGGGACTTGGGTTGTTTTTGATGTTTTTCTTTGTCCAAGTAAAGAGTGCTGGCTAAATTGTTTTGCCTCAATATTAGGGATAAATGGGGAAAAAAGGTCAAACTAGAACTTGGAGAAAAATGGACAGTTTTTATAGAAACAATTAGATCTGAGGCAATTAAAGGATAATGAGAGTTAAATGATTTTGTGATTCTATAAAGTTCTAGTCAATTTTACTGATTGCACTTAATTTTCTGAGGTTCAAGGTCAGGAGAAAGAATACGTACAGCTGCAGTGAATCTGCTTTCTTAAGTTAGGGAAAGTGGAGAGTGCTTGTCAGGCATTAGTTTGGGTCAGATTATGAGCCAAACTGTGTTCTAACACCTCTAAGCATGCAGTGGGAGCTATAAGTGTGTACCTCTTACCCAAAGAGACAGGGGAATTGTGTTTCATCTGTTGAGAAATATTAAATTGAGAATCAAAATACTCTGAAACCGTCAGTGAAAAAGTTATCTTTGATTCTGTGAAAGAAATAAGCTGGTATATACAATTCGGTTCTTAAAAAAGCTGTTTGTTCCAAAACAAGGATGGTGAACAGTATTTTACAAATTACCTTTGACAGTAGTATATTTTATGTATTGTCTCGACGTTGTTCTCCTTCTCCTTACGGGCCTATACTGACCTGTCCTGTTTCTGCAACGCCCTGCTGTGAAAGCAGCAGTACAACAGCAAAGGAAGACGAGGGAAGAGCAAAGAACAACGGGAATCAACCAGACACCCAAAGCTGTGGCTTCCCAAGCAGGTGCTTCCTTATCCGAAGTATAATTCCTACCGCTGTAGCCTTTGGTTTCATTCAGGTGTTGTTTACTGCTGTTCAGACGAGGAGGAGTGGGCATGTGGGATAATACCTCGGCAGAGTTGGGCATCGAAGTTGAGGGCACAGTCTTTTTGTCCAGGCTGGTGATTGACTGAGAGCTTACTGAAGTTGTGCTTGTCCTCTTAGCAAAATGATCAGCCAGTGGAATTGTTTTTTCCCTGGAATAAGTGGTAATTTCAGATCTTTTGACCATCAGGCTTGTACTGGAGGTATAAGCGCTTGCTCTTAAGCCGTGGCTAGTGGTAGAAGATGGAGCTTGGAGCAGAAGAGAACTTGACGTGGCATTATGGTGCTGACATCTCTCCCACTGGGTGGCCTCTGTGCTGTTTTGCCTTTCATACTTACTCAGTGAGGAGGGAGTATTTGGTTCTTTGGATGTCAGTTTTCCAAAAATAAGAAGATCTGGGTCGATCCCTATTAAATCATAAAGCGTGTTAGTTTGTGTGACAAAAGCTCATCTGCACACCCACAAAAGGAGCACACAGAGGCAGTGGTAGGTCAGGAAGCCCAGATAATACCTATCAACACCTTCTGGGCTGGGAGTGTCACTGCAGGAACCAAAGGTGAGGAAAGGGAGGAATCGGGGGAGTAGTGGAGTCCTGGCCAGCTCTGTGTGTGTGTGTGACAGTCTGTACCAGCAACAGGGGGTCCAGGGGTAGCTACTGGGCAGACTGAGCATCTAAACCCAGCTGCTGGGGGGGAGTTCACATTGCACATTGTATATACATTGCACATATACGTAGTTCTATGCTTCACCAGCCGGTCTCTGTCCTATGCAGCCGGAGAAAGGAGGATGCAGCTCTTGGTGCTGCCCGTGTTCCTGGGTCTCCTTTGTGCGTGTGTCTGTGTAACCTGTGCTGCTGGCCGCCTCTTTCTGTGTGCTCGGGGTGTGTATGTGCCCTCTGTGTCCCTCTGCCTAAGTGGAATACTTTTCAGCCTTGCTACTGGTTGGATCTGGGGACACGGAGCGTTGGGCAGCCTCGTCCCCCAGGCTCTCAGATCTGGTATTTTCCTCAAGCAAAGCGTTGATTAGGTATCAGAGGCACACGAATTTTTAAAGCAGGGTGTATCACAGAATCTTCTGGGTTGGAAGGGACCTTAAAGATCATCTTGTCCAACCATCAACCTCACTGACAAAAATAGACACCCGCACAACAAACAAGAAGCATCCCCATCACTAAACCAGACCTCCCAGCACTACATCAACCCATCTTTTGAACACCTCCAGGGATGGGGCCTCAACCACCTCCCTGGGCAGCCCATCCCAATGGCTGAGAACCCTCAAGGTCCTTCCTCAAATACTGAGTGGAAGAAAAGGGGGAAGTATTCTCAGAAGTAGCTGCATTAATGAAAAAAGGAAAAAAAAGCCTTGAGCTTTTTTAGCGTTGCATGTTATTTCAGAAGACCTTTTAGCACAGTAACTGACTTAGTATCATCTTAACATTTCCTGTAGTTGCTGTGTTTTCAGTCTTCATAAACGAAACAGTTACCTGTCGTGATGTTGTACAAAATGACATTGATTCTAGCCTTTAGTATGCAACTTTCCAGCGCTGGGCAAGACACGTGCAGGCAGTTCATATTCTCGTGGATAGGTCCAAGGTAGAACACTGCCAGATTGCAGGAAACTGTAATACAAAAAGAATAAAGCTGAGCTCACCAACACAATGAACATTGCGTCGTGCATGTTATTACATTATTTAACATCAGAAGATCATTATTACTGGGGAGCTCCATACTCCTGTAAATCTGTGGTTCTGTCATTACTGTGCAAACTAATTATTTATGTTTGAAGGTTCAGTTCTATCTTCCCGCATTGGAAATCAGGGTGAAAGTAATAATGAAAAAATGCCTGAACAACTTGTCACTGGAAACCAATTTTCAAAAGTAGGTAGATGCCCAAATCCTAGTGATTTAAGATTTAGATTTAAAATATATGCCCTAATACTTACATTTAGAGACACAATATATAAAAAGCAGGAAAGATTCTTCTTTCAGAATCTCACAGGTCATCAAAATCTCAAGTCAAGATATCAAGTCAAAATTTAATTTTATTTTATATCAGTGTGCTTGGAGCGGGGTTAATGTTAGGTTTTGTTTCAGTTGTATGAAGTTTGGGGGGTTTATTTCTTTTATTTTACCTGTCTTGAATATAACCTCCATACCTGAACTAATTAATGGGAATGACTACCTGCAATTCAAAAAAGTATTGGCAGGGCAGGGGACATTCAGTAGCAGAAAGTACTTGTTCTGACTCTCAAGCTTTGTACTTCAGAAGACTGTAGCATCCCTTCTGACTCTAAATCAGACAATTTGTCTATGAAATAAGTTTTTAAGATAAGACCTGCATTTGTTAATGTAACTGTCTAGAACATGTGAATTAATGGGGCTGAAGAGTTGCTTCAGGCAAACAATTATAAAATAATTTTGTGATTTTTATTTGCTTTTAAATATTGGAAAAGCATTTTAGTTACTGTGTATTTGCATAACACTCTTGTGAAAAAGCTTTATTTTACATAGTTAGGAGACTACCTAGCTTTATAAATGTATTCTGTTTACTTAAGTATTTATTCCAAACATTTTTGTCACAATTGTAAGTAATGAAAATAATTTGCAATAGTTCTGCAATGAATAACAGATGAAGTCATGCAGCACTTTCCATTTTATATGTAACTAATAAAAAATCTCTAACCTATATACAAACAAGAAAAGGAACAAAATACACTAAACCTGTGCTTACTATATTTTCTGTTATTATTATTTTTTCATCTAGTAGCCTCAATACTGCATCATAGATTTAACACAGTAAACACACACCTTGAAAATGCCTTTTTCCACCATAATGAACTCACCTCCCCTAAGACAGAAGCATTATTTTCCAAAGATGTATATCATAGAATCACAGAATCATAGAATTGTTCAGGTTGGAAGAGACCCTTGGGATCATCGAGTCCAACCATCTCCCCTACTCTACAAAGTCCTCCCCTACACCATGTCCCTCAGCACTGCATCTAAACGGCCCTTAAACACATCCAGGGATGGTGACTCCACCCCCTCCCTGGGCAGCCTGTTCCAATGCCCGACCACTCTCTCTGTGAAAAATTCCTTCCTAATGTTCAATCTAAACCTACCCTGTTGGAGCTTGAAGCCATCCCCTCTCGTTCTGTCGTTAATTACCTGTGAGAAGAGACCAGCACCAACCTCTCTACAGTGTCCTTTCAAGTAGTTGTAGAGAGTGATGAGGTCTCCCCTCAGCCTCCTCTTCCTCACACTAAACAGCCCCAGCTCCCTCAGCCGCTCCTCATACGATTTGTTTTCCAGCCCCCTCACCAGCTTCGTTGCCTCCTCTGCACCCGCTCCAGCGTATGATTAATTAAATAAAATTTCACAATGAAAATGCTTGCTGTCTGAACAATACAGTATGATTAATTAAATAAAATTTGGCAATGAAAATGCTTGCTGTCTGAACAATACAAATTCAGCAGTTCCATGAAAGAAAAAAATCACGGTAGAAGCGCTGTTAGGGAATTTGGATTGTCTTGTGTTTTTTAGCTACTTACACATCAAGGTTGTCTGCCTAGTTAAAACCAGTAACATTGACAAGTCTGGAATCCTAAAGTAACAGTAGCAACGTAAAGATACAATTTGTCATCAAAGCTAAACCAAAGATGATAATCGGAATTTTTTCTTTCACTGATGTAATTTTCATGCCCTACGTCTACCTCTAGTTAGGCTTCATCAGTTTCCAGTTCCATGTCATAGGAACTTGAGCTTAGAGTAGGTGTTTATCAAAGTAAGACTGGTACAAAGAAGGTTATGATTATCAGAACAATAGAAGAACATCACTTGTGAGAGACAAAATGATAATCTCACAGGGAGTATGCAAAGCCCTGGCTTTATTATATACCAATTGGCTTATATTTTTCTTTAGCAGATTAGAAACATTATGCAGTGTTAAAGAAGCAACTTTTGCTAGTACATAATTATTTTGATATACTTCTAGAGAACTACAGGCAAGGTATAAAAAACATTCTTCTACAGATAAAGGAATTTAAAATCCAATTACTATTTTAAGGAAAGTAATTCTGAATACAGAAATAGTTCTAGGCATCAGTAAACATTTTGCATCACTTTTAGCATAAGTTAGCAGTTTAAAAGACAGACCCCTTCAAATATTTCTATGAAATATCTATGTAGTACTTGCTTTTCTGTGGTATCTTTTGTTCAAGGATTCTTAAACACTCTGCAAACTCTAACAATGTGGTCTTATTGAAGTCGTCGTTTGAAAAATCACCATTTTCAGATATTTGCTAACAGTGATGATTTTCTTCCAACAGAAAACTGGTTTTCACTTGCATCCCATGTTGTAGCAGTATGTACCCTGGCCTTAAGACCCAGGTATACAGTGTCCTGGATTTTGTCAAGGAATGGATGTTTTGTGCTAATAGTATACTACATGTTTAGGGTTTACTGTGGTACATGAATACTATGCAGGTTTCTGATACAGAGACTAACTTATTTAAGAATATATAAAACACCTGAAAATACATGTATTTGTTAGAAGGGGGAGAGAAATCTTAGAAACCTTTCCATCCAATTTTGAATGTATGCATGCAAAGTTCTGTTGTCTCTGGTTTTTAGCATAACATAATTATAAATTGTTTTTATTGTAATGATTACTTTGCATGCTTCAGGAAAACATTAAATAGTATGATAATCTTACCTGAACAACTTGGCTTCTGTGAATATATTCTCTTTGAGATCTGTGTTGGATTTTATCACATAAAATTGGTTAAGAAAAATAAGTACAAACCTGTTTTTAGTAAGGAGGATAGAAGAATGCTTTAAAAGCATGTTATAAGGTATGTTGGCTTGGTTTGAGGAGATACAAGGAACATATTTTATTGCTTGCTTTTAAATTATTTCAAAATTTCTTTTTATCTTGTACGATTAGCTCTCAGTAACTGTGCTATTACTGAGAATACTCAGAATTACTGAGAAGTCTGAGTTTACAAAGCTAGGGAAAAGGTGATGCCACCTGAGGAACTGCTATTTATTACTGTAACTGTGTTGCTCACAGTAATGTTATACCTCGGTTGTATCAGAAACATAGTGTGAACACAGAACAAGAGGGAGCTCTCTCCAAGTCAATTAATATTCTTGTCACTCAGAGGAGGCCCAATGATGTGTTCCCTCACCATGTCCTACTCTCGTGCCGTACTCCATGAAGACCAGTCCTGTTGAAATCACTGCCACTGATTTTTCTCCACAGGAGTAGATAGTGATGGATACTGAAGAATCATTGTTTTAGTGGTAGAATCACCAGCAAACTTGGTGACAAGGATCTGAAATTTCAAAGCAGATGCTAAGATTTTAATGTGTTTCTAGTGTAGTCTTCTAAAATATCCAGATTATCAAGTTCCTTTCTATGGGATTGAAGAAGGTGCAACAGTTACAATGTGCCTCTGCTTTCGGCCTCAAAATATACATATATCCCAACTTTTTGAACAGTTACAATGTGTCTCTGCTTTCCTGCCTCAAAATATACATATATCCCAACTTTTTTGCAATATTTCTTCTTCAAATAAAGGAAAGTGTCTGTAAAAAATACCCCAAATGGTTTGCCTGATACATCACGATGTATGCCACAATCTTGATAATAAACACTCACCGTTCCTCAGAAGGCAGCAGCTTCTGCTGCACTGTTGAGGAGAGACTTCAGCGTAAACCTTCAGCACCTGGGCTCCCCTCTTCTGCGACTCCTGCAGGTCAATCAGAAGACCCGGGAAGCGTCGGATCCAGCAGTTCTTGTAGAAGGTCGTGGGTGAGCAGAGAGAGTCTGACTCCACAGCCAGACCCAGCACCATCAGCGCCTCCGCTATGGCCACCAGCAGAACCATCTCGTCAGTGGAATGATGGAAGTGCTTACTCAGCACGCTGAGTCCTCCGCGGATGCGCTAAAGTTTGGACCAGCATTTTAAGAGACAATCTCTTGAGCGATGAGGATACCGCTGACTCTGCCAGGGGCGTGAGCCAGGGGACGTTTCTTCCAAGCAATTCCCATGGTGCTGTTTGGGCAGCTGCTGGAAGGAAGCAGCCATTTGATGAGCTACGTACGGTTATAATAGTTACTATTGTTGTTCCCTAACTCAATATTTGGAGACCGTTTTGGGGAGACAACAGGCAGAGGTTGCCTTTAGTCATGCAGAGAACTTGTTTCTGCGGTCCCAAGTTTGTGTTTCGTGTCGCTCTGAGACCAAACTGGGCAGACAGCCTTAATACGTGATGAATAATGGTAAGCTCAGCATATTGTCTCACCTCAGCCCTGAAAGTACGTGGTGCAGCCACGTGAGATCAGGTGGGTCTGCCACTTTGTTGAGAGCCACACTGTTACGCTAAACACAGAAGAAACAGCTCAGTTTAGTTTCATAACACTTTTTGAATTAGCTGGTGGCTGCTAACACAGTTTCCTTCTTTTCTAACAAACTGAACTATCTAAGTCTGTCTGCCAGCCAGAGGTGGAAATTTGTTCCTCTTCTCCCTGCTGTTTTGGTTGCAAAGGTAATAGGATTTTATTTGTGAAGATCTAGGAACAGATGAGTATGAGTGGAGAAAGCTGTGACCTACATCCATCTCCGGACTAGGTAGGTAATCGAAGTCCTGCCCCCTAATCTTCCATAAGTTTAAGAATATTGAACAGTCTGTGTGGGTTCTTCTGCTTGTGTTTAAGCTTGGAAAAGGCCTGTGAGAGCGCAAGAAAGAAAATATAGTTGGCATACAGGAATTTTTCAAGGACCTGGTCAGAAACCTGAAACTCCCAAGGTGTTTTATTTCTTAAAAGGATCCAGTGTGATCCCTGATTCCCACTTCCCTATGGGCTTTAAAATATTAGAGTACGTGAGTTCATTTAAATGTGATGGACTAGAGTCATAGAGTTGTCCAGGCCGGAAAAGACCTCCAAAGGCCATCTAGTCTGACCCCCCCACAGTCAGCAGGGACACCCCCAACCAGACCAGGTTGCCCAGGGCCTCATCGAGCCTCACCTTGAATATCTCCAGGGATGGGGCCTCAACCACCTCCCTGGGCAACCTGTTCCAGTGCTCCACCACCCTCACAGTGAAGAACCCTCTCCTCATCTCCAGTCTAAATCTGTTCCCCTCCAGCTTGAAGCCATTGCCCCTCGTCCTGTCACTGCAGGCCTTTCTAAACAGGCTCTCCCCAGCCTTCCTGTATCCCCCCTCAGGTACTGGAAGGCTGCTATTAGGTCTCCCCAGAGAGTGAGATTGAGAGGTTGAGAGATTCAGAGAGAAATACAGTAATGTGCAATAAAAGTTGTGTGTTAAATATATTAAAATATTTTAGACAGCATTTTTTCCCCTCAAATTTAGAATCAAGGAGATTCCCAGTTCTGCAAATACAGATCAGTGACATGGTGAGGAAGACTTCAACCTATTTTGATTCTTTAATTCTTTAGTCATTATAGCTGGTGTTTGTTTTGCAAAACAAGGCCCCCAGTTTAGAAATATGATGACGTGTATACGATTTTATTCCATACAGAGCTCCTCAGAAGGTAATAGAGCTTATAGAAGGTTACCTCCTGTTGATCCAACAGCAAGACCAAGGCATTTATTTGTTCAGTGGAAGTACTGGCTATAATTAGGATAAAATTGTAAGAAAGAACATAAGTGGGTGATTCTTTATGCCTCTGTCCTGAAAACCAGCTCTTGATACTTGTGTTGTTTTATATAGTTCTGGTAGTTTGCTGTGCTTTATTTTTATTTCCATCTCTGTGTGAAAACCACTACTTAAAACCTTAAACCTGTTTCAATACACCTGTTAGTTTGCATTCAGTGGACTGCACAGGGATGTTTTTAAGCATTTATCTACCATTGCTACAGGCGCTATTGACAGTGTATTTTTCTAAAATTTTTGTTTCAGCTTTCCGAATATTCCAAGGCATCACTGGACACGGGACACACTCAAGAATTTTCAGGTATGCCTGTGTTTTGGCATTACTTCCAGCATTTAGTATGAATTTGGGATCTATTTTGTTCTGTTAAGACTTGCATGCAAAAATGTTGATTCCTGATTGCTTTCCTCACTCCTCTTCTTCCCATATCTCTAAGAAGAGAAATCTAGAAGATTCTGAATAAATAACTTGGCGAAGCCTGGAACAAGATGATCAAATGGATACAAAACAAGTATTTATATTGGATAAAGCTGAATATGTCTTTAGCTTATTGAAATACTTAGAATTATTTGCATAAACAAAAAATTAGATATAATAGGTAGCTTTAATACTCTATGTATTTGTAGTTACATAAAGATTACACTGTCTCAGCTCCTCTGTTTTTATACACTTGATGCCTTGCAAAGTGTATGTGTAAATAACAAACATGTTTACTTCTTCCTTTCCAAGGAAAAAAAAAAAAAAAAAAATAAAGGACTAGTCTTGTGAGCTGCTTCAGTTACATTGACCTGAAATACCCATATGAATTTTTTCAATTTCAGTCAGGCTCTCTCCAGAGAATGAGATAAAGTGTGAGACTGGCTGTGAACACACCTGAGCGTCTTTCAGACCATCCAATAAGGCTCCTCTGTTTTGAATAAAGCAACAAATTCTTAAATACCTCTTACTTCCGTTGAGGCACTCGTCAAACAACAGTAAGTGTGCATAGTCACTGTGCATAATGCTTAATTAGGTACTGGCAAAATTGGGCTGGGATAACCAGTCGCGTTTTCTACAGATCTGTATATTTTCAGTGTATATTTTAAATCTCTTTTTGTTTGCCAGCGTTTGTCAATAGACACGTTACTAGTCTCTATCAGCACCTTCATGTTTTTATTCTGTTCTTCTGCTGCGCACTTCAACCAAGCACCCTTTTTTCCTTTTCATTACTTGTCATTCTTTCTCCCTTCTCTGTTTCTAAATAAATTACAAAAGCAGGAATAGCTGCAGGGAAACTTTGTATTTAATGAAATACAAAGAGATTGAAATAAATAAATGGCTGCTTCAGGCAATTTCCTTTAAAAACCGAAAACTTCTCTCTCTTAAATTTCAGAGTCTTCTGCCAGCTTCCCCCTAATTTTGCTTTGACCTTTCCAAGGGAAATGCGTATGTATAATTTAATGCTGAAGTTTTAAATCACAAACATTTTGGAAGAAGGAAATAATACCCGAGTCTTACCTGCAAAGCAGTGACCGACTGTTCCATGTGCTCTGCAAGGAGGGATCAAGAGGCTTTTACAGTTGGCAAGGAGTCTCTGGCCAGTATCAGAACAGCACTTCATGTTATTTAGCGATTCTTTTCATCAGTCTTCTCAAATTTCTTCCTGGAAAACAAAAAGGTGCTTGCCTGTTTTCTGTGAGAACATGGATGTCTTTGCAGACCTTTTGGTAAAAGACATATAAACGTACCTGCTACAAAGGAAGGGAACGATCTTTTTAATAATTCTTGTTATAAACAGAAACGGTACCTGAAGTTTTCCACCTGGGCTGGCAGTGGTAATGGCACAATCCAAGAGCTTCCTAGCACAAAGGATTCATCATCAGGCATTAACCCCTTTTTTGCCAAATACAAACAAAAACAGACACCTTTTCCTTATAAAATAAGAGATATATATTGATATTTGGAACTATTTTTAGCTTATATGGAATATACGGTTCTAGTACTCAGAATATGCAAAGACCAGACAGAATATCTAGATAGTTAAGGAAAGCAGTCCTGGAAAGGACTGAAAATGCCACAGATCTGGTTCTGTGGTCAGATCAGCCTGTCTAAAACTGCACTGCACATTGGCTTTGTTCATGGGTCACCGGGTGTCCACGCTGTTATTGTCCCATGCTTCTCTGCTGACTGTCTTGAAGTCCCCTCTCAGCCCTGAGCCAGGGAGGACAGTCAATGTCCTGGGTCGAGCTGAAGTTTGAGCATTTATGCTGTTTGAACAGCTGTGGGAGACAGTGGTGTTAGCTGCGATGTCCCAGCCAAGGCTAGTGCCTGTTCTTGGATCGTTTCTCCCTTCTTCTGCTCTGTCAGTGGTGGTGAAGTCGGGTCAGATCAGAGAGGGACACAACCCTCGTGTAAATACAGGCTAGACAAGAGGGGACAGACAGTTGGGCCTCCTGTCTGCATTTTCCCTTCCCCAAGTAGATTGTAGGAGGGAAGAGAGAGAGATACTCCCCGTGGGCCAGATGTGGCAATTAAGCGCTCCTTGATGATGCAGCCATGATGATGCAGAAGGACACAGCGGATGGTTGCTGCTACCACCGACCCGGCCTGTCTCGGGCGTGGGACGAGACCAGTGCTAACTGTGTCAAGCACTTCTCTGCTACACCTAAAGTCTAAGATGTTCGCTTAAATCATCTGTGTTTTCCGTTATCCCCGACAGAGCAGTTGGAAGATGACAACCACCAGCT
The DNA here is from genome assembly GCF_001431845.1 of Calidris pugnax. Taxonomy (NCBI): domain Eukaryota; kingdom Metazoa; phylum Chordata; class Aves; order Charadriiformes; family Scolopacidae; genus Calidris; species Calidris pugnax. The sequence continues at coordinate 1,679,834 of NW_015091152.1, forward strand.
GAGGAGAAGCCGCCTGCAGTTTCCCACGTGAGTTATGAACCTGCCTTCGTCCTCCTTTGAACATCAATCAGCTTATTTAATCAAATGTGCAGCACAATCCCCTGCAACGTCAGCCCTAACGACCTCGGCGGGAGCTCTGTGCCTGCGCTGCGCTCCCTGTGAATAAACTGAGTCGCACAGGCCTGTGTTGAAATTGCCCTTATCTCATTTTAATTAGATATGTACATGTGTTTTCCCTTTCTTACAGCGCTATTAAGGTCAAAATTTTAACAAAGTATTTTGCTAATGCCAGAATACGTCGCTGTAACTCTTATTATAGTATAAAAGTTATGCAGTACTAATGTAATGAATCGTGAAATAATGAAATGTAAGTACTTTGAAAAAAAATATCAAAGCAAATCTTTTTGACATTGCTGAATTACTGTGCTCACTTTCTCCTTTAAAATTTCCTTGAAATCAAAACATTCTTGCAAAATGTCTGAAGTCTAACAAAACAGCATTTTTTGAGAGAACCGTTTTGTCAAAAACAGCTATTAGTGGTCAGATTTTGGTTTGGAGCAATATGTCAGGTTTTTAATGAATCTGACCTTCTCCGAGGTTTAGGACAGTTGGGTCCAAGATTCTGGTTTCAGCCCCATCCCAGCAACATGGTAAAAAGAGGTGAAATATTACAGTTTCTGTTCCTGGGACGTTGTGCAAACCATTTTTTAAACCCTTGTTTCAAAGGAGCTGCCAGGCCCTGAGATTCTCTCGGAGCTTGGCTTCAAACTATTTCTGGTAAAACCTCTGCACAAAGGCTGGAATCTGTGTGTTCAAACAAAGAGCAACAGAAGTCTTAACCAGATTAGATTTATACAAATATAAATCTACCGGCATACATGCGGACTTGAGCCAAGGTTTATGACAAAAGACACAATGTTTAGCAAACACTCTAATGAACGCATGCTGATTTATGACAGAACTTGAAACTAGGCAAAAGGGATGGAGTTTCAATAACGTGATGAATTTTATACAGTTGGATACTTAGTGCAAGTCTTCCCTGTGGGTTACCATTCATCTTACCTCGTTATTATGTACTAAAATTCAGCTCAGCCTGTCTGTACCAGGATTTAAAAATATATGCTGATTTAAAAGCACCCGGTATACTCTCATCTAGACAGAGCTACGCAAGAAAATGCTGGCTGGGGGTGCACGATGCATTTGTGTGGAAGAAACATCCCCAGCAGGAGGTTTGGCAGGAGGCAGAGCACTCCAGCACAGCCTGAGCCCTCTTCAGGTTTTGTCACTTATTTCACCTGAGAGAATTTCAGGGAAATTCCTGACTGCATCTTTGGTGTAAAAACCTGAACGGATGAGTGCCATGGTAACGATTTCCGTGCTCATGCCTCCATTCTGCTGCCTGGTGACCCAACTCTTCTCACCATCCACAGAGAATGCCCACTAGCAACATACATTTGTTGTAAGGGATAAGTATTAAATAGTACATCTAAAGCAGAAAAAATAAACAGAAAATAATAGGGACTGAAGTCTAAACAAGTGCTATTTGAAATACAAGGGCCTTTTTATTTTTATTTTTTTAATAGCATTGCTAGTGGCATTGGTGAAGAAGTGCTTTGCTTGGCTGTGAATCTGAAAAAAAAAAAGAAATTACCTTTATTTAGCAGCTCATCCTTCACAAATGATAGATATTTCAGTTGAAATAAAGTTATGCTCCAGTCAGTTCCATTCAGAAATGCCAAGATCCTTTAGAACACTGATATTTTTAATGCTGAAATACTGCAGGATATTTCCTATGTTCCACGGATGCTTACTTTGTATCCTGTGACAAGGAAAATACTAAACAATGGCAGCAGTTGGTGAATCATTTCCAAAAGACTAATTCCTCTCTTGAGTAATTCCACTATTACTCAATACACAGTTCCCTGGCAGTACAGTACAATTCCCTGGCGTCTCGGAGGGAAGAATGTGGCACTTTATATTTTATATTAGATAGCATGTATATTTTAAAATATCCACTTATTCAGTTCCAGTTCACATTAGAGACTAATAGGGCTGAAAGGAATTGAATTTTTCCTTTGTTTTTTGCCCTCTATGTAGTCCTTTCCTTAGAGCAATCGGGTTGGTGTTACTTTCTGGTTCTTGTGTGTTGTCCAATGTCTCTCTGTTGAATCAAGAGAAGGTTTGCCTAAAACAGACACAAAACCACTGCTGCCTTCCTTTAGGCGCTGTACTGGTGCTTAAGGGTTTGGTTCTCTTCTGCTGCAGATTTTTTGTGTGATCTTGGGTTAGACCCACAAAGAAATTCAGGCTATATTTCATGTATATGTAAAGCAGGTTTCCTGGCAAGAAAAGCATTTTTCAGTCTGATTCCCAGTCACTGGTACTTGTCTTAACCCCCTTTGCTGTGTCTGGTGACCTTACCAGCCTGGAGACCCATCCAGCTTACCACACAAAGCCGTTGAGTGGTTCCCGGAGGAAAAATGAAGCAGCCATGGTTTTCTAAGTAAATCTAAGCAGTCTTAAATGCTTGGAAGTGAATCTAAAATTTAAGCAGGCTTCAGTCTTAGCTCACAGAGCAGGCTTGCACCAGTCCTGTGCATATTGCTTGCCAGTTGGGAAGAGTGAGCCCAGTTCCACGCAAAACAGGAGTGCTACCTCTGCCCAGTTATCTCTGGCTTTGCTTTTCCCATCTTTGCAGTAGTAGGTCCTCCTGACTCTCTGTGTTTCTTGCTTTTGCTAAGCTAGAAAAGTCAGAGGGCCATAGAAATGTATGCCCAGGCAGAGAAAAGGTCAGAAGAGTAGGTTTTCTGTATCATGGTTGAATGGTCTATTACAATGTTGCTGCTGTATAAAAGAGCTTCTTCCATTTCCAAGTCTTTCTAAAAGCAAAGAGTGATCTCTATGCAGCCTTGGAAATAATTCAGGCATTAACTACAAGAAAATAGTTCAAGCACCAAGCACAGGAAGAAGTGTCTAGACTGTGAATCCCAAGCAGAAATGCCCATCTCAACTCTAGAGAGCCCTTATTGACACTCTCTGATGCCTTCCTGCTCCATTTGTTGGCACTTGAGAATCATAGAATCATAAAATTGTCCAGGCCGGAAAAGCCCTCCAAAGGCCATCTAGTCCGACCTCCCCGCAGTCAGCAGGGACACCCCCAACTAGACCAGGTTGCCCAGGGCCTTGTTGAGCCTCACCTTGAATATCTCCAGGGAAGGGGCCTCAACCACCTCCCTGGGCAACCTGTTCCAGTGCTCCACCACCCTCACAGTGAAGAACCCTCTCCTCATCTCCAGTCTAAATCTGTTCCCCTCCAGCTTGAAGCCATTGCCCCTCATCCTGTCACTACAGGCCTTTCTAAACAGGTTCTCCCCAGCCTTCCTGTAGGCCCCCTCAGGTACTGGAAGGCTGCTATTAGGTCTCCCCGGAGCCTCCTCTTCTCCAGGCTGAACAACCCCAGCTCCCTCAGCCTGTCCTCGTAGCAGAGGTGCTCCATCCCCCTGATCATCCTTGTGGCCTTCCCCTGAACCCTCTCCATCAGGTCCATGTCCTGATGACCTGACCTGCACACAATACTCCAGGTGAGGTCTCACCAGAGCAGAGTAAAGTGTCAGAATCCCCTCTCTGGACCTGCTGGCAACACTTCTATTGATGCAGCCCAGGAAGTGATTGGCCTTCTGGGCTGCAGCTGCCCACTGCCTGCTCATGTCCAGCTTCTCATCCACCAGCACCCCCAGGTCCCTTTCCTCAGGGCTGCTTTCCAACACCTCACCCCTCAGTCTGTGCTGATGGTGAGGATTGTTCCAGCCCAGGTGCAGAACCTTGCATTTGCTCTTGTTGAACCTCATGAGGTTCACCTGGGCCCACCTCTCCAGCCTGTCCAGGTCCTTTTGGATGACATCCCATCCCTCTGGTGTATCGACAACACCACACAGCTTGGTATTGTCTGCAAACTTGCTGATGGTGCCTTTAATCCCCCTGCCTATATCATTGATAAAAATGTTAAGCAGTATTGGCCCCAGCATGAACCCTTGAGGGACACCACTTGTCACCGCTCTCCATCTGGACTTCCAGCCATTGAGTACCACCCTCTGGATGTGACCATCCAGCCAGTTCCTTATCCACTGAACAGTCCACCCATCAAATCCATACCCCTCCAATTTGGCAAGCAGGATGTTGTGGGGGACCGTGTCAATTCTATTCCTTGAGATAAGGTTGTCTCTCAGACACTGTAGGGAGAGACCTGAAGCATCTAAAACAGGCTTGGACATTTCACTCTAGAAGCCAAACTCTAAAAGTTAGTTCATGAAAAGCTGAGCATAGTTACCCTTATCTTCCTCCCTGTAAATGTCTTGTTCCTCAGGCTATGTTCTTTTATCATGCAGTTGTTTGATATCTACCATGATGCAAACTTGTTTTCACATTCTTAAGGAGTGATAGATGGTATCCTCTTTGTTTCAAAGATCATAATCATAGAATCATAGAATACCAGCTTGGAAGGGACCTCAGGGATGATCTGGTCCAACCTTTCTTGGCAAAAGCATGGTCTAGGCAAGATGGCCAGCCCAGCTGAATTTTAAGTGTCCAATGTTAGTCTTTTAAAGCTCTTAACTACAGATTTTGACTTTGTAGCTCTAGCCCTAGGGTTCCACTTTTAACTCTGGAAAATACATTTCTTACTCTCTTAAGATCAACCAAGATGATTTCGGGTGAAACTGCAAGACCTTTTCTTTTATTCCAGAATAATATGATGTACTATTGATATAAGTGTAAAACAGTACAGCTGTAGACTGGGAGACAGATGAAATTACCTCTACAAATATGGAACAAAAGGTAGTCCTTACCTTGGTGCATTTGCAGTGTAAGTACTATATAAACACACCATTCAAACTGACTGATTAGCACAGTAAAAAACACAGGGGAACTACCCTGTCAGCATGCTCTGACTCAACACAATTGCCCAGTCCTAAGCCTGGATAAAGCACAGAGAGCTGACAATCAACCTAGTAAAAATAAATGGTTAAGGAAACAGATTTAGGCTTTTTACAGAAGTGGCCACTCAACAAAGAGTACTGCTGACCCCTGGCGCGTATCACAGCTCCTGATAAAAGCTATAGATGTCAGTTCTCTGGAAAGTTTGCTGGCAGGAAGAAAATACTTACTAGTACATGACAGAATTGATCCAGTTTATTAAAATCCTCATGGGCTGTGAGGAAGATGGACTTGAAAACCTTGGCAGAGTGGCAGGTACAGGCACATCGGCAACAGAAGAAATATTCCGTCTATCCCGGCTGTGTTGTCAACATTTTGAGGGAACAGAACTTATCATAACTGACTACATGGAAAAAATCCCTCATCAGTTAGGAGCTGACTTACCAATACATCAAACATACGAGACTCCAAAACAGATGTCTAAAGATGGCAATCATACCACCGTGTTGGCAATCATACTGTATTCCAACAGGGGAGTTTAATGGCCGCGACAAACACGAGCTCTCTGTTTATCTCTGAAGTATGAATGATTACAATTGCTTGAAATGTCTGCCTATGGGAATTAAAGTACCAGGAGGAATTATTGGCCTCCTACTGAAGCGGTAAGACGCGTGTTGTGTGTGATGATCTTTGCAAGGCTGAACCTCCGGCAGAGAAATATCCAGCCAGTCTTCAGAGTCAAGCTTCAGCCTGGCATAAGGAAGTCGAGAAGCCAAATGATGCAGTGCTTCATCACGAACAGAAGACAAGAAAGTGGAATTTGAAACTTGATTAAATAATCAGGGAGAATGAAAGATGAATGTAAAAGAAGCAAGGAGTGAAACTCATTTGTAGGAAACAGAAAATGAGTGGTAATAGTGACCTAGCTAGGGACCGAGGTGGCAGAACAGAGCTCTTTGGAACTGGTTGAAATCCTATATAGAAGGATTTCAGAACATGAAGGCAATGCAAAAGCAAGCAATCTTGGTTTTGAAGATGAAAATGCTTTGAAGTGAGGTGAAAAACAAAAATGCATAGAAATCTACCCCATCTCAATGAATACTTTTATAGTCAGCAGAAAAGGACACCTGTAACTCTGAGACTGATATTGGTGTCATCTCTGTGGGCGAGAGTTAAGAAGGTGAAGATGGCAAAACAGTGAGAGAGGATCATTTCACAGAGGAAATGCTAATAAGCAAACAATCCTTCCTTAAAATCCTTCCTTAAAAAAAAATAGACTAAAAAATAAGGAAAATAAATAAATAAAAAAAACACAACAGCCTAATACCACTCTGAAGAGTTTTAACAGTTGGAGGGGGATCCCTTCTGAGTCGAGGAAATAGGGATTTGTCTAAAAACTGGAGATGAGTCACACTGCTGCTAAAGGGAAAGATTTTCTATGGTCTGCAATACATGGGGTGAAAGAAATATCTTTATAAAGATAAAAAAATATAAAATATATTTTAACATCTTTTTATTAAGCATCATCATATAAGAATACACAGGATGGCAGAGTTCCTCATCTTTTTCAGCAATTCAGGGGGTTTTTGGGGTTTTTTGGTTTTGTTTTGTTTTATTTTTTATTAATAAAGGGACCATCATCATGTTTCAAGAATATAACAAGGCAAAGAGCAAACCAGTCACTTTACCTGTGCCCAAGACACTCAGTTATTAATTTGCTCTTTCCTTGTTCATGTGAAACAAAGTCGGGGCCCTGCTTTCTAGGTCACTCTCATGAATAACACAGAGGTCCTATTCCAGGAACTTAATTTAAAGAGATTGGATAGAGCAGTGGAACAGGTTATATAGTATCTTTATACACCAAACAGAGAGCTGAGACACTGAGGGACTTGTGCAGGAGGAACCAGGAAGGTGATAGAATGATAGAATCATAAAATAGTTTGGGTTGGAAGTGACCTTAAAGATCATGGAGTTCCAACCCCCCTGCCCTGAGCAGGGACACCTCCCACCAGACCAGGTTGCTCCAAGCCCCATCCAGCCTGGCCTTGACCCCCTCCAGGGATGGGGCAGCCACAGCTTCTCTGGGCAACCTGGGCCAGTGTCTCACCACCCTCACAGCAAAGAATTTCTTTCTAGTATCTCCCCTCTTCCAATTTAAAACCGTTCCCCCTTGTCCTGTCACTGCACTCCCTGACAAAGAGTCCCTCCCCAGCTCTCCTGTAGCTCCCTTCAGATATTGGAAGGCTGCTATAAGGTCTCCCCGGAGCCTTCTCTTCTCCAGGCTGAATTATGTACCGTTCCTCAATCCTACTGCTGCACCAGATGTGCAAGATGACCCTTCTGGTTGTCTCTGTCAGTGGATGCCACAGTGTCGAGGAGCTGCCGTGGCATCAGGCTGACTGCAGCCTCTGGCCACGCGCCAGCGCACGTACACATACCGCGGGGTTGGTTTGTGGGGTTTGTTGGGTTTTTTTTCCCCTGGTTCGAGAATATTCCCCCTTTCCAGGGATGCAGAAGTACATTTATGGCAAAGGGGCTCCAGCTGCCGTCCCGGCCTGATCCTGCCAGTGCCAGGGTTGGGGGGAAAGGCAGGGGGGTGACTGCAGGTTTTGCCCGTGACTGCACCCCGAGCCGGGCACAGAATCACAGAATCTTCATGGCTGGAAGATTTGAGATTATCGAGTCCGACCACAAAAAAAACCAAAAAAAACAAAAACCAAAACAAACCTAAACCAAAATAAAACAAAAACAAACCCACAAACGGACACAACCCAACGCTCTCGGGCACTAGGGCATGCCCTCAAGTGCCGTGTCCACACGTGAATCCCTCCCGGGATGGCGACTCCACCGCCCCCCTGGGCAGGCTGCCCTCTGGGAGCGTGTCCCCGACCCGCACACGGGCTGGGAGATCGCCCCCCCACACACCCCCCGCCATCCCCCCAACC
>NW_015091152.1:1687720-1780942 GCF_001431845.1 Calidris pugnax
GGGGTGGCGCCTCCCTCCCTCCCTCCCTCCCGCCTCCCTCCCTTCCATCCATCCATCCCTTCATCCATCCATCCCGCCTCCTTCCCTTCCATCCATCCCTCCATCCCGCCTCCTTCCCTTCCATCCCGCCTCCCCCGGCGGGTCCGGCCCGGCCCCGCGTCTCTCCCGCTCCTCCCACCCCCGGGCAGCGGCTGCCGGGGCGGAGGAAGAGGAGGAGAAGGAGGAGGAGGAAGAGGAGAAGGAGGAGGAGCCGGGCAGGGCCGGGGCTGAAGCGCAGCCAGGGGGAAGGGGGTGAGCCATGTCCCTGGCGGGGCGGCGGCGGGAGGAAGAGGAGGGGGAAGGGGAAGAAGAAGGGGATGGGGAGGAGGTGGTGCAGATCCGGCTGGGGGACAAGTGCTACCCGGTGTGCAAGAGGAAGCTGATCGAGCAGAGTGACTATTTCCGAGCCCTCTACCGCTCGGGCATGCGGGAGGCAGGGCAGGGCCAGGAGGAGCAGTTGCTGCGGGGGGGCCTGAGCGCCCTGGGGCTGGAGCTGGTGCTGGACTTCATCAACACCTCCTGCCTGGCCAGGCTGGAGCAGGAGGAGGGGGGCGAGGAGGAGCCCCCTTTGCTGGAGGAGCTGGTGGAGGCCGCTTCCTACCTGCAGGTCACCCCTTTGCTCCGCCTGCTCCTCTCCCAGGTGAGGCTGGGCAACTGCTTCGAGCTGCACCGCCTGGCTCAGGTCTACGGTCTCCAGGACTTGCACGACGCCTGTCTAGACTTCATGGCCGCCCACTACCACCAGGTGCTGCGGAGGCCCGACGCCCGGCCACATCTCCTCCTGCCCCACGCTCTCCAGCAGCACTTGAAGGAGAGGCGGATGAGGGGCACCGCCACCCTGGTGGCCATCGGGGACTTCATGGGTTCCTCCTCCCTGGGCCTGCCTCCAGGCCGTCACCCGCAAGTGGAAGCCCCCTGGTCTATGCTGAGGTACGATGAGGAAGCGGAGAGGTGGCTGCCCTTGGCCAACAACCTCCCCCCTGATCTGGTGAATGTCCGAGGCTATGGGTCGGCGATGCTGGACAACTACCTGTTCATCGTTGGGGGCTACAGGATCACCAGCCAGGAGATTTCGGCCGCCCATTGTTACAACCCTTGCCTAAATGAATGGAGCCAGCTGGCATCGATGAACCAGAAGAGGTAACCCTTGCTCCCTGAAATACATGTGTGTCCATGTTTGTTGCCAAAATAGACCCTGTTGAGTCACGTGGCGGTGGCTGGACTCGTTAACGAGAAGCGATTCGGACCTGTCTCCGTGACGTGAATCTCTTGCATCGTGTGGTGGGAAGGACGGCGGTGCTTGGCGATGGCGTGGCAGCGTGCCACTGGCCATCAAGGCAAACCTTGTCTTGACCAGCAGAAGTCATCCCCACCACAGCACGAGGCTGCGGCCTCTCTTCTCCTCAGGGGCCCCCTCTGCATGGCATGGGGAGCTTCTGTGGCAAGGGAAGGGTGAGGAGGAAAGGCCTTTTTTTTTTTTTTTCTTTTTTTTTGCCTAAATGCTGGTGATTAAGGCCTCGGCTGTGGGGAGAACGTGAGCCAGGTATCTGCAGAGGAGGACTGTGCTACAGCTCTCCACCACGTCATCATTCACCTTGGTGTGAAATGGTGGTGGGCTTTTCATTTAAATTGCAGTATACAAGGAGCCAGTCTCTCCAAACAGCTGTCTTGCTGGAAGTAGAAATTCTCCCCAAAATAACAAAGTTAAAAAAAAAAAAAAGATAAAATTCTTCTCTAACTTTTTTTTTTTTTTTGGTGGTATATTTTAACTCCAGTACTGGGTATGACCACTTTTCCTGCTCTTAGTGGGGATGTACGGTCTATCAGAGCTAGAGGTGGCTGAAAAAAGAATTAGTTGGAGCAGTCTTTCGTTGGTTTGTACTTTCATAAAAATCCGAATGCTTTGTAGGCCTGCATTTCAGTGAAATATTCACCAGGAAAATGTCAGGAAGATTGTGAGAAATTTCTCACTTTATGAGAACATTTGGATCTGGGAATCATTCATCATTTTGGCCATTTTGCTTTTTTCCTTTGTCTTTTTGAATTGTTTGTTTGACATTTATGTTTAAGTTAGTATTCAGAAACACTTGTATGATTTACATTTGAAAGAACAATGGAGAGCTAGCCTTGAAGGGGACCCAAGGAGAGAGTCCATGTCCCTGGCCAACAATGTGGCTGCTCCACCTTAATCATGCTGCAGAGTTATCAAAATAAAGCCTTTTACTTCATTGAAACAAAATGTTTCTGTTTATCCAACGTGAATTTCTTCATTGTTTCCTTTTTTAGAAAAAGCACTGAAATTTTTATCTTCTCTACCTGGATCAGAACTAAAACAAAGAAGGAGGCCAAAATTCACTGTAGGATGGAAATCCTCTTTTCCATCTGGCAGATTCAAGGATCTTGCAGAGACCCCAACCATTGACATAAATATTTTGTGTCCGGGTAATAGAACTGCAGTCTCTATTCCAGTGAGCTTGCCAGCTAAAACCCCTCAAAACAGGGGTTTGACATAAAATTAGTCCCTTCCCATTTCACCTTTTTTTTAAATTTTTTTTTTTATTTACTTCCTGTATCGCTGTGAGAATTTCACTGAAACGGTTGCCTCCATAATCAGACACGGGAATTGATCGGAAACCTGGGAATATTTCTGGCTTTTTGGAAAGGCGTTGGGGAAAAAATAGCACCTGTAAAATGAGAGTTTGGCTCCTAAATGCTGCAAACACCTTTTCTTCCAGACATATTTCTTAGGGCCTGAGCCTATACGCAGTCTTCACTGAGGTGCCCGTGGGAACTGAGATGTTTTAGCCTCCCTTGCTTCAAGCCCTCTTGCCTCCGTGAGCGTGATTGAGAGCCCGTTGGCCTCGGTAGGAAAGGAGGACGGGGTCAGCCCGCACAGCGTCTCCAATGGAAATTAACTTGAGCATAGGGGTCCCACGTTGATCAAGTTACAAGGTTCTGGCATTAGTTTGTGTGATGTGTATAGCAAGAGAGATGTTATTATGCACCATGATTCTGTGGCATGGCGAAGGAGGGCTTTTTAAAAAATGCTTTTTTGAGGCCCTTTTTTCACCTTAAGACTCTAGATCAGTCTTTTTCCCTCCTTGTTTTCCCTTTTTTTTTCTAGGATATGTAATCATCATCTCTGAAATAAACACACAGATATTTTCTCCTTTTATTACAGTTCTCAACATCACTGCCATACCAACTTAATCTTGAAGCCCATCACAGGTGACAGTGAGATATTCCTTAGCATAGAATTTCAGACAGGCCATCTATGGCAGAAAAGTAGTATGTGGATGGATATTTTTGGAATAATCTCTATTCTTAGATTTCACGGCAGTTATTTCAGGGCAAAAAAAACCCAGAGTTACATCTGCCTCTAGATTGCAAGGTTGCAAGTGAGTATGTTGCTCCCTGAATGATAAGCAGGAAGAAATTTTTTATGTGGAAACTCTGCTGACCCCTTCACAAAACACCCTTTTGACTTTAACATCTTCATGCAGCCTCGACTCTGAAGTTATTAATTATTAATTTATTTTTTTTTTTGGTATGATGTGACGTTCCAGCTCTTTGATGACCGGCTTGACATTTAGTGGCCAGAACACAGGAAGGGATGGCCTGTGCTGTAGGGGACAAGAGCCAGGAGAGTCGTAGGATGAGGGAGTTTGTGTTCAGCAGGAAGAGGGCTGATGCCTGCCCGCCGCACGGATGGGCTGCAAATAGATCTGGGCTTTGCTCGGCGTTGTATTTTTAGTTTGTTATGCTGTAGTAAAATAAGCAGGGCAGTTGCCCAGCGTGTTGCCTAGGAATTACAGTCATGTGACGGTCTGCCAAATGAATTTATGTCAGCTGATATAATTACATCCCGTGGATGCATTTTTTACGTACCTTGAGGGAGGGTTCTAGTTCCCATTGAAGTTGGTTTGACTTCGGTCAATGTTTTAAGAGTACCTGGGTCTGGCCTGTGTGAATTGATGCATGTGTTGGCCTCAAGCAAAGGCTGGGGAGTTATGGATACAATCGGGCTGATTTGCTGTTAATATATCAAGTTCTTTTCCCTCAACATACCTTGTAAACTCTACCGTATTTTTACCTTCAGTTATTTCCACTATTATAATACCAAATCACAGGATGCTGCTGTTTCATCTATGCACGCACATTGGTGAAATAGTCCCAACTTACTTCTAAGTGGAAGACAAAAGCCATCTGATGCACACTAAATACTTAGCAGACAGTCACTCTGGTTTAGGTTATAGCTATTAGCTTTCTTTCTAGATGTAGAGGTCTTTTTACTCTACTTTCAAATTTCTTCACAATAGGTAACTTCTGTATATTATTCTTGTGATGCCCACGTAAGCTTGAGAAAGTGTTATTCCCTATTTATGCATACACAAGGTAGATAAAACAATTTGCTCAGGCTCATATAGGAAGCCTGTGACTCAGCCTGGAATTTGTCATCATATGAGGGTTAAATATGGTGCCGGTCACAAATAGTCCATAGCAGATCACAGTTTCAAGATCTTTTTTATTCTAGAGATATTGCTGTACTTGGAGCAGTGTGGTCAGAGAACTACCTGGGCTTTTTTTGTGAAGAAACTTATTGTAAATGTTGCCCAAGACCAGTCGTGGTGCTTGGGGACAGGAAGGTAACAAGGTGCTTTGGGGACTGTTCACATAATGCCCTTCAATACCTTTCCATATTTTTCTTTAAATTGATGCTGTGGGTTGAAATTTGCTATTTAAAAATGATGTACTCACAGGATTTCTACTGCATGTGCCAGTTACAGCTGTATATTCCGCTTCTATTTTCCTTCAGAACACTCATGGCAGGTAAATCTTCCAGGCTTGGAAGACCCTTGTAAGGCCCTGGCTGGGATTATCCACATGCACGTGGAACATAGTTTTTGTGAGCAATCTGTGCCTGAACTGCTGCCACTCTGAGGACTCTTAAAGGAATATAGGAGAGGATGCTCCTGGGGAATGGTGGAAGTTTATGAGACCTTCTCTTTCTGCATTTTCTAATGTTTTTTTGTTTTTTTTTTTCACTCAAAACTCCTCTGCGTTGGAGGAAAATAGACTTTTCAAAAACTTTCAACTTAGAAATATTCATGTCACATTTCCTACAAATGTATCACGTGCTTCCGAAGTTAAAAATTGAATGCAGTGTGCTCTGCAGACTCATATAAGGAATGTGGAAAAAAAAAAAAAAAAAAGTGGTTCATGCAAAAAGTGTGAAATGTTTTGAAATTGCCTTCCTAACTGTGCTCTCATGATTCTTAGTCTCTATTGTAAATGCTTTAACTCTAGAATAAGGAAGTAATCTGATTTGTGAGAAATTTTAAGGTTAATGTTGACCATTTGGCAGGTAGGAACCACAGGTTAGTTAATCTGACCCTCCTGCTCTACAGCAGGACCAAGCTCACCTTGCACATATGTGTCCCACCTGTTCTTGAAACCCTCCAGCAATGTAGATTCCAACCTCCTTCCTCCCAGGTGACTTACTCCCATGTTTACCTTCCCTTCTGATCAGGAAGTCCTCTCTTATATCTATGCTAACTTTTCCTTGTTATATACTAGATGAATAATACCTATTAATGAACAAGAAGAATGCTTGCTGTCCTCTTCGTAGCCGCTTTCATAGTGGTCTCCTACAGATATATCTATGGCTGTTAATGCAATCCAGAACAACGTGGGGGTTTTTTTGCAAGCTGTTGAATGTATTCAGGAAGCTATATGCTCTGACGCCCAGATCCTATGCATTTGTATGTTAATTTTTCTTCCTTGCTGCATATAGCGCTTTGCACTTATCTTTATTGAATGAAAAAGGTTGTATTTTAAAGTAGGGTAAAACCCTACAGTTGACCCTTGCTTGTGTTCCTTTGGGCTGCTTTCAGAGGAAACAAGAGATGTGAGAAGACAGCTCATACAGCTGGGACAGTCTTGTCCCAACAAAAAGGATTGGGAAAGTGCTTTTGATCCCCCCAATTCTGAGAGCAGTTATCCAAACCCACTGGTGCGAGTGGAGTTACACTCCAGTTGGGTCTGACGGACTGGTCATCTCCGTCCTTTCCACGCTGTAGTCCATGGAACAGTTGTTAGTTGTGGAGAGCTGGCTGGTTGCTCAGTGTTTGCTTTCCTTGTTTCCAGCTGCTCCAACACATTAAAAGAGTGTAAAAATACACTAAATATTTCCTAATGTTCACTCTCCATACAAAACACCTGCTGTTACTGGCACAGAAAGGTGAATGGCAGAAGTTTTTCATAACATATTGAGCCATTGTCCAAACTTTCATATAAAGCACGCTGGCGGATACTTAGGGCTGTCTTTGAGTAAAATGAACCTTATAGTTAATGTGTTCCATAAATCTGAGATACTTCCACCAAATGCCATCCATTTTAGCAAGTGTGGGAAGTGGTTAAATGAGTGACACAAATGTACGTGGCCATCTTCTAGAATAATTGAAGTTGAAAGTTGTGCTGTACGTCTTTCACTGGATAGTGTTCCCTGCGCTGCAGGAAACAATTCGGTGATATGAAGGCTCTCAAGCAAAAACTGGGTAAATTACCTCTATTTAGATAAAAAAGTAAGAGGCTACAATTAGAGGGTAAGTAGAGAGGCACGTCTGAATTAGGAAACCGGAGTTCTTTAACGTTCTGACACTACACACTTGTGTAGTTGATTCATGTCCTCTGAGGCTGAACTTTCAGCATGGTTAAAAAGTGGCCAGATCTTAGAATAAGGAAACGCTATCTGTGTGCATGTTAACTTAAAGGATTGCTTGGAAAATGCATTGACATTTTGTGGTTTCGACCCTCTGTTAAATTGTGGATTTTTTTTTTCCTCCATAACTTTTAGAACAGGTACATTGCTTTGAAAATCATAATGTTTTGCAAGTAATTATCCTCCTTTCATACCCGCTATTGATTGCCATGTTATTCTGGATTCTCTCTCTAAGATGGAAAACATAATTGCTGTAGAGAGGAGATGAACAGAGTGACCTAATCGTAAATGTCAGCAAAAAAAATGAATAAAAAGCAATTAATTCCTTCAAAGGAGCATTTTAGTTTCCAAAGCTATATCAGGATGACAAGAACAAAATGATTCCATCTGGAAACAAATTCTTTTTCCGAATATATTTAATAAAAAGAAATTGCAGGGCAGTCTGCTGCTAGGCAGGGTTCATTTTGTCCAGACGAAAACCCTGCAAAACTACTTAGCGGTAAGTTTTGAATCCCGGATTCATGCGGAGTCAAACTCCCTTTACTGCTCAGCGGGGCCAACGCCAGTCTGAAGCACCACTTCACTTTTACAGACATAAGGCAGTTCCCCCGTTTGGCTTTGTGCTGAGCTGGTGCACTCCAGTGGCTTCCTCACGTTCAGTCAACTGGGATGCTGCATGGTAAAACCTCCTTTTGGCTCAGCAGCAGAGAAGGAACAATCTTTCTAGGCAAAATGTTTCTGAGGAGAGGAAGAGCTCATCTTTTATTAGACCAGCTGCCGTAGCTGGGAGGAATAGCTGAGCACAGGAGCCCTCTGACTTCACCCCCTCCGGTTCCTTCCTCCAGACTTGCACCTTCAACACCCACACACCATTTGGTTTGGCCTGTTTTATCTTAAAAGTGTTAGATATAAGGCTTCTTCCGCTTCAGCAGTTAGACAGGTGCCCTTTGCCATGCATAATGGAACAGAATAAGAAATAAAAGAATATATAAGAAATAAAAGAATTGCCTGTGGAGTTCAACTATGGTTGGAATATTAAATTAGGGATATATTTTGCTTCAATGGGATGGAGGGTGTATTTACTAGTTTAATGCTGAATAAGGTACAGGAGATTCTCTCTTCCCTCTTACGCAGCACACGATTCAATTTCTTCAAATTTCTGTTTATTAGGGTTATTAAAGAGACTTTATATTATTGACTAATATGAGTACACATTCTTAGACATTCATCAAGTCCTGTTTGAAATTCCTGGAATTTTAACTAAAATAATATCCTTGGCTGTGTGTATACATAATACATTTTTCTCTACTAAAGGTACTTTACTAAAAGCCTAGTAAAAATGAGACATGTACTGAACACATTCGTTAACTAAACATTTAGAGCTCAAACCGTGACAGATTGAAATACCAAATAAAATACTCATCAGTCTCAGTATCAGCATCATTAACATCCAGAATGTCACTGGTTACTGTCCTAAGTAATTACAGTGCAATTACAGAATTTGGGCCTTGCACGGGGGCCTTGCACGGGGGAGTTCAGATGTAGTCTATGAAGTAATGGTACAAGTTGTAAGTGATGGTGAGTATGTTGGAGCCTAGATAGGACAAAGAACTTTCCTATGTTTTTCTTTACATCTGTGGAACCCATCTCAATGCTGCAATCTTTTCTTTCAGGTCCAATTTTAAGCTTTTAGCTGTAAATGGGAAGCTCTACGCCATCGGCGGTCAATCCCTTGCCAACGTGGAGTGCTATAACCCAGAAAATGACTGGTGGAATTTCGTAGCGTCCATGCCAAACCCTCTTGCAGAATTCTCAGCTTGTGAGTGCAAGGGCAAGATCTACGTTATCGGAGGATACACTACACGAGGTAGAAAGCTTGGATTTACTTTTTCCCCCACCCCCCCAACCTGATTGCTTCTAAGGCCCAGATAATTTTCTTCTCTTTTTCAGGAAATCTTTTGAGCTGGTGTAGAAAGCTGCATAATACTCATGTAGAAATAAATCACTGGTAGAAAATAACTGGCAAATGAAACAAAAAAAATAGCTCTGTCATACAGGAAACAGATTTGGGGTTTTTTTTCAGGGCCTACATGGACCTTGCTCTCTGTCATTGTGGGGGAACAGACTTCGGCAAAAGCTTAGCCCTTCTTTTTTTTTTAGATTTTGTTCATGCAGTAGAAAGAGGCCTCAACACTTTTGTTTACTTTTTAAATACTTGTTTTAAACTGTCAGCAGGAAAAATCTGAAGAAAAAAATCACCTGCATTAGTATTTCTCATGTCACGGTTCTTTCCCTGTAGCATTCCAGTATTTCACAGGCAAATTCAAGCTAAAGGTAAGATTTTCAGTGCAGGAATAACTCAATTGAATAGTTAATCAAAAGCTTAAGCAAAACCCAACATTTTGGACTTACTTCCTTTCTATTCCCTGTTCTATGAGGATACTATACAGAGTGAAAGATTTAAAGTTCTATTCTCCCCTGACAATTTCTTTTTCTTTATCCAGTGGAAAAGCAAGCCACTGAATCAAAGCTCCCATTTGTTCATTCCTTCAGCACAAGGTGCTATTCTTTGGGAGGACTAGCATTTTCTAGGCATTTTAGAAGTAAATTATTTTTTATGTCAAATGTTGAGTATTTTCCAGGATTTCCTAAAATTAAATTCCTATCTCTAGGCCTTGCCCACTGCATTTGACCGCAGTAGTTTTAAACTTTTTTTTTTTTCTTCCAAATGGAGAATAAAATTAGAAGAGACATCAGCTTTTGTGTAGAGTACTGCAAGCAAAGGTAAACTGACATTAAAACAATCTATCTCTTCCAGTATCTGAGCTGATTTTAGCTCTGAACTACTATAAAGTTTATAAAAGACACGCTTCCAGCCCTCATGGTCCTTTTGGTAATGATAGCCTTCAAAGGCATTTTGCCAGGTCCCTTCTGACCCAGAACCTGGTGGCTTCACCGAGATAAACAGAAGTATATCAGAGTGCTTGTGGTCATATGGAGGGCCGAGCTGTGGTGTGCTCTGCAGTCCCAGTCCTCTGGTCATTAGAGGACCTGTTGGGGTGCACTGTGCTCCCTGCTGTCTGGCACTAGGGCTGGAAGATGTCCTGCAAACAGCCCTTGCTGCGTTGGAAAGTCAGACCCAAGGGGAAACATCCTTTGAGACAAAAGAGCAGAGAACAAGGAGAAGGGACTGAAACAAAATAATGGGAAGACTTGTCTCTAGAGACCAGAGCTAGGGTTTTGTCATCTTTTCTTTAGAGAAGGAAGTCACTAAGAAGAAAAAAACCTCTGATTTGGTTAATAGTGCTACAAGATTATGGGCGTACAAGCTTTTTTCCTACATTCTCTGCACTTTGCAAGTTCCCTTTCCGTGGCTTGTGCTGTTCTTTCTTCAGGCTGCCTACTCCTGGTGTCACGGATAGGCAGATCAGCATGTTGCTGATGCAGGTCCTTTTCCCCTTATGATTCATTAACAAAGCCCTCGTAGTGCTCCGTATTCGGTACTTATTACCTGTGCTTTCAACTGGAGGAGGATGCGAGTTACCTCTTCTTCCTTCCACACCTCAGGGGATTGCCACTGACCTGCAGGCTTCTGTCTTTTCCTAGATCTTTTCCTAGATCTTTCCCTAAAAGCCGTTTTTAATAGAAACAGGATAATAGAACAGTAGAAAGTTGTGAGCGGTGGATAACCAGCACATTCAGGCTTATGTTTAAATCCAAGACTGTTCAGGACAACAAATACGTGTACGCCCATGCTTGTTATAAATAAAGACCCTTTCCCGAGCGAGGGTCTAGAATCAATTTTCCTGTGACACCTTGGCTTAGGACAGCTATCAGACTTGGAAACCAGAATTACTGCAGTTACACAGGTGATCCTTCTTCCAATTTATGCAGACGTCGGAGAGTGTCTATCTGAAAGATGCTGAGATTCATTTGCTATTTCACTACATAAAACGCACACAGCAGTTAATATGTAACTTTTAATTTTATTTTATTTTTAGTATTTCTGCATATACCTCCATTTTGCTAGGTTTTGTGGCTATTTTTTTTGATCTGTATAGAGCTTTCTCCTGAAGCTGCACTTTCCAAAAGATGGTAGGATCTGGAATTTCCCACTGTAAATTATAATGACGCTTCTTGAATAAAGAACCTCCTTCCAGTTCTCAGCTCTCAGTTGTGAACCTAGATCCTAATAGAAACTTCACGTCAGGCACTATAATGTTAATGTTTGTTAACGTTTTGTACTGGGTTTTCCTTTGTTTCAGTGGATATAAAAAAAACAGGGTCTGGGCTGAGCAAATGAGTGCCATACCATAGGACTTCCATTTCATATACCCCCTCTCAAACCATAGCACTTTTTACCTGGGAAGGTTGTTGTTATAGATAAACATAGAAACTTAATTGAGATACCCCTCTCCCCCCAACAGTCAGAGAATGATGCATTTTTCGTAGACAAAAAAACATCTATATGCAGAGCATTGATCAGCAATTTCATAGAGGATTGCCATGGTATTTTCGCTGTTGTCCCCTTATTTAAATTGGATTAGGTGTACAAGAAGGCAATGTAAAGTAATGAACAATGACTGGAAATAATCAGAGTACAAGAAAAAGCTATAGCAGCACCTCCCTAATCATGCTGCTAATGCACTTCATTCATGACAATCCAGTTATATTTTGGCTATTTATACCTGTGCCCTTACATAACTTGTCAGTATGTCACCATCTGCTCTTCCACTTGGGAGCTCATCTGGAGATCGTCATGCAGGATAGACTTGTAATACGGAGCAGATTTTATTAAAAGACCAGCCTGGAGTCTGCAAACCTGTTGCCACTTGTCACTTGAGTTGGGATTTAAGCTCAAGTCTCCAGAGACTGAAACTCGATTTACTGGCTAATGAGTCTTGTGCATTCTGTGCTAACTTAGTGAAGCCTTGGACACAGCCAGGGTCTCCACTGCACCATAAATCAGGGCAGTATTGTAACAATTTTGTAGAATAACAGTATTGCAAACATATGCATCCACTGAAATATAGAATGGCTCCTTTTTTTTTCTTTTATTGTGTCTATCTGATGCTGGGGCACGGAGTTCCTGGGTCTTAAATGATTTTGACAATGGATGTTTCTTTCTTTATAAGGCACTGAAAGTGTGCCCTTAGGTCATCCATGCCTCTTGCTGAAATGTAACTAGCTTTATGAATCTTATTCCATAAAACTTTGATTTATGGAATGAAATGCAAAGTATCAAAATTAAGCTTGGATGATAAATCAACACTTGACAGCCATTAATGAAGCATACTGTCTTCACGATAATTTGATTCATCTGTGATCACTGTGGGAGAGCAGAATATTGCTCCTTTTCCCTTTTCGTAAAAAATTCTAACATATCAATTGGAGACAGAATTAACAGCCTAAGTTAAAAGGTAGGGATTATTCTGCTAAAATCTGCATCCCCAGGCCATTTGCATCATGTAGTGTGCCAGCAGTAGCTTAGTTTTGTCCTCTGCAAAGGAACAGAATGTTCAGACTTTTTGGTCAAGAGCAAAGAGTTGCAGTTCTCAGTTATCAATATTTCTTCCCAGATCTGCTATGCTTTTGCACTGCAGTACGTTAGCAATCTGTAATAATGGCTGATACGGTTTGTCGGGGGGAAGGATTCTTCTCCATGAGTACCTTCTAATATGTTTATTTATTTGTAAATATCTCTCCTCTGTTTCAGATAGGAATATGAACATTTTGCAGTACTGTCCCACTTCTGATTCCTGGACCAACTTTGAACTTTGTGATGTCCATGTTCGCAAACAACAGATGCTCTCTGTTGAAGAAACTATATATCTGGTAGGGGGTTGTATTCATGAACTTGGACCAAACCAAAAATCCAGCCAAAGTGAGGACGCGTTAACTGTGCAGTCTTACAACATTGCTACCAAAGAATGGCTCTACCTCAAAGAGAATACATCAAAATCGGGTCTTAACTTGACTTGCACTCTCCACAATGATGGAGTCTATATATTGAGTAGGGATATTACTTTATCTACAAGCTTGGAGCACCGTGTTTTTCTTAAGTATAATATATTTACGGACAGTTGGGAGTCACTAAGACGCTTTCCAGCCTTTGGACAAAACATGCTGATCTGTTCTATGTATTTGCCTGATGTGCGAGAAGTGTAACAGCACCAGGTTCTTCTTTTCAGCTCATTAATCATTCTTGGAAGAAATATTGCTCGCTCTCAATAATTCCAGTTTCAGAATGTCATGTGGTTGCATAATGTAGGCATAAAATACTGATTCTGTTCTTTTAAAAAGTTGCAAAATCCAATATTAAGAGAAATGCTCCCAGAAGCAGTTTTAAGATTTCAGGTTAAAGAATTTATTGTTTTGGATAAAAATTTTACCAAGTATTGTTTGCAATTTAAACATAAAATTATTGTGTTGGTAACTGGTAAAGGAATTCCACAGGCAAAACTGACCAGTCTAGTTTTATTCTCCATCTTAATAGACAGTCTAGAAGATGAGCAAGAAGCATACATGGTAAAAGTGGAAAAAATTCAATAAAGTAAATAATAAGCATAAGAAAAATCACAAAGGCAATTATTTCTTTTAAAATAAAGTTTTTACTCAAACTATATTCTGTCAAATGCATAATGTTTAAAATTGTTTATACTCTCACATTTTTACCTCTTCTACGGTAACAAGCTAGATTCTCAAAGGTGCCTGCAATAGGGGTACCATCAAGAAGTAAGAGATTCCCCTCAATTATTTGTAATAAAATGCTTTGGCAGGGACTGGGAGGAATTGCCTAGAGGCTTACGGTTGCTGGTTGGATACTAGATGCTCCTTTAATGGAAGCTGGCAGAATTTACTGTAGAGGTTAAAAGGCTGTAAATTCAAAAAGGAAAGTTTGCTTTTCTTCAGAAAGGTTTTTAGTTACCTTGTTTGTATTCTGTAGTACTGACTGTTAAGGAACAAATTATAGTTGGCAACAAGCTGCATGTTGGGAAAATGTGCATGAGCGATAGTGATTCTGCACCAGGTGCATCCCGCTTGATAATGGTCATCCAGGACATCCGTCTTTTGGTATGGATGGGTTGATTCATGTAAATGACTTCCTGCCAACACCACCCAAAGCAGGTGCACATGAATGTTGGCTCTTTCTTGTTTTACAAGGATCTTGATAGAGATTCCCTTGAGTTTGCCACCCAAAGGTGTTAGTCTCTGGTCACCATGAATCCTGCTACGTGGGGATTCAGGAACAGATACTCTGGCAGCTTTTCCCTGAGAGAATTCTGATCATGATAGGCCCCTTTCTTTTGTAGCTGACAAGTTCATAAGCATCTCCTGAAGGTCAGGTGTGGAATATGTATCCTCATGACAGGAAAAGGAGAAGATCTTGGTCACCGTAGTAAGGCTCCACTGCTGTTGCCTTCAGGGAAAAGGTAACCACGTTAGGCATGTGCTGAACACATCTCAGAGATGCTGGTTCTGCACCGGCTGTTTCTTCAGATGAGAAGACAAGATTTGATTTACCCGAACAAGTTCCTAATATGTCGAGTTATCTTCTATTTCTTTAAGCTTGGAATTCAGGAATCTGAACCTTCTTTTGAAGATAGGTACCTGTTTGTACACAGGAGGAGGCGGCGGCAATGATTTGCTCAAAGTTCTTTTAACTCCCTGCTTCTCCATGGATTTGCATGAAATCAGTGCTGACTGAAAGAGCCACCAGACTTGAAGTGCCTTACCAATTACCTCTCACATGTTCAGTGCTTAGTAGCATAATTTTGGTGCTTCTGATCATGCAGGGCAACCCAAAGAGAAAATCCAGAATGAGGGCATTCGGGTTTGAACACTTCTAGGATATCAAAGATTTATCTTTTGGGTGGAATTTTTGCATCCTGGCAGAGTATGTTATGCTTAGGCCCAAACCAGTGTCTACTATAAAGCTGTATGCATTAATGTAATGAGTTAAACCTGTGATTATTCCTTTGAAAACACAATGTGTTGAACAGCTGCTGTGTTCTGACAGCAGTATCAGACCAAACAATGGCTCTTCAATGAAGAAAGAAGGTGACTTTCATAAAATTCTAGTTTCAGAAGTGTTTCATAATAAGTATAAGCAGTGTGTCAGTGTCTGGTGAGAAATTATCTCAGTCACATTATTTTACCCGCTTTCCTTCATTTCTTTTTAGTTCCAGATTCAGTGTCCTACAGTTATCCACAAGTCAACACAGATCGGTACTGGTGGAGGGAGTCGTGTCTGAGTTGGGACGTTCTCTTGCCTAGCAAATCATCAGCTGTGAGAACGCATCACCCCCAGATTTGTGGTGTGATAAATCTCACCAAGTCCTTTCAAACCCATTAATTTCTCAGTGCAGTCAGTCGTCATTCCAAAAGCTATGACATCGTCTTTTAGGTGTGAACACTCTCTTTCACATGAGACCTTTCCGCACTGGGCTCATCTACCTGTTGGTTTCAGCTTCCAGTGATCGAGCAGAAAATCTGAAGAACCTGCTCAAATGTAGAACAGAAAGACAGCTCTGTAAATAATCAGATTCTTTTGTCAATCTATAGTGCAAAATCCTTGTATACTGACATCTAATAATACTACAATCACAAATCAAAACTGGTGTTGAATTTAAGTGGTAGCACCAGACTGTAATAATCTAAATGGACTGTATTACTACAGGCTGAAATAAATATAATTTTTTTTAGATAAAATTCATTACAGAAAAGTATGCATTGTGGGTGGCCCTCATACCTCAGCAAAAAAACTCAAACACTGTGATGGCTGTCCCATGCCCTTTTCATTTTCCTTCTATCACTTTAATAATTCACATAAGGCACTCTTGGACAGCTTCTGCACTTTGGGCCGAGGAAAGCTGATCAAGAGTCACTAGCAGAGAATAATTAAAAAGCTGGTTTTTAGCCAATGGAAATGTTGTTCAGTGATTCAGTGTGCTCTCTTTTCTTTGGTGGTGGGAGGGAAAAGATCCTTAACTTAAGGACAAACAAGCTTCCTTTGAGTGACAACGATACAAATGTAGACCACGTGCAGTCCGATCAGCTGGAGACCCCTGTGTTATCCTGATACTGCTTCTAACTTCCCGTGTGAGCTTGGAGAGATTACTCCACCTTCTCGCTTCTTCATCCCCAAATGTAACACGTGAGTAGGAATGTTCATTGTGTGGGAGCACAACTGGTTTGTCTGGTGGAGTAGTGTGGTGTTGATAAGACATCTTAAGCATGTGAAAAAATACGTATATTGTCATTGTTGTAACTCTTTACTTGGTTATTAAAACTGCTCATGGCAAGTGGCAGGATAGAAGGCAGCCAGTAATCTCATTTTGGTCTCTGCTAATTACCTGTATATTGATTGATGGCTGTTTCCAGTCTCTTTCTTTCTGTCTGTCTTTTTACAGTGCCTAACATTCATTAGTTCATCTAAGTTTCTTAGTCTTGGTGTTCTCAAATCCGTACCCAAATTCAAAACTGCTGCTTTCCTGCTGTGTCTGGGTTATCCAGGGCTCACATATCTGCTATTCATTTTCTCTGTCTCATGGACCAATTCCACTTGACACTGACCAGCAAAAGCTGACCGTGGTAGCGGATGATCCCAAGTTGAAAGGAAGAAAAACAGAGAGAACAACAGCCTCCAAACTCCTGAGGGAGAAGTAAATGGAAAACTCTGGGAACTTTAGTCTCTCCTCATAAAAGAGAGAAGCATTTAAGAAGCTTGCTCACATCAAGGTTAAGACAGAGCATAATAATTTCTTCCTTTCCGGGAATGGTTTGTGGTTCTCAATGTGAAATAAGAGTTGTGTGGGGCTTAAGTTCAAACTCCTTGGCCACTTTCCATAGGTTTCCCTTACTGCCCTGTCGGCTGACCTTTCTTGGGCTTAATATTTGTATTTTCCATTCTTGGAGGATTTTGCCTTTCTACATCAGTGTCCAGCCTGTCTTGCTGAAATGACAGAGTAGCAGTCTATTGGTCAGGGCTATTTGTTAGTCTGCTTTTCACACTGCTGTGTGTCTGTCAGTCACCTCAATGAGCAAGTAATTTGCAATTCAGGTTAAACCTTTTCATTTATTCAATTTTGGGCTCTTGGAAGAGAGGGCTACAAAGCTACAAACGTTTTGTTTCATTCAATCCTCATTTTAGTGAGAAATGATGCTACAGACATTCGGTTTGTGGTTTGTCATCCCTGAAAGGTAAGATAGATACTGTAAGTGGTGTTAAAGCTGAGATGATTCTTGCAGTATCTGTTAGTATTACCAATGAATTTATAAGTGGTTACTGAGAACCCTGCTCAGAGGGCAGAAACCATCAGCATCTGTGGTACGTTATATTGATTTTGCATTTACAATAATGACCAAAGGGTGGCTCCCCATCCCCACAGTAAGTCTTAGGAACCAGAACAAATGCTGTCAGATACAGAAGTTTTAAACTTCTTTCTCTACAACATTAACACTGCCATTCTTGGAGTATGTTTTCTATCTAATCAACTTAGAGCCTATTCAGTGTAATCTATGTTTTGGTTTTCTTTTCCTAGAAAGGAGAGTGGTGTTTGGAAAAGGAGTCTGGATTTTGTGAACTGATAAGGATTGTGCATTCATAGCTTTAAAATTGCTATCTCAATCGTGTATGGTACGTGGGTTTTTTTCTAAAAGCATTGACATTACCAGTAAACATATGTTGTTATGCACTATGAATATCAATGTTTTCTAAAGTAAGTTTCAGTTTCTTTATTGTAATTAGAAGAGTGAAAGCTGTTTCGTTTCTGAAATACAAACTGTATCTTACAAAAAAGAAGGAATCACCGCAATTGCTGTATTTTTCTACTGGAAGGCAGATTAGACTGTCCAGTTTTAGAGTATCCAGTTATATGATGTGCTGCACATCTTCAACTCACATGCTTCAATAGGAGAGAAAGATGTTCGGTGCCTGAGCAAAGGTATTTCCTTGCCTGTTGGTACTTATACCATTATTTCAGATTCAGCAGTGAATGCAAATTCTCTGAATCCTCCTTCCCTCACTCCGTTTTTCAGTTGAAATTTATGATTATTTGATCTGTTGTTGATTTGCCACTCTCTGATATTTTCCAGATGTTTTTAAAGGTGTGCCTTGTGATAAGACACCCTTTATAATAATTTTCAGAAACTTAAAATGGTTTACTCTAACTCACCATCTTTTGCCTGTGAAGATTTTACCCAGCCACAGCTCTATCATTTTCCTGCCAGCATGCTGCTGCTGCTCTGACGCTGCCCCACATTTGCTCTGATCGCCATGTTATCCTCTATGAACACCCCAAGCTGGTAGCACTCTTGGATGAGGCTAAGCTGATCACATAATAGCTTGTGTTGTACTGCAGGTCCCAAATTCCTTTCCCAGAACAAACCTTTAACACACTGCTTCTACTGTACAGTAGCTCAGCTTTGACTTACGAGACGCTATCCCTCCAGAAATCACTCCGGAAATCAGATTTCTGATGCAACTGTCAACCTCCTCTATGCTGGAAGCTGCCTGGCTCTTTTGGAGTTATACCCAACCCTTCTTTTTCCAGAGCCCTGCAAACAAGTGCAAGTCAATTTATAAAGACCCTTACTGTGGGGAATTCCTGAGAATATTACACTTCAAAATTAAAATTAACTGCTAGATAGGTTTTGATTTCCCATTCCTCTCCTTTGTGATACCCTATCGACTTATCCAAGAATACAGGATCCATCCATGTTTTCTGTGTGCTCTTTTTCCCTCAGACAGTGTTTTCCTAGGAAAGATATCTTTTTTCCTGCATTCACCCTCTATAGTTTAAAAACCTAAAGTCTTCTTTCCAAGAATCTTCCTAATTTTAAGCTCTTGCATCTTGGAAATGACTTAGCCTATAAACTTTCTGGTTTGCTTTTATTGGTCATGCTTTGAAAATTGATTCTGTAGAATTTTGAACACCTTCTTGTACTTAGTGAGCATTCACAATGTAAATGATTTACACTGTGTAAGGGTAGAGGAATCTTATCTGTAGCTCTTCAAGGATGCAATATCAGCTATGCAAGGTTTGAGATATAAAAAGTGGCGTTATTTAGTCTGCTTTGGAACTTAGACTGCTTTCAAGATTTACATTATTCACTGAGGTTAAAAATCTTGTAACTGGACAGTGTTTTGGCAGGTGATGTTAGAAGGGCTCATTTTCATCTCTGGGTATTGCTATTACAATCTTCTTTTTCTACTAGGGATATTATATATGTTTTTTAGTATTGCCTTTTTAGTTGGTTGGAAGGGAAATTTTTCCCCTTTTACAGGTAGGGCCTTGATTTACTGTGAAGACCAGAGCTGTGTCATTTGAGAATGTGTATTTTGCAGTTGTAAATTATTGATTGATGATAACTGCTCTGAAGCCCATAAAAACATAATTTTGGGTGGGAGAGTGGAGATAAAGTCAGAAAACAGATGCTTAGGAACAGCCATTCTCTAACCTCCAGGCATAAGCAATTTTCAAATGCAGAAGCAGGCAGAAGAAGTTTTAAATGGTTTTAAAATAACAACTCTGTTTTCCCTCTTCCCATCTCTCCCCCTGCAACTCAAACCCTTTCAACCACAATAGTTTGTGGCAAAGCATCTGTGCATTTGGAAGAGAATGTTAGTGGTGAGGTAGGAATGCACTGCTTGGGCAGGTGGTCCCTTATCAGAACTGCTACTTGGCAGACCAAGAAACCTTCCTTCAGCTTTTCTGGATGACTCTCTGACTGACATTTATGACTCTTTAATGACATGTTATCTGCTAAAGTATGTATAATGATAGGTGAGGCAGGCAGAGAAATCACAGAAGCCCTATTGTATACCTAATATCAAGTGCACAATGGGCTCGTAGAGAGTCTTTTTTTTTTTTTTTTCATTAGGGCCTGATCTGAAGCCTTTTGATGTTAATAAAAAGAACGAGCTTTGAATTAGGCACATATTTCAGTGAATTAGTTAATTCTGAAAGAATCTGAAGAAATGTTAACTGTACAATTGGCTGATGAAAGAAGAAATATAGACTGAAGACCTGGAGAACCTTGATACAATAAGATCTCTGATGTGCCGCACCTGTGTTTTTTGTGTTGAATCTCAATGTGAGGTTGTCCATCTCTGTTAGCACAAGTCTTTCAAATATACTGGCTCTAAAGTAGTCAGGAGAATGATGTTTTCCCAAAAATATTTGGGGAAAGGTGAACATCTCTGAATTATGCTGTAGGGGAATCACTGAGAAAGCATTGCCGATACTTCATGACTCTGAACAGCAGAGCACCGCTGTGTGTCCTGGTCTGTATTTTCTTGTTCCAAGACTAAACTTTTTTATTTTAGATAGTGGTGCTATAAGATTTTGTTTCTTTCTTTCTTTCCACAGCATACCCTCAAAAAAGAAATAAATTTTATATAGGTATTTGGATCCTTCTCTCACATGCTGTAATCATACCATACCCAAAAAAATGCAGAGTATGGTCATGTGGAACAGACAGGCATAATTCTGTTTCACATCGTCAATATATACAAATATAAAGGATTTATTTGCACAAGGATTGGAAATTTGGCTGATATTCCATGCAAGGTGAAACAGCTCCAGGAACTGTTTGAGAGCAAACCACCTCAGGGCTACACCTTGATAGGAAAGATAAGGGTGTGTCTCAAGTAGTGAGTTGAGATCCTTGAGGAAGAGGATAGACTTGACCCCAAACCTCCTATATCTTGGCAAATTTCCCAGTGAACATAGCCCCTTCTCTCTTCAGTTTGTTTGTGTAACTGGCTTTTGTTACTAGCTTAAGCCAAAATTTTTTTCAAGGCTTTCTTTGGGATAATCAAACTGTTTTTTTTTTTTCAAAAAATGAACTATTTACCCCAAGCTGTCTACATATAACACCTTCAAATCAGGGTGTTCATGCTTCTTATGTATTGATTCCCTTGTTTTCTCTCTGAATCTGTTTCAGCTACTAGAGTATTCAAATGAATCTTGTTAATGCTCTGTCCCCTGAGTATTTGCAAAACAGCTCATGAAACAAGGGTATCTCTCTGTCCTTCAACCTGGTATAATCATACCTATCTATGGGGAATTGGGCATGGCTTTACTGGCACTCTGGTTATGTTAGGGCAGTTGGTCAGAGTGTCTTGAACCTGCCAGTCAAGAGTAGTTGTAAAGACAGCCTGAGATTTTGAGGGGTGATTGTTGTTGACCAGTGTGGCCATAATGCCCCTTGAACGTCCCCTTTCCAAGCAGCACAATGTAATAGTAGCTCTGACATTGTTTCCCTCTGGATTTTGGATTGATCCATCTACCCTCCAACACCTTCAAATCAGAGTGATCATCTGCCAGCTGTGTTGCATAAAAAGTTCCACTCTCTATGTGGCCCGTGAAGTCCAAAAGAAACATACAGAAACATAAACTCTTTCACCCCTTCTGGGTCCAGCACTCAGTGGACTCCTTACCCCTCCAATGGTCAATAGAAGTCAAAAAAAAGCAAACACTTCTGTCCCACCTGGAATCAGGGACCCCCTAAGTCACTGGCAGCCAGAAAAAAATCACTCATTTTCTGCCAGACCTTCCTCACCAAAGGGAGGCTTTAATAGAGAACAGTCTTCCTTGGCTTCAGGCCTCCTGGTTAGTCACCGTTAATAACTGGATACTCACCCTGTCAAACTCTTCCCTGCCAGTCTAACACCTACTTCCTTCAGGTGCCGTGGGGTGGGACATATTAGGAACTCAGCAGCCCATTAATTCTTTCCTGATTTCTGTGGGAGGTCTTAACCAGAAGCTCAAGATTTTCTTCAGAGGCAGTAAGTTTGGGATTCGAGTTCCACTCTCTGTAGCAAGCATGGGCCACACATAGTGACATTAAAAGCTAACTGTCTTTTTATCAGCGTTAAAATGCACTTGTGCTTTAAAAGCAAATGAAGGCAAAGGTCAAGAAAATGTGAACTGGGGTACAGAGTACACTGGGAATCGCAGTAGTCACGGGTATTTACAGCAATGGCAACTCAGTAGACACTGGCGTAGACTTAGGAATAAGGGGCAAAGGTTTTTCAGCAGGGCCTACAATGCCTTAAGCATTGGGGCATTTAATTTCAGGCACTTCAGAATGGACTCTGATATTTAGTAAGCGTAGCCCTTGCGTGCTTTCTGAAAGTGTTTCCAAGTAGGCATTTAAAAGTTATAGTCAATCGCTCTGAGCTGTTTCTGTATATTTTACTGAGCAGGTCTCTGCATCTTCTTCCTCTGAATGCTTTGCATCTTTGAAAGCACTATTTGCTCAATTGAACAAGTTAAATCAGGTCAGCTTCCCTCAAGCCGTGTTATCGGGACAGAAATAGCGAGGCACTTGCCTCACTTCCAGTCTGGAAGTTCAGTTCTTCCAGTTCAAATCTCCACAGTTTTTGTGCAATGTATTCTAGATAAGATATTGCAAAGGATATTATATTTTTACTGTCTATTAAGAGCTATTGAACAGCCATCAGTAAACAAGAATAGCATGACGCAGGAAAACCACTCGGTGTTGATTTAGTTAGCCATTAAGCTAAGGGAGTGCGTACATGAAGGGACAGAGAGAGGAACAGAAGCACCTTCAAATAAAGGGTCTTTATCCATACAAACAAAGTGATAAACAGACTATTGGTTTTGAGTGCACGCTGCTTTTGTGCAGGGGTCTGTCTACCCATCCATCCATTTTTTAGCTTGCTTTAAGCCAGAGTTTGTTTTATCAAATTCTGAGAGGTGTCTTTAATTTCCCCCCCCTTCGTTTTCCTATCCCATCTCCTGTGTTCTCTGTGGCAGGGAAATTCCACGCACGTTATAGATGATTTTAGGAAGAGGAGGCAGCCTTCCACTTCCATGTCTCCATTATTTTCTGAGAGCAGCGGCCATTAGGGAATATGTATGATCCAAAGTTCTTTACCTCACTTTTTAGCGTTATTCATTCTAAATCTGCCATTCTGTTGGAAGGAATAACCTATTAATTTGTGATTCAAATCTGCAGAACAAGTATCAGTTTTGACGCCGATGGAATCCCGGAATTGCCAACAGCTGTGAAAATTATTTAGCTGATAGTTTGCTACCAAGACCTGGCAGGCTTGCAGAATGTTGAAGAGTCATTTTTTGGTGACCTCAGGAAAACCATTTCCCAGGCTTTGCCATCACAGGTCTCCATGGTTTGCGTATGAGCTATATGAATGAGAAGCGAGTAGAGTGCCCACAGCTGAAGACTCGGGCTGAATCATATTGATTTGCACCACAGAGTGCTTTTTAAAGCAGTAAGAGGTGGTTGGATGAGGGAGGCAAAGATCTATTTCCTTTCCCTTTAATTCTTTCACAGTGGACTTGCTCCAGGTAGTTGACAGTTTAATCCGTGCTGGGTCAAATGGGTTGCACAGCATTCAGGGTTTTTTGGTATGAAGAAATGTTACTCAGCAGGCTTAGGCAGGAATTAATATGCCTCGGTGGAAGCAGCCCAGTCAAATTAGGAGGGAAAGCTCCCTTTTCTGCAAGCGTTTCAACCAGCTCTGCTTGGCCATGGCACCAGGGTTCCTTTTGTGTCAGTGTGATGTCCTCAGCTGTCCTGCTGGTGAGACTATGTAGGAAGGTTGTGGTTTCATTGCATTTGGTCTCCGTGTGTGTGTATAAATGACTCTGTGTACACATTCATCCAGGCCCTTGCTCCAAAAACCTTTCTTGCACTGTTATCTCTGCAAAGCTTTTCCTTCAACTTTACGGGAAGTTTAATCTAAAAGAAATCTGTTTCCACAGTCGCCCTCACTTGAGCTTATTTTGAACGCCTAGTTACAAACTTAACAATTCCAGCACATAAAAATACAGAGAAGTTAAAATAATGTTAACATTTGAAATATAAAAACTAATAAATTCTCAACTTTTATATGGATCTACATCCTAGGCAGGATGGATTTAATGACTCTTACTGGCGCATGTACTGTGCCCCACACAAACTTACAATTTTTGACACAAACTCCCATTTGTCAAATGTTAAAAAATTGTTATACTTTGCATTGTTTAAGACCATTTCAATAATAAAACTCACACACCTGGGATAAACCTGACGCACTTATTCCACAGTTTTAGTATACCACTTTTGAGAAGCATACCATGTATTGCATTCTATAAACATGTATCATATAATACATTTCCTTTAGTAAATATTTAAGTAGCTATCTAACCTATTCCAACACAGATGTAGACTTCCCCATGGCTTGGGGGAGAAGATGTTGCTAGGTGTTTCTATGCTAAGTGTTATACCAAGTGCACAACCTGCTTTTGCAATAACGGTGCATCTGTTATCTAGAATAAATACATGGGTTTGGCTCTTTTAAAAGATTATTTGTATGAAATAAAAAGCTTCAGTGAGTGAAAGCTTATTTTAATTGTATGTTTATGCAGCTCTCGATCATGATGGAAATCTCTTTTCTTAGACTTTTCAGTAACCACAATAATTCCCTGTTTAAGGAGACGACCAAACTGCACTAAAAGACACCAGCAGAGTTGGGAGGCACAGATTTGCTGAATGGAGTGTGACTTGGCCTCTCAAATCCCATGTTCTCAAGGCAATATGTTGTTGGTACCTTTGGCACTCGTGTTAGCAGTGTTCTGGCTGTGTCCTGGGTTTAAGTCTGTTCTCTCTGTCCTACACTTCCATTTCACCTCTTATATTGATTTTCCTGAAGTAAGGATACAAGTATTGCATGAAGCGTATTTGTGGCTGGACTCTACAGTCTTCAAAGGAAATTCAGAGAAGGTCAGTTCTTGTTAGCTGTAGAAGATGGAGATCGACTTTGCTTTTCCCTCTAGTCAAAATATTCCAGGGACTAAAGATTGCTTACAAAATTATGGTGCATTTGCCTGAGGCTTTATCATGATGTCATTATAGGCTTGCAATAACAGCACTCCAGTAAGACACAATAATAACACACATATGCGTGGTCACACTCTGTTTAACTTTTAAGTTTATTCTGCTTTTGCCTCCAGCACTTCTTCTGTCTGATGTTGTGTGATTTAACAGCGTTCCAAAGGGCCAAGGGCAAAGCCACGGGCTCTGGCGTCCCTGCAGCTCTGCCTTCCCTGGCTGGCTCAGTGGTGGAGTCACTTTAATGTGAAGTTAATCACCTTCTTTTGAACTGTTTATGGCAACAAGTTGGATGTGAAATAGTAAACATTGGCAGCTCTTTTCAATAATAAAGGTATCCCAGAACTGACAGGAGGTACTATCCGTTTCTTGAAGAAAGGACTTTCATGTGTAACGTTCTAAAGCAGTTTGTCCATGAGTGGGCACCTTAAGAAATTCTCCTTGCACCTTCCAGGGCTCTCAGACTCTTTTATGCATTACAGGACTTGAGAAGCTTTGCTTTATTTTTTTCAAATTTACAAAAACTTTCAAGAAAGATGAAAATACCACCACATTGACTAATTACTTGATGCCTAGTTAACAGTGTGTGTGGTTAACTGAGGCAGCACAGGAAAATTATCTTCACTTTCTCGGTTCAATTTTAAAAAAGAGATTATTTCTTTCCATCTCCTTCCCCAATGGTTACAGAAATTTACTCTTAACTCACCCACTGACAAAACCACTCAAATACAGTATGAAGAGCACTATCAGTGCCTCACAAATATAAACAAAACAAGATTAATGTTATTTTTAAAGTAGAAATTTGGGCTCTTAAACACCTCAAAGGTCTTGCCTAACCTAGAAAAATCTGTGGTGCTTAAACAGCTGGAGAATGTGGTTAATTCCAGGCTATTTCTTCCTTCTGTCTCCTGACTCATGTTTTATTTTGAAGGCAATAATTAAAATAAGTTGCTGCGAACAACTTCTCCTGCCACCACTACATTGTAGTGAAGCTGTTACGTTGTTTGGCAGAATTTAACTTTCGCTGCATAAGCAAACCTTTTAAAGCAGGCGAATATTGTCTCACAGGGGGATGTGAGGTGGCTGGAGATTATGTTAAATATCAATCTGGAAACATACCCCAGATTCTGATCTCTTTACTGCGCAGGGGATTTAATTGGCATTTTTAACACTTTTCAAATTATTCCCAAATCCAGATAATACAAGAGCATTTTTGATAATTTTACAAACAGTACATCCTGCAACAACCCATTTAAAATTTTAACCTATAGCTATCAGTATTTATATGTATTTTTTATATATTTATTTATATAGTATAAAATATTTTAGAGACATTCTGTTAAGGTACGGATGTAAGGATGGACTTTATTTTAATGGAAGCAAAGGCTTCTCATTGTTTTCCTGCTTCTGTATCATTGAGACAGAAACACATGCAAAAAAAAGATTGATGAATGAGTGAAAATATTGAATAACAGCGCTGACAACATGAAAAGTATCCCAAGTGTCATCATGATAGCAGATTCTGAAGTAGATACATAGCTCTAGGATATATAGCGGAAGCCAGCACGCTGAGAAGGTGGCAACAACTTCATTAGAGAGGCTCTTCGAGTGTTTCTGTCACTCAACGAGGGCATCACAGGACTTTTGTGCTGGAAAAGAACTAGCCAGATGTAGCTGCAAGTGATCACTGTGACCGGCATCAAATAGAGAATAGGCTGCGTAAGAAGCATCGGGTGGTGTTGCTGATCGAGCACTGTGTTCTGTTTCAGTCCTGGCATGGATTCACAATGATAAGCTGATGACCAAGCTATGCCCAAACCACAGCCTTCATTAAGACAGCAGTACTGTCCTAAGTGACACTTAGGGGAGCCCTGTAAGGTTTCACAATGATTCTGGCTGTCCTGTATGGCGAGAGGAGTCACATATAGCAAGAGAAGAAACATGAAGAGGCAGAATTATCAATTCTTGTATCTTTAGAGATTTGCAATGATAACTGAATTTGCGAGGAGAGGTAACTTGTAATATATGATCCTTCTACAGGGCAAGATGACCAGTGAAGGAGAGCAGAAGGATGGAAAAGGAGGTTCATGGAGATACATGTTGAGCTTACTCTTACTGTGTTGTGGAAAGTGGTAGCTACAGACATGCTTCTGCAGTAAGGACTGCATGGTTGCTTCAAAGTCATCCCTGCCTGCCACCATTCTCATGGTGTCATGAGTCAGTTCAGTTTTGGAAAATACCGGGCTACCAGCACAAGAAGAGGTGTGATGTTGGGGTACGACTGGGTGCTCGAGAGGCCAGGGTTGCTGCCAAAATCGTGTCTGTGCAACCACCGCCTGTGGTCTGACAGTATCAAGATTTTGGTGGCAGTCCTGGCTTACAGCCCTCACCACATGTTTGCACTTCTCTGCCACAGTGCTCTACCCATTTGGTTGTGCCAATAACTCACCTGCATAGCTGTGCTATAAACCTGGTCAGATAATCTTAACAAAGAAACTGCAAAGAAAAAGGGGCAGAAAAAGGGGTTGATGAGTTGAAAGATGGCTAGCCAGTTTTGTCTGAGGTTGTAGCTCTCTGGGGTAAAGTCTGGCAGCAAAACTGGCTTGAAGTTTTTCACCTCTCCACTCCTCCTACCTTAAGGTTCTTTTGTACTCGTTCTGACAAAAGAAGAGGAAATGGGCACAAACAAATGTAGGAAGTTCCATCTAAACATGTGGAGGAACTTTACCTTGAGGGTTGCAGAGCCCTGGAACAGGCTGCCTGGAGAGGTGGTGGTGTCTCCATCTCTGGAGACATTCCAAAAGCACCTGGACACAGTCCTGTGCAACCTGCTCTGGGTGGACCTGCTTTGGCAGGAGGGTTGGACTAGTTGATCTCCAGAGGTCCCTTCCAACCCCATATCATTCTGTGATTCTGTCCCCTTGGTTGTGACAGCAGAGCTGTTCATGCAGCCAAGCCTTCCAGCTGGAGCGCGGGCTTTCTCAGTGTTCTGGACGTACAAAGAAATCCGTAATGAAATGAGAGAGTTGGCATTTGTTAATGGTGCCCCATTGGAACAAAAGGGGTCGGTCTCTCCTGTCAAGCCACACAAGCTGAGATCTTTGTCCTATCAGCTCAGACTGTGCAGAGAAGCCCTGCCTTGCGTCTGCTCCTGACTTGAATCTCGGGATCCTGCCAGTCTGCTGGCAAACCTTCCCCTCACGTTTCTCTCCCCGGCAGGGCAGAAGCGGGATGGCCCAGGGTCACTACCCGGATTCCTAAACTGCAGTGGGGGCTTCGGTCACAGCAGAGCCCGTGCAGCAGGGGAGGAACGTGCTCTGTTAGCCTTCCTGAGTCAGGCATTGGGCATAGCATGGACTCACCCAGTTAAAGCCTGGGTATTTAGTTGGTGGGTGTCCTGCTTTGCTTCCCCACTGGAGCGGGGCAGCCCCCGTGGGCAGCTCTGGTGCAGATGAGACTCCTACCCCCTGTGCCACCCACCGCTCCCTTCAATTGCCCGGTTCACAGCCTCTTGTTTTTCTCGCTCCAGCTTTCTGCCTCCAGTTTTATGCTTTCTCTGAAGGCAGTGCCGCAGCCCGCCCCACACATTTCCAGGTTTATTCCTGGTTGCAGTTGGTCTCACCAAGTAGGAAAGTATGAATTTGCAACCTTGTGGTTATTTTTATATAAGAATGTCTTAATACATGGTGGATGTTTGAGTCTAGCTTTCGATGTTTTTCAAACGGTGTCTGTATTTTGATTTTTAATTTGCCTCTGAGCAAGACTGTCTACAAACACTGGCCAAATCTGCCTATCTGGGACCTGGAAGGGGTCCCTGGAGAAAGCACTTCAAGTCATTTATTCAGCACTGGCTGCTTTTACATTTGGCTTGAAGTCTGACAACTTTCCACCAGACCTGCAGCATAGTAAAGCACATCCTCTCTATGACAGCAGGAGAGCCAAGGAACTAGCAGGTTGCAGGAGTGAATGCTATAAAACAGATGTTATTAGTGGGCTTCACCAAGGGTGGGAGGCTGAGTACAGTAGCCCTATTACAGCCTCCAAGGTGGGCCACAAGATTGCTGTCTTATGAGCAAGCTGTGCCTGCAGTATTTGGCTCGGCATCGCATCCTGAAAATTCCAGTGCTGAGAAGCACTTTTGCGCTATGAGTAAACTGTAAGCTAGATTTGAAAGGAAAGATTTTGATTAAAATCAGCATTTCAGAGCCTTCAGCTGGCAGCTGCTGTGGTGTTAAGGATGGACATCGTTGGAGACTCCTGCGGTAAAGAGGCCCCATGTCTGAGTGTTTAAAACCAGGTTCCATCCAGTTGTGATGGTGGTTTTTAGCAGTTAAAGGAAAAAAAATATTGCTGCATATTTACACATAGGGACAGATTCTGCTCCCATTAAAACCAATGGCAGAGTTCCCGTTGATTTCCATGGGTGCCTGCCTCAAAATGTTTGAACAGTAAATATATTCTTCTGGGTGGGAAACCAGGATAGAAATCCCTCTCACAGCCTGCTCCCAGCACTGCAAATGTGAGGGTTTTTCAGCGCTAGGCTCAGAAACGCTCCTTCTAATTTTAAAATCCTTTTAAACTTCAACGACCATATGTGGCCCTACTTCACAGCTGTCAATCAGAATCAACAGCCAGTATTATATTAGCCTATATTTACCTCTCTTCTCCCTCTATGTGGAATTATTTCATTTTTATAAATATCAAATATATCAGAGTCATTGAGAAATGTAATATTAGATACAAGCATTTGCTCCCTCAGTGCTTTTAATCAAATAATAGGTCTTCCTGTGCTTTAGTTTCCTTGACACTAGATGAGCTGATCTGGTATGGATTTTTTAGTGCTATGGCTTATGCTCTGTCTGTGTTTCCCAAACTGTGTGCCTGGCTCTGGGCATGTAGTTTTCTCTCTGTCTCCCCACCTCAGTCTTGATTGAAAACTTTAGAAGTTCATGGTCATTTGGGATTTTTAGGGATATAGCACAGCAAATTTATAGAAAATAAAGTATAAAAAAATATATCCCTAGCTTCTCCCTAGAAATTTGAGACAAAAACCTTTCTTTAACAACATCTCTGAAAGCTCCTTAATGCAGAGCATTCACTCATAAACTGTTGGCTGTTTTAAACCTGTAATGTATATATAGATTTCTGTTTCCAATAGCTTTCAGAGTTGTGTACAGTCAACTCCAATTATACAGAGCCAAAACTTCTGGCAAATTACTGTCAACCTGTATCAACATTTGCATCAATAACATTTGGTATCGCTTGATGGATGGTCTACATCCAAGCTTTGGAAATGGGTATGGCGTCTGTGCGTTAGCTCTGCCGTCTACTGAAGGCTGCTCCTCTTTGGCAGTCGGTGCTTCCTGAGGATATGATTACATGATGGACAACCTGCGTATCCCAGACTTCTTGGTCCAAGTAAACTACCAAACTGTAGATTTCCTCTGTGTTCCTAAATGTACAGTAAGAGGACACAACTGTCCAGAAAGGAGGGAGAAACAGATGAGCAATCACCATTGATTACTTAGGTAATCAGAGACTAAAAAGAAAGAGAAAAAGAGCGAGAGAGAGGAATAAAAAAAGAAGGAAAAAAAGAGAGGAAGAATCAAAGAAATAAAGGAAAGAATAAAAAGCAAATAACCAGTTCAGTTGATGTACCTGTGCTTCTAATACCTCTCAGGTATCAAGCCATTCTTAGGCCACACACAGCTGATAAGAAATTGCACCACCTTGGAAATGTTAACCTTGGAAATAGTTTTGAAAATGCTTCTTATTTGCGGTTTTTTTGGGTGCTAATGGAATTAGGAAAGTTTTGTGCTTGTGCAGGCATTCTCAGGTAGCTTATCTCCATTACTTGTAGAGTAAAAAACCTACAGTCAAAAACCTACATAAAGCCAAGAGTTCACAAGCCTTTCCTGGTGCACTGCAATGAATTTGGCTACTGGATCTTACGTCAGATGGAGCCACTCTGATAAAAGGATTGCTGGAGGTGTACCTACGTTTACTCTTGAGAGAGGGGAGTGTCACTTATGCTGGAGCATAATAGATCTTATGGAAACCTCCCGAAAGGAAAGAGTGAAGAATGGAAGAAATAATAGCAGAGAAGCAGAGGCTTCCATTGCCCATTGCGCCTCTTCCAGGTCAGCTTTTTGGAATAGTTGGGTTTCTGTGAGGATGATAGCAGCCAAAGTGGAGACAGAGAACCCCCTGTTTCTCTGAGCTTTTGGTGTCCCAAAGGGGAGAGGGTTACACCCTGAGTGCTTATGTGCTACCTCCATGCTCATCCACAAATAAGAGTTCAGCGAGCACAGCCTCCGCTTGCTTTCTCACCACAGACGTGAAGGAAATCTTGTTGTGATTTTCTCTGCAACTCCAGTGCTTCTACAATGCAACGGTGAGGTAAAGAAAGAACTTACTTAATTTACAATGCTCAAGCAATGATCTACTGAATATACACTGTGTTAGAGATGGCCCCTGTTACAATTCAGCTCATGAGAACAGTGTCTTCAAATGTTTTTGAGTATTTTGCAGAGTCGCATTCAAATTTTTCTTCTGTCAGTAACTGTGCATACTGTCAGTAAAAATAACAAGATAACCTAGAAGGAAGAAAAACTCACATTTATTTCCTTACTTTGGCAGAAATTGCTCAGTAGTCAGAATTTTTGAATCTCTTCACCTTTCTGAGGTAAATAAATTAAGTGCCATGTGTCTTAATATGTATGGGTCTTTC
Organism: Calidris pugnax; assembly: GCF_001431845.1. Classification (NCBI taxonomy): domain Eukaryota; kingdom Metazoa; phylum Chordata; class Aves; order Charadriiformes; family Scolopacidae; genus Calidris; species Calidris pugnax. The sequence continues at coordinate 1,719,076 of NW_015091152.1, forward strand.
ATGTAAGATGTTAAAAACTGCATTGTGTAGATAATAGGTCCATTGATTAGGGACTAAACTGTGAATTGGCTGAGCTGGATTCTCTTGTACAAGAGTAGAGTAGAACACTCTCTCTCTGAGTGGCTGTGTGGGGTTAAGAAAGTTGCTGAGCCTTGAAGCTCATTTGTGACACCTCCGCACCTCCAGTGAAGCACTTGAAGGTGTAGAGGTAAAAGTTATCTTATCCAGAGGGTGTCAATGACTGAGTGACCTATTCTCCTATATATACACATGAAAATTTTGTGGGTTTTTTTTTTAATTTCTGCTTTTCTTGAGGGTTTTTTTTCCCCCTGACTTTCCTTTCCTCTGCTGTGCAGTTTCTGCTGATGTTGAACCCCGTGTTTTTCATTGGTGTCTCATCAGTGTATTAATTGGTTTATAAGTGTACTGAACTAATTGCCCAGTGTCCTTATGATTGTGGGTGGTAGTTACTCAATGTGAGATCCACTGAGATGACACTCAAGATACCAATATGAAACACTCTGTTGGTGTTTTGTTATGGCTGACATTTTGATAGCTAAAAACAATGGGGATGTGGAGTGTTAAGCTACACAAATAATGGGGTTTTTTGGTTTGCCGTGACACTGAAAATGTGATCCTGTTTTAGGACTGCCTGAAATGTTCTACTTTTAACTTCTTTTTATGAAATTCTGCCTTTTTAGAAAATGAAAACAATTGCTTTGAAATAAAACTTCGCAATGTTTCAATTAGTGTCAGTGCAAAGCTTTCATCTTTCTTACATTTTAATCCTTTTTAGTCAAAAGTATTTGTGAAATTCAGCACAACTTCATGAATGGCTTCAGCCTTCCCAGAGCTGCATAGTTCTGTGAATAAGCTACTTGTCAAAAAGCGAAGAAATCAATCTCCTCGGTTGTATTTATAAACAAAAATTTTAAGAATTCATCATTGTTTTACAAAGCTTGTTTTGCAGACTTATCGCTTACGGAATAAATTGGATTAGTTATCAGTCTTGTAGTGTGTCTGTTCAAAATAACAAAAACAAAAATCCTGAATGTTTCTCATAGTTGAATTTGTTTTCAGCTGTGGTGATGACCCATCATGCTATTTGTTGTCTGTGTTGGTGGGGACATTTTCTGCGCTTCTGCACGGTCCTTCATAATTGAAAGGGCTTTAGACTTATATAACACAGGTTCAGGTTTTGCTTCCCTGTTTTCTCTTTCTCAAGCATCTAACTTTCCTGACTGTGCCCACAAAATGACGACAATGCTGCAAGGTCACCAGAGAACACTAAAAAGCCTCCTAGGGAAAGGCAATTGGATTAATGCTATGGATTAGAATATATTTGCGCTTGACTGATTTTCCAATATCTTCATTAACACTGGTGTTGATAACATGGCTTTTAATAGCTTTTATAACCACAAATGCAGCATGGAATGGAGCAAATAGGTCATTAATCCCTTAAAAGTACAATTTAGTGCAATGCTTCATGACAGGAAGTGAACAGGATAATAAAACCTTTACTGTTTTAAGCCACACTTAATATTTTTACGGCACAGTTGGCTTGACAAAATACTCTTTGTGAGTCATCACTTCAAAGCAAGGTCCTGGGGACCAATTAAAGTTGTGTCTGCAACCCTCATGCATAACTACATATAAGCGTGAGTTATTTCAAAATATCCCTTTCAAGTAACAAGAGTTCTACCAATATGAAGTTAAAGGGATCTTTTGCTTCAAGCCTTTTAATTTAATATGCCCATGTGTGGAGGCACCCTTGGGGAATGCAAAATTGATTTTCGTTCTTTGCATAGATCCTATAGTAATTTGACTGTCCAAATGGCCCATGGAATTTGTCTTCCAAAAATTATATCCCTGACAGACAGCAATAGCAAGAGAGACTGTCCCTGATTTCAAGCTTTATCTTGAAAGAGACAAAAATGTCCCTATTATGGATGATTGAAAACTGAGAAACATAAAAGTAATTGCTTTGCAGTTTGCAATTCCTGGGCCAAAAGAACTGAATGCATTAAGGATGAATATGAGGACTGGAGAATTTTCTATTCTAATTTAATCTATGCCAATAACCTGCTGTGTGACCAGGCAAGGTGTTAAATCTGCCTTTGGTTGATTTCCACCTTGAATGAATTGGAAATGTCTGTGTTGTTCTAGGGTTGCTGATATTGCCACGTACCTAATGGGGATGTTCTCATCTGAATGGCATAGCACGCATTTTTGAGAGAATTTTGTAGGTTTTTGAAGGATCAGTTTGGCTAGAAACATCATGTTACTTGGGTAGTAACATGATGGCTTTCATACTGGAACAAGTTACATTGACATGTTTTGTTGCTTGAGGATCATCTGTGTAGAATCCCATTCATTATGCTGCAAAGAGTGGGCATATAATGATGATTTGTCTTTGGAGAAATGAGAAAGCAAGTCTATTATTTTCATGTAAGTAGAGAATAAGCATTAGATGAGCTGTGTTTTCTGACAGAGACCATGTGGTTGTGGAAAAATCACTCTCTGCTATTCTAGGATCTAATGTTTTCATTGAGCTTATTCTGCAAATAAAATAGCAAGAGATAACCTGTTCTTGAACAAGTTTATAGTAAAGTATCGATTGTCATCGTAAAAAATATTACTGACAGGCAAAAAATGGGGGACAACAGGCAGAAAGTGAAATAATGCATCAGAGGAGACAGCAAAATCTGTATTTCCTGGGTCCTAGTCTAGAGTTGTGTTGGTAGGATTGTAATATCACAAGTACTATTTTTCCTTTTAAAAAAACCTGCTGTAGCAGAAAGAAAAATATCAAAACCCAAATATTAAATTGTTTCAAGATCCAGCCACTTCTCCCCAACAGATAATAATTTCTCAGCCACTGACATCTCTTTCTTTTTCCTTCAGAATTTCCTTGGATTTTGATTGTGCAGTCTGCGTTTGATTGGTGAATCAGGAGTGAAGAACTGACTGACTTCTGTAACAGATAATGGGATTTTTATGTGTTTGTATCCTGACAAGTTCATAAGAAATGTGCTATGGAGAAGGATTAGGGGTTCAAAGAAAAGGTAGTTGCATGAATGGTGGAAATCTGAGATGTAGATTTCTGCTTTCTACCTAGGAAGCATTTTTTGCAGGAATGTGTCCATGAACAAGCAGCGTTATTTTTCTCACCTTTCTCTTCCTCACACTTCCTGATTATCTCTTTATCCTCTATCTTCGTATAATGCCCTAGAAACATACCGGGAGCTTTAAAGTAGACGGTTTTGGTTTAGCAATGGCTCATGTACAGATTTCTGAATCCAGGGAGGTTCAACCCGTGGGAAAGTTTCAAGTCCCATCTTAGGGGGACTAAGCTCCAAGTATTGTTAAATGGCTGAGGTTAGAAATAGTGGGAAAAAGAGTAAATAGATGCAGAGCTGCTAGTCAAATCTTTACACCCTTTCTTTTCCCTCTCCCCACAACCTTGCCCCATGCACTGTTGTTGCATGAGTCAGTCTGTTTCTCCCTCTGCAACCCCCCTCTAAGTGGGAAAGTGGATCTATAAAAACTAATAGAAATGAGAGGGGGGAAAAAAAACCACCCAACCAACTCTTGATCTTCAAACTCAGAGACTTTGACTGAGAGCCAACTATTTCAAACAGCAGCCCTTTCATAACTGGGAGAGCTAGCACTAGATCTGTTGGGTATGCAGTGTGACCACATAACGCTCAGCACATGTCAACATAACTGATAACCAAATCGTACCTCTCAACCTCCCATACAGCACAACTTTGGCAGGCTGCCAGTCTCTCAGTCCTAATTAACACACTGCCATGCTATGACTGGAAGGTTAAAGCCACAGCTTTATTTACTGCACAATTAACGGGTAAACATGACTTAATCATAATTTAAACATTCAACCTTTATGAGAAAATTTCAAAATCCTTTTAGGAGCCCTTTTGACCTCAAGTCTCCAAGCAGACCTCTTGTAATGTGGAATTAACTGCCTGTTCCACCAAGGGACATCGAGGCTCTCTGGGATACTACAGATTTTCATCCCTGAACAAATTAAAAACATCAACTTAATAGACATTCTTGTGTGTGTGTCTCATCCTAGTGTCAGGGTTCTTCTGGGCCAAATCTGCATCTGATGGCATTGGAGCACTGACTTCAGTGAGGATCCCCAAGTACCAGGAGATCTCTCTATTGTTCTTGGATCTCAGCAACTCTGCTGTGGCCCACACTGACCCCTCAGCTTTGATCAAAATGCAGCATCTTAGCCCTGGTCCTTCAGAGACGTAGGCATAAGCTTAACTTTACATCTTGTGAACAAGCACGTTAACTTTAATAAACTAACCACTCATAAAGTTTGGCATCTATATACTGTTTGTTTACCATGTTTGGTGCCTTAGATGCTATCTGGCTTACTCGGTTTTAGTTTTCAAGTACTGTAGAAACCCACCAATATAAAATGATTTCACCAGCAAATTTCTTTTTGCTTAAGAGAACTGGTGCCTCAGTGCCCAATTTATGGTTTGTCTCACACCCAAACAGACATGTAATCCTTTCAACTAGACTAGATATTATACCGGGGTGGGGATCTAAGCTTTGTGGAACCACCACTGTACAAAGGGAATTGTGTTGTAGCATGGTGGCCCACCAGCGGCACCTGCTCCATGCTGGACCATTCCCATGCTCAGAGTTAGGCAACCATTTGTCATCTCCAGAATGAACTAATTTACATATCAGTAGATATACAGGCACCACATTTTTATAACAACCCACCACTGCCACCACTAGATGTACAGCTGTCTCACTGGTACATGCATAAAAATATATCCCTGAAAAGGATAGGAGGAGAGAAAAGCTTTCTCCTTCTGAAAGCAGAATGACTTCTTGTAAATAAGTACTATCTACTGAAATTATTACTTTTCAATATGGCAATATTTTTCAATATTGTGCAGAGAATCATAAGGCAATTTTTCACTGGGGAAAATACTAACCATCTTTCATCTAAACTCCTAATCTTCTAATACCATCCATACTTACTGTTTCTGCCATTACAGCAAATGCTGAGCTAGCACTTTTACCTCTCCCACCCCTGATTCAGGCTGCAGTGCAGAGAATCTTTGTCAGGAAAGGAGGTGAAGTAAATAAGGAAGCTGCTGATATCAACCAGAGTGGGTCAATAAAGAATTTTAAACACCCATTTAGATACATTACTGTATTTTACAGCCTGTAAATTGTGATACAGAATAAACCTGATCAAGAAAGAAAGAAAATGGTTTCTATTTTGTTGCTGGAAAATGCTATTTGTTAGAAGTCTTTGTGCTGTTGCTAATAGTTGATTTTTCCAGTCTCATGTATTACTCCTAGGTACCAAAAACGCCACATCTTCTACCATGTAAGATTTATGTAAGGACATGTGAGAAGCTGAGTGAATGGATAGAAGCTGCTGCTTCCAGGCAGTGTGAGGGGAGAGAGCAGAGTACAATTATGGTGAACTCTCAGGAAGCTGTGCAGTTTAGATGGGCAGAGTTGAGCAAACTGGTCCCTGCGTTTAGGGCGCATTCCTTCCCCGCCCCCTGTCCCTGATCTTTTGAGCTTCTCCCAGCCCTTTAAGAGAGATGTTTCCTCTTCTGTTTCAGACCCTGGTAGAGGCTGATAGAGAGTGGGAGGAACTGCAGAATAGAGGAAGCTTTGTGGATCCAGGACTGGCCAATTCATTGGCAAAATTCCTATGCCCTCCTACTCACTATTCCTGCCACTGCCTGTGGTGTTGGCCACCTGTTTGGGTATAACCTGTGACACAGAAGGTGACCATTGTGCATCATACAGCTTCAGACCTGCAATCAGCTATCCGTGTGAGACTGTCGTACAGGGATGAAATTCAATGAAGAAATAGCAGTCTAATCTTCTATTTCCAGCCCTGCCATTGGCTTGATTGCACTGAGAGGGAAACCAACTACTCTGACTTCCATGCTCCTCAGCTTTCCTCTCTGTACAATGGGGCTAGTGGTGCTTATCAAGAAAGCATGAGTGACTCGAAGCCGTCGTTGTGTTTGGAGAAAGCTTTGGTTTCCTGGATTCGAGGTCCCTTTGGAAGTGTCAAGTAGTATTAATGTAAAGAGACTATGGTGGTTTTTCGCTTCGTCTTAATGTGTTATTCACTTCTTGGCTTCAGGGATAATGTGCACATCCTCATGTGTGTCTGTGCCAGCACTCAATATTGTGTGTGCCAAGATACGTTATAGTGTCTGTATTTACTATGTACAGCCTACATACCGCCTTTCTGAGTAAGTATGGCAGCAATGTAGTAGGGAAGGGGGGGGAGTATCTGTGGGTCTGCATATAAGATCATATATTTGTACAAAGTGTGTGTCTGTGGGCTTCAGAGACTGAGGGGAGTCTGTGGTTCAGACAGTCTGCCTGTTTTTTTCTTTTTTTCTCTGAAGGCAGCAAAATATGTTGATATGGATTTTTTTACAGGAGCTTTTTGTGTTTTAATACATTTCCCTCACATCAGATCTTGCCAAACATCATTTACTTACTAGTACTGTGAAAGCAGGTTACCCAAAGGCAGCACCATTCCCTGTTGTTTTCTCTTCTTCCAAACTGCTCAGAGACATATTGTAATAAGACTCCTAGTTAAAAACAACAGAATATCAGCAAGAGCAGAAAAGTTGAGCAAAAATGCCTGTGCTTTTGCTGCATGTGTGCTTAAGTATTTAGCTGAATAAATGCCAAGGTTGTGAGTTCATGCAGCAGAAACATTGCCACCGATGTGATCCGTGTAACTGTGACCCAGTAACTTCATTTGTGAATTCTGTCCAGTGTGGTATTTCTGTTCAACAGTCCCACTGGTGAAACAAGGCTTTAATCATGGCGCGTATGAGGCAAAGAGAAGCTTCATGCAGACTAGTCTACAATCAAGCACAGAATTTTCATTCACGAGAATATTGTTTGTACCTTTTTTTCCCCCAGAGATGAAATGCCCACAGTAAGAAAGTCCACTACAAAGGAAGTGATCTCAGCTTGACTGCTGGAGGTTGTAAGTAATGACCTCTTCCTTTTCTTTTTTATTTTTTTTTTTGCCCCTCTCTTTTTTTCTTTTTTTGTTGTTACCAAATAGCAAGATTTCTCAGTGGAAATAAGCTATTTAGTCTACGTATAGATCGTTCATCAGTGGGATTGAAATACATTCTTCACAAGCATGCTGAACATACCCAGCCATTAACAACAAAATTGTTAGTGGTGAATAAAACAATGGATATTACACATTGCCAGTAGGGAAATTGATTTATCTTGCTTTGGTTGGTCGTCTGCATTAAGAAATGTCACACATATTTGAAATGTTTTGCATAGCTACTGTCTTGTGTTTTGCCATAACAAAATCTCTGCTAGACTGTATTTTTGCATCTTTTTCTTGACCTCATGTCAGCCAGGAAACAACTACTTTCATTGAAGTATGTTTAGCCAATTAACAAATATACTTTTTTTATATATATACACACATATACATGTTAAAAATATATATATTGTTATGCTTGTGTTTAGATATTTTGATGAATTGGACCAAAAAACTTATTTGCTTCTCTAAAAAGGACCACACTGAACTGTGTATACACTGACTTTGTGTACAACTTTTAGGGACAAATTACTGACACATGGGAGGACTTGTTGCTTCTGAGAGTAGAACTTCAGAGAACTTAACTACTGGACCTTATCTTTTCCTATTTAGATCAGTGGCTTTAAGATAATTAAAACTAGATTCATAGACTTACAAGCCAGGTCGCAGACTGGTGCAGCCAAAGCACGTCCCCTACAAGGGAATTTCAGTTTGCCTAGGTCCACAAGGCTGGTTGGCACACTTTCAGCTAAGTTTAACTCAATTGGTTTAAAAAAATATACAGTCCATGATATAGCCATAGAGGCAGGATATAAAGCTTGTTGTGCTAATAAACACTTTTAAAACTGCCTTTCAGAACTGTGTGAACATATCCAATCAGCATTGTTAGGCCAGTCGTGATGATTCTGCTCTAAGTATTCATAAATTTTCAAACTACATATTGAAAGACAGACAGTGCCTAAGTTACATCCTGAAAATGAAAGGTGAAAGTCTTATAACACTAAATTTGTTAATGTCCAGATTTGGCTTGAGGTTTTTGTGTTTGTTTGTTGTTGGGTTTTTTTCCTAAACTTATTGAGATCAATGACACACACAAGCAAAATTTGGAAATTCCTTGCTGTGGCTGATTTTGAGTTCATTGAGCAGAAAATGTCTCATCAGAACATACACGGAAAATTTTTTTGTGTGGCTTTTTTTGTTTTCAGTGCTAACATAAATAAACTGTTTAACTGATTTTGTATAAACTTTCCAAAAAAAATCTCAAGCATGGAAAATTTCAGCCCAAAATGGAGTTTATTTGAGAAAATTACAAGCAACAGAAAAAGAGGGTTAGAATGGAAATCTGAACTCCTCATTAACTAGAGTTAAGCGCCAACTTAACTGCCAGGGGTTTTTTTCTGTTAATATTTGGTTTAAAGTTACATACAGGTTTGGAGGAGCTTAGCTCTTTTTAACCCCTTTTTTATTGCTGTCACTGACTTAGTTCTGTCTCAAAATGATGGCATGGGTTCAGGCCTCCATAGCTATCTTCACTGCAGCAGGAGACATATTTTTTAACTTTTTCTTTCAGATCATCGCTTGAGACCGTGTTCACACAGCCTTAAATTCCACCCAAATCCCTCTCCCTAGAATTTACTATTGGCTGGCTCTAAATATTTAGTGGCACATGCCAATGGGGATCGTTAGGCTAAGGCGGGCTTTAGGCTGTCGGATTATGGCTTCTGGTTTCCATTACAGATCTGTGGCAGCGAGAGGAGAAGACAGGAGGTCTACCCAACACAGCAAAAAGGTAAGCGTAAAACTCAGTAGAATACAATGCAGCTGAAACTATGGCCTGCTGTGTTTTTAATCCTTAGCTGAGGCAGAAACCTGCACAGTTTCATCTTTGAAAATGATGGCAAGTAATGTTTTGAGCACGTCGTACTTTTCATCTGGAAATCTCAGCGCCTTTAGGAAACTGAGGAGATGGATGGTATTTCTCTGCTTTTACTCTTGCTCTAACTAAATATGGAGATCGCTGTGGTCTAATGGATAGAACCTGCATCTAACTCCACAGCAAGCAGCTAACTCTGTTCCTGGCTCTGCTGCAAATTCCCTGTGTAACCTCTGGCAAACTTTCTCTTCCTCCGCTCCTTCCTTTGGAAAATTCCTCTGAATTCAGGGGGGCATTTTGTTGGGGGAATGCAGGATGAGGAGTCGCTTTACCAGATTTGGAGTCTCTTTTGCTTCTTGAAGTTTAGCCAATTCAGTTCTGAGACCAACAATGAATGTCTCCATTGCAGGCCTTAAGAGAATTGTCTCTTTTTCCAGTGATGTAAATTTTGTTTACATTTTATGCTTTCTACTTTTAAAAACCTCCCTGGTCTGTCTTTTTTTCCCAATTTTTTAGTCCAAAAGATCTTTATTAGATATACAGAAGAAGGGATCCAAGTACATATTAAAAGAAATTATAAGAACTCTTAATTTAAAAAGCGCCTACTGCAAATATTCAGAAAACATTCAAGGGATCGGTGAGATTGCTCCGAGTGTGGGAGTGCGCACTTCTCTTCTTTTTAAGTTACGAAAATTATTAACTTTTCTGTAACTATGAAGAAGCAACTGACAACCCGGGCACCTGGAAGACCAGGACTACAACTCTGGTGCCACAGCTCCAAAACAGAGGTCCCTGACACTTAAAGACTTCTGCCAAGCACTGGCAGTCTGCAGGAACACGCAGGCAAACTAAATGGCAAGGTGCCTACACACTAAAGCCATGATCAAGCAAATCCTATTAGTGCCTGTGCCTAGTGTTTCCTATCGGCTGTTTTTCAGCGCCTCCATCCTTAGCTTCATTCCTCTGAACCATACCTCAGAGGCCTTCAGAGGTGCCTGGCTTTCTCCACTGAGTAAGCAGAGGGACTTAAGGGGGCTGTAGGCCATCTGAATGTGGTCCTTAGGGCCTAGTCATCTTCTCACTAAATGGTATTAAATCCTTCTCTGTCATCACTGAAAGCTGAAGTGGTCACTGGTCTGTCCACAGCAACAGTTATTATTAGTTAAAATTTACAAAATCATAAATGACTGATTGACATTTCTTGATAAATTCAGAATTCTTTAGGCAAACAGCCCCACCACTGGTTAAATGTACATCTACATTTCTGAAAATGCTTTGAAAATTTTAGCCATTTCTTCAGTAGCATAACCTCTCTTCAAGGAGATGTAGCCACACAGAAAGCTTGAAAGTGTTGTAACAAGCTACATTTCACTGTTTCCATTTTTCAGGACAAAGATACAATCTAATGAGCAAAACATTTATTTTGCTCCAGGATTCTTCCTGCTGCTTAATGCTCTTTCCTTCTGCTTTTTTTTTTTTTTTTCTAGAGTACAGGGTTTTTCACATTGGCAGGATGTGTGTGGACATGAGCTGAATGTATATTTAATCTTAAATTTGGGAGCAAGCACTGTTATTGAACAACAATGCCTGCATGAAGACAAAATTATGTCGGCCCAGTAGGAAGTTATGATAAGGGAATTACTGGCTTTCTTGAGTAGGTGGGGGCCTCCTTACCAATAAATAAAATCCAGCATTTTCTGAAGCAGCAATACTTCTGATATGAGCACCAAGGTTGTATCGTATCTACAACTCAGAATACAGAATACAGAAGCAGATGCAAAAATCCCATAATTAAAATACATTTTTGATGTATTTTTTTTCCAAGTAATAGTAACTGCTTGAGCATGCTCAGTGTTGTCACAGCACGTCATGACGGTTAATGTAACCTGTTTTAGGAAATGAAGTGGCAATTCTCTGCTGTGAGACCTGTGCTGACTATGCTGGATTTGGAATAATAATAAACGTACAAGCTTAGTCTAACCATTTAATATTTAGACATTTATATAGACAATAGCAACTCCCCTCCTGATGCCAAATCAAACTTTGTGTTACTTTTTCCCTCCAGAAAGCCCTCAGGCTAACATTTGTTAGCAGGGAGCTGTTTGCAACTGGGAGAAGTGCTCTGTGGGTGGCTACGCTAGGAAATGCTCACAAATTCCAACCAGCACAATATCGTTCTGTGACTGGCATGTTGTAACATCTACATCTGAGGTATTTCCATGCTCTGACCAGAGAAATCCCAACTTAATCCAACTCTTGATCTTCATGGAAGGGTCCCTCACAAAGGTAATTCAGCCACTTCAAGGTCCACCTGGACACACAGCTTCTTCGGTGCTGATTTATGCAACCTGATAAGTTTACTCCACTCCATGTATTTCCTTCCTGTGATGAAAATGGCTCTGAGGGGCAGAGATCTTCTTTTCTTTCTCATAATTTCTTCCTTTTTGCCCTCTAGGAGATGCTGATGTTGTCTGTCAGCTTGGAGCTTCATCCTCCCATTGGTTAGTTGTCTGTCCTGCTGCTACTTCAGCCTCTTGCTCTTGGTGAGTCCTTGGGTCACCATGATTGAGAGGCAGAAAGCAAAGAGGCGACCTTGCAGGAGCACAAAAATGAGGTAGGATCTGGCAATGAAACTCTATGGATGATTTCCAGTTTGTAAACTGGGGTGAGGCTCTGCGCTGCAGGGAATGGCTCAGTGTCTCTTCTTTTTCTCCCTGTCTTTCCCAGTCTACTCCAAAGCCATGTTGCTCTGAAAGGCTGAGAGAAGTTGACTCTACTTCCTTTGCAAATAGTGTTGTTTTCACACACGAATACTCTTGAATTTTGCCTTGGGAGCATGAGAAGCTGTAGTGAAAGTGCTTTGACCTTCACAAGCTTTTAGCAACGCAGTTTTTGCTCATTCCTGCATTGCCCTCAGTCTTTCCCAGATGAGTGGATATGCCCCAAGGCACAATTACAGATGGTCTGCAGAGAAGGAACACAGTCAAACAGAAAGCAAACGACTTAGAATTTAGAAAAGAATATTCACAAAATGTCTGAGGCTTATTTCATGATATCTTCCACTTCTTAAAGGAGATTAGCTTTATTCACAGGCTTATTTCATGATATCTTCCACTTCTTAAAGGAGATTAGCTTTTAGATGATTAAAAAAATCTAGTCATTTAAATATCCTGGTAGATATCTCCCTGCTTGTTCAGATGCTTTATTACTTTTTAAAATCTGGTCATCAGAGCTTTCTTTCAATATAGTTTTGGGGACAATTTTTCCTGCATTGGAACTATCAGCAGCCATGGCTTTTCTGTTACCTGCAAGAGAAGGATATGCCCGCTGCTTGTAATTGTCAAATAAACTTTCATAAAGCGTAAATAAAGATGAAGAAAAATAATGATATATGATTAAAACATGGCTGGAATATTGCTGATAATGTGAATGACCAAATACCTGAAACCAAAATGCAAGACGCCTGTTTTTCCTAGTGAGGTTTTGGAGCTGATACTCCATCAGTGTAGGAATGAAGCCAAGTAATATGACAAGTGAAATGTTGTGGTTCTGGGAATTTCTAGCAGGCTTATGGCTCACATGTGTATTTCATGTGAAAGCATGTCATGTGCCTGTCCTGGCTTATCTTGTATACAGCTGTTGAACAAAAGTATGTGGAAGAAAGCTCGCATGCAAATCTCTCTTCTATGTCTGCCAAATAGAGGTGTTTTGTTTTCAGCCAGAAGATGTTAATTATTGGGGCTCGGTAAGGAAGTACTTTCAGCAAAGGACTTGCTCTGAGGAATGGCAGGTTTTCCCACTTAGAAAAACTAATTTTTAATATGTCTTTTAGTTCTAGAGTTTATAGAGCAATTTGTAGTGTATACTATTACTAACTAATGTAGAGCTGCTATCAGAAAGCTAGATGCCAACAAAGAAAACAGCATCCTTTTCTAAGAGAAAGAGGGGCTAAAAGTTTTGTAAGATGTATTGGATTTTTGCTTGCATGTATCAGTTTGGTAGGGTATTAAGAGGTAATAACAGGATGATTGCCAGAAGAAAAACAATTCAGCCTTTAATTAATGTACACTCTTAATTGTTGCAATACGCTTTCATTACCTGAAATTTAGCATGCCAGTCATGATAATTGATGTTCTATTCTCTACCTGTAAACTTGTTCTTTTCTCCAACATCAACATTTCTCAGAAGTGAGTCATTGAAACTGCAAAGAAACATTCAGACACTGCAATTTGTTGCTGACTTTGCTTATAAGGAATCTCTGATCCTTGATGTGATATAGATTATATATAGAATTGCAAATGTAATATTCAAGAGACTGCCAGAGTTTCTGTGTCTGTGCAGCTTCAGACCATCAGTGTGGCCTGAACCCTTGAACTCTTAATAGTGAAAGCATGAATCCTGTCAGATGGAAATGAAAAGCTAGACTTGTAATGAGGTAGTTTGTAGGTCAAGCTTTTTTACTGATCATGAAAAATAGCCAAAAAAAAAGATGGGAGGGAAACACTCTCAAAATGGGGATCATGCTTTCTCTTTGAGCTCCTGCAAAAGTTAGCAAGCACATGACTTGTTGGTTTTGGGGAAAGAAGCTGATTTTTTGAAACCCCTTCAAAAACATTTGTGCTTACACTGGCTTCATATGGTGACAAAAGTGTTGAGAAGGTTTTTTTTAATGGGAAGTTTGGGGAAGGAAGTCAGAAATAATGGATAGGGAAGAACATGCTTGGGACTTAGTTTGGTGGCCATCCGTAAACAATAAATAAACCATCCTAATAATTTTGAGCTGTTATCCTAGTAAAAAACCAAAAGGATTCTTCCTTGATTGGTTGAACATTGAGAAGCCTTGGTTTCTCATTTTAAATTCTGTTGTGACTTCTCACCTGCAAGGTTTTCCTGGTTTTGAAGTCAAGAGAGGAACATCATTCATGCATTGCTCAGCTGTGCTGATCAGGGAGACGGATTAAGATGATGGTGCTCTCAGCCAACAAATGTGACAGTCTGTTATTATATGGAGTCAATTTTAAGAAGTCTGACTTAAGAAAACAGAAAGAAGAACTGAAGGGAAGTTTAGTCCGTGACATTTCCTTCCTTTTCCCCCTAAATTTGTAGTATATAAATACTCCCTGAAATCATTGCTGGGAGTGACCTTGCATGGGTTCTCAAACTTTGATGAATTGCTTTCAGGTTTTATTTCTGAGGATTTTTGCACAATTAAAGAAAAAAAAGATATTCCTAGGGGATTCCCTAGGAAGATCACTCAGTCTTGTTATGGGATACATTTCTTGTACTGTCACAAGATGAAATGAGGGGCTCCCCTGACAAATATAAAAGTTATGTGACAACCCATCTATTTTTAGATGATTTAAATCAGTGAAGAGGGAAAAACATTTGTTTCCAAGCCTGTAATTTTCCAGATGACACCATTTTATTGCACGGTGCCATACCATGAGAAAGAGCATTCTTGTGGCTTTTGAACTGGAAATCCTGTAGGAATGCTATTTCTGGCATTTATTTGCTGTGAAGCCAGGCACACATGGAGAGCAGACAGACTGACCAGATACAGTTTGTGGTATTAAGGCATTCAGAAAAGTCCCTGCTGCACAGTCCTTTTCCAGCATACGAAGTGTTGAGTGAAGTTGAAAAATTATCAATGAAGATCATATCTGAAATCCATGATCTGATCAGACAGCTAGACTTTCATGCTATTAATGTGTTCCTTCCTCTTGCAAAAATGCTGTTTTGAAAATTCAGCTTTTCTGTCTTCATACATGGATGCTTATAAAATAATTCTTGGTAATGAAGACGATTTCGATACAAAGTGGGAGTTAAGGTTGAATGCACACTATAATGAAAAACCACATGCAGTCACTCCAGTTTAACTGGGAAGATATTTTTTTATTAACCTGAGTACCATGTGTGACCATGCAAAAAACATGCTGATTGAAGAATAAACACAAAAGTAGACAGCCTAGGCCCATTCTTTGCTAAGCTTCAAAGTGGGCGGTCATAGTGAAGTCAGTATGGCTACCCATGCAAGAAAAGTTTTTGCATGAATAAGTGCTTATTGGGAGGTATCTCTCTACAGCTTAAGCATTTGCATCTTCAAATACTTTCTGTATTCAGTTAAACAGAGTACTCTGGATTTTTCCTTTTTCAAAAAGAAAAAAAGAAGTATGCTATGAAATTTTTCTTGAATATAGTTGTGTCTCTCCACAACCTCTCTCATAGGAACAGCTCTAAAATGATAGTCTGCCTGAACGGAGCAAAAACCCTAATAAATATGGTGCATTCCTCTTTAAAAAGTATATTTATTTAGTAAGTTTAGAAACCACTCTGAGGTTAGGTTACAGCTATTGGGATTAGAGGGCGTCTCGTGGGCAGTTCAGACATCAAGCTATAGGTCCGTGGAGTGAAGCTGAGCTGTTTCGAGCCTGATGTCTGAATTATGAATTAGGTTCATTCTAATTCCAATGGGGTAAACCTCAGAGCAGTTTATATACTTATGGCTAAGTGCTCCTAAAATACAGGCTATTTATTTAAAACATACATGTAAAATGTAATCTCTAAAAAAGATGTCCGGCCTAGCGATGCTGGAGCACAGCAACCCAGCTAAATAAAATCTGAATTCCAACTTCGGAGCCTTGCAGAAGGGGGTGGCACAGCTGCCTTTATGCCACATGCTGATACTCCCAGCTAGGCCAGATCCCCGCTCGGCTCAGGGTGAGCTGAAACAACCACAAGACTAAATTCATTTGCCTCAGCCCAAGGCATTTGCCCCTTCCTCAGCCATGCTTGTCATGCCAAGACTGAGAGAACCTTGGGTGGTGATGCCCTCCCTTGGCCACTCAGGAAAGTCCCTTAGGCCAAGAATACTCTGCAGGGTTGCCTCCTCTCACTTTATATTGCTGAAGCTGCGCAAAGGAACCCGAATCTACTTTTTAGTCTAGTTGGATATTTGGGGAGTAGAATGGAGCTGGAGGGTTGGACAGAAAGCACAGGATTTATTAATAGCATCGGCAACTACTTCCATCTGGAGCCACCCTGGTCTCTGAGCTCATTCTAGCAGCAGCGCCAGCTGGTGAACCTCTCACCTTAATCATATGTCTTTGACCCCTGCTGCTAGCAGTCAGGTAGCTGTGCCAAGCTGCAGTCTACAGCTGTTTTTTTCACAGGACGTTCCTGACTGGCTGCCCTGTGGGGAAGAGCAGTCAGCGAGGGTTTCTGCAGGAGGCTAAGCCATCCCTTCCTCTGTTCGTTTCGCTCAGGCTACCAGAGAATCTAAAGGAGAGACAGCATCTGATGTTATTTTCCTGGGATGGGAGTGGAGCAGAAACTACCTGTCATTTCAGGACAGCTGAGCTGGCTCCATCACTATGCAAAAAAAAATTAGTCAGTTTACACTCTGGTTCTCTGTTCCCTCCACACCATCCTCCTTTAATTTCCATTCCAGGAAATGAATGGGACAAAATACCTCTCAAGTAATTACTTCTGCCTTGGCATTGAGTGAGGTATAGAGAAATCTTCTGGAAGCTACCATTCCCAGGTTTGTTCAGAAGGTGAAGATCTGTTGCAGATGCAGAAGCAGCAGATGTGTAGCGGACACAAAGGGCAGACTTCTTTGGGCACTGAAGAATTGTCATAGGGCTGAAGGAGTGCGCAATTAATTCATATGGGGCCAAAGATCACTTTATACAAATTCGCAAGAGTTGGCAAAACTAAATGTCACAAACAAGCAAGTGGGAGTTAAAATTTGAACATGGACAAAACCCGCCGTTATTGTTTTCTGTTTTCAAAGAAACAAAATCTCGCCATTTTGTGTGACAGTAGAGAACTCATAGTTCTTGGATGCCTGAGGCTGACCATGTGGCACTAAATATGCCTGAGCGATGTTAGAATAATCCTTCTCCCTCAGTTGCCTAAATCCATTCAGAGACACTTGGGAGAAAATACTTCATCTGGCACAACTGGATTTTGGGCTGGGCTCCAATTGGGAACAAGGAAGTGGAGTGCTTTCAGAGGATTGTTGGGATATCAGCAAACTTGCCATGTCATTGATAAGCATGAAGGTAACGCTAATGAAGGGTTTTGGAGAGTGAGATCAAAGCAATGAAAGAACTGAATAGTGGGTCTCCATCTACCCCTGCTGCTGTCCTTTGGTCCACGATTCTATCATTCCCCTCTGGGCATTGTCAAATTTGTCTATATTATCAACAACCTTTCCCTGGGCTGAACCATTCAACTAGGTGGGTAGTAATGGCAAGGGCATACTAATAAAGCCTTTTATTCAGATGCACTCCAAGTGCAGGAGAAAGTTCACATCTAGAATTGCTTGACTTTTTGTGTGCTTTCTACCAAGAGTATTTAGGAAGTAAGATTTGGTCAAATGAGTGTTGACTAGCTGGAGGGTAGAGAGGCTTTGCAGAGGGATCTAGACAGGCTGGATCAATGGGCTGAGACCAACAGGATGAGTTTCCATAAGGCCAAGTGCTGGGTCCTGCACTTGGGTCACAACAACCCCCTGCAGCGCTACAGGCTGGGGGATGAATGGCTGGAGCTGCCTGGCAGAAAAGGATCTCGGGGGGTTGGTGGACAGCCGGCTGAACATGAGCCAGCAGTGTGCCCAGGTGGCCAAGGAGGCCAACAGCATCCTGGCCTGTATCAGGAACAGCGTGGTGAGTAGGGCCCGAGAGGTGATGGTCCCCCTGTACTGGGCACTGGTGAGGCCCCACCTCGAGGGCTGTGTCCAGTTTTGGGCTCCCTACCATAAAAAAGACATTGAGGGGCTGGAGCGGGTCCAGAGAAGGGCAACGGAGCTGGTGAGGGGTCTGGAGAGTAAGTCTTATGAGGAGAGGCTGAGGGAGCTGGGGGTGTTCAGTCTGGAGAAGAGGAGGCTGAGGGGAGACCTTATTGCTCTCTCCAACTCCCTGAAAGGAGGGTGTAGAGAGGTGGGGGTCGGTCTCGTCTCCCAAGTCACAGGAGATAGGACAAGGGGAAATGGCCTCAAGTTGCACCAGGGGAGGTTTAGATTGGATATTAGGAAAAAATTCTTCATGGAAAGGGTTATCCAGCATTGGAATAGGCTGCCCAGGGAAGTGGTTGAGGCCCCATCCCTGGAGGTGTTCAAAAGATGGGTTGACATGGTCCTCAGGAATATGGTTTAGTGAATTTTATTGCTTATTTCTTATTTATTTTTTTGTCAGAGTTAGGTTGATGGTTGGACTAGATGATCTTTAAGGTCCTTTCCAACCTAGACGATTCTATGAGTGTGTTGCCCTGTTTCACTTTGTTTTGATAGGCTACTTATCTGACCTCAGACCTATCTGGATTAGCATATGGGTTACTTCAGAGTAGGTACATCCGGCAGGTATGATGGCACTACCCAACAGACACGATGGCTTGGTAAGGGCTCAGATATTGTGCCTGCAATATGTTAGAACCAGCTGCATGCCTGGAATGTTATTTGCTTTGCTGATGACCAATATATATGGCCAGAAGAAAAATTCTCCAGGGAAGTGTCATAGGAGAATAGGCATCAGTCAGTAAAAGCAGAATGACAAAAAAGAAATCCTGTTGTAACAGATTAAGTACCTATCAAGTGACAACAGCAGTTTATTTTCCTTGAGAAAAAGTAATGGATATACTTAGACATAATCCTACCCTCAAGTGTTTTAAATCTGATGGCACTTCTTATTAAGGAGAGTCGCCAAAGTGGAAAAGTACACATTCTAATGGAAACAATGTCATAAATTGACAGCGTTTCTACAAGGTAGGTTGACACCTAAATTAGCTAAGAAGGCTTGAAACAAGATGGAAAAAAAAAAGAAAAAGATTTGCTATGAGTCAGTGTTTTTATTATTTGATGAGTGTTTTGCAGTCTGTGTTTTCACAGCCAATTAAGATACAAAGGGTAAGAGGATTAGGTCTTGTTTATTTTATTCTACCTTCCCAATCTGTTGACTGCCTAATCAAGAAATCTCCAGGCCCAGGTGGGAGTTCATACCCACTTGTGATTTCTCTTTGCCTCAATGTTTTACTTGAAAATGTACTTTTTTAAATTCGCAACTCATCCTATACCCTTGAAACAAAAAAGGCAAATTCAATGGATTCAAGCTTCTGTGTCTCTTGGCCTCTTGGTGTTGATATTGTAGGCACTGCTTATCTGTACAGGACAGAGAATACTGCAATACACTTGTTTATTCTGTGCAGATGACCAAAATCACACCTGTATGCCAATATATGGAATGCTGATCTGACCAGACTTGCTTATATATCTCCTTAATTTCATTGGAAGGAGATTTTTTTTTCCTATTCAAATATTTGCAGGTTATTAAAATCACCCAGCAGGCTAATGAGGCATACAGTGTGTTTCTGTGTGATTCCCAGTATATTTTCTCAACATAAGCAAAATCAAAGTTGTGTAACTCCAGGAGCACCTGAGGGGAAAAAAAAGGCATTCTTTAAAGAGGCGCAGTTCCTTTTGTGCTGTCTTCTTACTCCTGGTAGAGAAAGTGTTACTTTTGTATTAGCCCACACCATCAGTAGATTACTGTGTAACCCTCCATGCAGAATATGGCATACCATAAAGAAAGCTGTTTATGTGCAAGCTAAATTTTTGGTTCATCATACGTCAGTTAGGCTATGTGATTTTTCAGGTCTATGTATTTAAAAAACAAGAGACTTCAAGGTTGGACACAATACTGGAGAGTTCAGATTAAGTTCCTGAAATGTTATTTTCCTACTCAACTCATATGAGAGTTTCTTTGACTGTTTTATACAGTTCAAGGTGTAGGATTTGATTCTCTGTCTTCAAGGGAGGGGGAGGTAGACATATGGAAGAACTAGAGAAGGACATTCACACACAAAAAAATAACCTCAAAAAAAGGCGTGTTGATTGGAATGAATTTCTTTCAGGTTCTCTCACAGCATTCAGACTTTCAGTCTCCTCCATTCAAAAACTTAACATGACAGGTAGACCAAGATGGTATAGTTTTGGGGTGATGAATCTAAAATTGAAACCACCTCTATAAGAAATAACAGAAAACCTCTCTGGTATCTCTGTCAGCATGTCTAATGTTTTGAGACAGTCCGGAAGACATTTCATAAAACAAGCTTCCATGGCTCATTGCTTTAGGTCGATTACTCATATTTTCCCTTTGTAGTAATGTTTTTCTAAATGCATTTCATTCAACACAGTGTTTCTCTGGCAACAAATGGCAGGTCATTGTTGAATAGCTAGCATTGCTTTGATGATTTTATTACTTCAGTGCCCATTTGCATACCAGAATACTCTACAGAACTAACACAGCCAGTTCCTTGTGTCAAAATTTTCAGAAGGTTGAGCTTTAAAAGTGCACAGCTTTCAACAGCAGAAAGATGAGCGCTTCACCCCATGAAAGTGTTTAAGGTTCAAGAAAGGTTTTTTACTTGTATAGTGGCAAGGCCAAAGAAAACTAGAAGACCTTGTAAAATGCTTTCACACACATGTGCAAAGATACCTCGGGACAGCTAAGAGCTGTCTACTTAGGGCACTTGTGTGGGTTGGCAGAGAATGACTTAGCAGAGGTTTAAATCCAGTTTTTTATATCCCAGGTGACAGCTCCAATCAGTAGGCCATCATCTACACTGAAGTTTTTTGGTCAGCCTCTTGTGTGTCTCTCTTCTGTCTCATATCAATGTGGTCCTTGCTGCTTCTCCTTCCCTGGCAGTCTGATCTCTGACACATGATAAGAGGATTTCCATGTTAATTTTTTTGAACAAATAAAAAATAAGTTCTACCAAGATTTAAAATGGAGTAATTTTAATCTGTTTCAGGCTCCCACCCAGGTCTTGACTATACAGTGGCTGGCTAGGCCTAACACTCCCCTGGAGTTCTTTGTTCTGTTTTTTTGAAACTTAGATACTTATAGTTTATTTTGGATCATTGGACTCAGATCAGTCCCACTTATTTAAATATTTTCAATGAAGCAATGTTTTGTCCTATATTCCGGGTGAGTGTCAAGTTACTGACACTAAACTTTGCAGAAAACTCCTCCACTCAAAATTTAGGAGTGATTTAATGATGCGAGGTTCTAAATTAACACATTCCCATTAGTAATTCTGGTTTTATGGAACTGGTATTTTTGACAATAAACTCTATGATAGAAAATGTACTAATGGATGTTTAAGTTTTTCTGCAGACTCATGCAAGGTGACCATCCTGACTCAAGCAAAGGAGCAAGAGTTGCTGTACTGAAGAACTTCACATAGTGATTCTAAATGTCTAAACTACCATTGCAATGCTCCTTCTTAGCCAAATAGCTCCAGCTATTCTGATAAATGTGGGAGATGATTTGTCTCTGAAAAAAAAATGCACTTATGATTGTATCCTAACTTGTTTTTGATAGAGGGAATAAACTTCTATATTTCAGGTGTTAATTTGGTGGGAATTCTTCCAATATATCACTGTGCTCCCACTTAACGAAGTTATAAAATTCCTCTGGGAACAAGGATAGGCCACTTCAGAAAACACAGCCTCACATTCCTTGTCATTTCACACATCCATCTAAGATGGTCGGAACCTCTACCCTTACCTGCTTAGTTCAAGAACATCCTTGCCATTAGAAGTTCTTGGTTACCTGGCCAGCTTTTATTGTACTAGGATAAGAGCTGACTGGGTTGTAATTAACTGGACATTTCCATTTATCTCTTCATGTTGGATCAACATGGTAAAATGAAGACTGTGTTTAAAGCACTTGAAAGGCAGTAAACTTTAAAGTGGCATCTAATCAACCTTTGGAATTTTTTGCTGTGGGACATGGAGGCAAACAGTTTGAGAGTCAGGGTAGGATTAAGCATTTGAATAGGAATAATACCTGCAGTTAACTTGTGAGATTAAAGTATTATGAGGTTTATCAGTTCTTTTGCTTCTGGGCATAAACTGCCATCTCATCTTGTGAAAGAGCTCATTTCTGCTCCGCTTATTGCTCCGAGCTGTTTGTGGCATGCTTTCACAGGGTGTGGGGCACCCGAGTAAGTGGCTGCTGGAGGGGAGGACAGCAAACCAGAATGGTCAATAGCCCTCCTGTGGAGCAGGGGCTTCCGCACTGGTTTTGATCCCCCCCCTTTCCTGCCCCCCTTCTGAGGGATTCCACAGCCCATGTGGGAGGCAAGTGACACAGCCAGTGGGCTACCTTATATTAAATCTTGTTCACAGAAAGTTGTCAAAGCCGGGAAGTGATTTATTGTCCAGTCACTGCATGGCCACTTTTCCATACAAAATAGAAGCCCTTCATTATGCATGTGTGCCTTCTGACACATGAATATGTTAAAAGGAATTAAATCTTCTTGGCCATTTAGTCTGAGATCACGCTTATCTGCACATTCTCTTTCTGTCTTTGTGGTAAAGAAAAGCTACAAGAAGGTGGCTTGAACATTCCTGCCTTTTTAAAACTTTTTCCGTAATGCCTCTTCACAGACAGAGATTATACATATGCATGTTATGGCTAGAAGTAAATGCAATGGCATTAACTACATCAGCAGGTGTTTGGGGGATCCTTCACCTCTAGAATATTTGCACAACACCATTTAAACAATTAGCTATTTGCCCTCAAGGGCTGAGGTTTGTAAAATGGAACACTTCACATCAAGGGTGGTTCGGACTGGAAACGGCACCAGTTAGATGAGGGGTTTTGTTCTCAGACTTGAAGATTAAGATTAAAACTTTAAATGCCTGGTTGTACCAAAGTGGAACTTTGGATTTAGACTGCAAAACTATGTTTAGGCTGCCGGAGAGCAAGGAGACAGTACTGTTGGTGAGGTGTTACATTAGAAAACAGGGTTGAGTGGCTTTCTTCAGGCAGAGATATGGTGTCCTCAGATAGGCTTGCAGTAGCATCTGATGGTCTTATCTCACAGTTTAAGAAAAAAGAACATTCTGACTGCCTTGAATGATTAATGGAACCAAGTGTTACTAAGTGTTACTAAGAGGTCTAGCTGAACCCAAACAAAAGCAAGTCATGCTTTTCCTCCAGCTGGCTTCAAGGAGCAATTCAAAGTATATGCTGATCTTGAAGACCGGGATAAAGGGTTGAGGACCTGATTTAAATGCTGCTTTTATTTGCAGACTTCTGCAAATTTCTGTATTCCATTCCCAGCTTTATTCTTTAAGAGGGCAAGGTGTTGGAGATGCCACGAATATGCTGTATCTCCCTATTGATCTGGGTGTCCATGTAGGGGTGCTACTTTCTTTCATATGCACTGCTGGATTCCTGGGTAGAGGGATCTGGACAAGCACTAGTTATCTGCATGACAACTATTATCTGGAAATTTAATATATGGATCTACTGACCTTACCAATCCCTTGAAGGACCATCCCTTTAAGACTCTGGATGCCGAGGTGAGTTGAGAAATGGCACAAGGCACTACTATGTTACTGAAGGACAGTAATTCCTTCGTGTTACAAGATCTGTTGCCAAGTTACAGTGGTCAGGGCCTTGACTACACCAAAAGCCCTTAGTTGCCCTGACTGATGCTACCCAGGGCCTCTGTCCATGTAGTCCCTGCCCATTAGTCCACAAGCTCCATTAAGCTCAGTCCTGGTCCCCCAGAGTGCCTGAGTGATGTTGCTGATGTGCCTGTCTCTTGCTGTCCTGAGTTGCTGACTGGATTTCCAGGATGGATACGTCTGTTGTAGTCCTGTTTCTGATCCTGTCTCTGATCTGAGCTACATTGTTGATAGTCTTGTCACTGGTTCTGTCTCCTCCTATCTTGATTAGATGACTTGACTTCCTGGATAGACTCCAGGCCACGTAGGTAGCTTTGTCACTAGCTCTGCCTCCAGCTCTGTCTCCAGAGACCGGTGTGTTATGCAGTAAACATGGAATAATCCAAGGTACATTTGGCATTGCACTGTAGCTATGAGGATATTACGTGGCATAGTCAAAGTCAGAGAGGAAGGGAGAGAGAATTGCAGCTGTGGTGATGTGCTGATTAATGTACTGTAGACTAATTTACTCGTTGTGAACCACCCGATGGCATCTAGCTTCATTGTGCTGATTCCTCTAGTTCAGACATGTAGCTAAACAATGTCCTGATTCTAGTTCTGTGCCAGAAGGGCAGCTTATAAACCCTTCTCAGACAACCTACAACCTCCTTCTTCCTTCCTGTGAAATCTCCTGGGGCTTAGCATGTGCGGGGGTGGTGGAAAAAGGGAGGGAGAAGAGGAGGAAGGGTGAGAGGAGCAAATATCCATTGCCAGCCGTTCCCGATGGAGAAAAAGGCTGTGATAGTAAATGATGCATTTTATAGCAGAGGGGAAATGCCTTCATCCCATGAGCTGTGGCTGCTTATGAGCTCCCTGGCCAGGTTTTTGGCTACCTGAGAAGGAGGGGGTAGATCCCTGACTGTATCCAGCCAGATGAGAAGTCTGCAAGTTGGGAGGTGTTGTCCCTGGTGGATGTAAAATACTTACAGGTGCTTCCTGCTGCCTGGCTCCAGCTCCAGCTCTTATGTCGGGAGGCAGGAGAGCTGTGAGCAGATGATGTAGTTGTGTCTGGAAGTTCTCAGGTGGCAGATCACCCCTTAGAGACTCTCACGGCAAGCATGGATCAGCACAGTGAGCTGAGTCCGGAGCTGTGGAAGATTGGGAATGACAAGCTGTACCTTTCTTACCTGGAAAAAAGGGACACAGGCAAGGAATGGTTTCAGGATTTTGTTTGTGGAATTTCTTACTGTTGTCCTTTCGTGTTATCTGAAAAGCACTTTGAGCCTTTTCTTGAAATTAAACTTTTTGGCACTCCTTTAGAGGCATGTCCAAGGGATGGTCTAAAAGCTCTGCATGAAAGATTCGTGTCATGATAGCTCTTATGAAGTCTGAAGAAAAAGAGGCTTACACAGGTCTAGCAGAGTTTGCAAAAAGAACTCTAAGCCTTTTGCAAGGAAGACATCAGGGCTTTTTTTTCCTCAATTTTCTTCTGCATTATATTTATGGCCTGCTCTAGTTTGATTTTTCTTGGCCATCAGGCAAGTAAGCAAGTCTTTTCTCTGCTGATGTTAAGGTGGAGTTTGTTTATATGTATACAAGATCTGTAATTACATAGCAGTGTGATTCCCCACAAAACACTCCACTCCTCAAATTCATATAGGACTTTTTTCTGCAAGGCCAAACACACTTTCAGAGTTCCTAGACAAAGCTATTTTGTGTATATGTGATTTTCCCTCCCATCTCCCTTCCCGTCCCTCACAAAAAAAGAAAAAATAAGGGGAAAAAGAAAAAAAAGAAGACAGGGCAGCTGGGAAAGCCTAGACTAAAGGGCAGATCACATTTCAAAACATTGTGAGAATAACAATTCTGATTACCCCTTCCCTCTTTTTCTCTCCCCTTTCCCCTTATTCTCAATGTAATTCATTTCCTCTAAAGAAAATTTGCACCCTGGGAATATATGAACCATGCAACATTTCAGTGAGATATTTATTTAATTCACAATGTGCAGTCATGATTTAAAAAACTGGGAACTGGGATAAAAAAAAGCCTGAGACTATTGTGACTTGTGTGACTTGATGTAATACTGTATGTACGTGCACACACATGCATGTGTGGTAACAGGAGTAGTAAGGCTAGCATTCATGTCCATTTCAGCTTATGTCAGGAATCAGAGGAATCAGATATTTTTATGGATTTCACATCATTGATTATTAAATATTTTGCCTTTGTGAACTCACTTCTATCTCTCACAGGACAGTTCCTACTGAAGTTTGTGGGTCTACCCTTCTTGTATCTAGATGAGAGGTTTTCAGTTGTGTGAATTAGACTGAAGGGTTGTTGGTTTGGGTTTGGGTTTTTTTGTTTTGTTTTGGGGTTGTTTTTTTTTTTTACTTTCATTGGTGTTTTCAAAAGCAGAGAAGAATTTTGCACCTTTTTGAGTGCCACTCTGCTGCAGGTAAAGAATGTAACAGCTTGTGAGAGTGGAGCTAGAGCCAATAATAATTTGACTGACATGTTTTGGCACTGAAATGCCTATTAAAACTCACTCTGTCCTTTCAAGATGGAGATTTTAATGCTGGGCACTTGTTTGAGCTGAAAATTCACTCTCTTTATAGATCCAAAGAGCCTACATCCATGTTTATTTCAGGGTTTAGGCTGGAGAAAGATTCTCAGAAGGATCTAATATTTCTATTGATGACAGAATAAATCCTTCAGTGTCATGAAGTTTCCAAGCCATGGAAGTTTCCAAGCCCAGTACGTACTGCAAACATGTTTCCATATGTAACACACCATACTTTTCCATACAGGATCCCAAAGATTCCTTGGAAAACCGCAGAGGACAGTGGTAGCAGTTTTAGGAAAAAACATATTTACTTTTGAGAATTTAAAGGAAATATAGCAATTCTCAATAAGGGTTAACTGTGGATCCTAGGGATAACCAAGTTTATCACAGGAACAAATGTCTTCAGATATTTGATGGGCACAATTTCAATGGCAAATAAGCCAGCTCTGTTCGGAAAAGTTTGGCAATATGTGTACTCTTGTTTCACAGACGGACAACTTCTTTGATTTTTATGTGAGATATGCACGCTTTTAAAGCCAGTTGCAAAGTAAAATCACTGATATTCTTTCCATGGATTTGAGAGGGTTCCAGTAGGTGGGAGGTTAGCTCTCCTACCTACACTGCCAGTAACCAGAAAAGGCTTTTTAAAGAGCTGTTTATTGCATGGTATGGTAGAACAAAATTTTTCAATACAACCCCCTGTCTTCTGCAGCTTGTAGTCCTAACACAGGTTTGTGGTGCCTGCTGGAATCTGCCTGGATTTTAGGGCAGAATTTTAAAAACGCTATCTGTTTCCTTCTTTCCCATAATGCAATAAAAGCTTGCATTAGCATTTAGAAAATTCTGCCTCTGTGAGAGACCATGACATTTGTTTGACCCAGACTCCTGTGTTGACTTTCTCCAGAATTAAAGGTACTTTGTCTCAGAAGGTACTGTAGGTGTATGTCTATGTGTAGGCACAGGTATTACAAAGAGATTGATATTCCAAGTGTTCTTAGTGCTTTCATTATCTGCTCTGTGGCTACAGTTTTTACCTGTAATTGACCATCATCATAATTTTAACGGTGAATCTTAATAACACTTAACAAGTGCTATCCAGTCCTGTATCAAGAATGATGAATAAATCTATTTAATCCCACTATCTGCACCACCACTGTGCTTTTTCTTCAGAATTCAGAGACATGTAGAAATTTGGGGTGAGACCATCACTCTGTACTACACCTCTTGAAACAGAGATGAAATGGCACTGTGGTGGACAGTCAGATCCTTGTAGAGCTTCAGAAAACTGGTGCCTCTCTCACAACTGTGCATCCAGTTTTATTCTTTTCTTTGTTAAAAAGTCAAGTGAAATTATTTAGGAGAGTTCAGTTTTAGCATCCAATTTTTGGGAACTGAGCTGAGTCCCTGGAATCCTTGTGTAGGCAAGGATGCCAGGATTCTCCTGAGACAGACTCAAGGGAGTCATAACTCACATGTAGAGTGAACCCCAGCAGAACTAGGTGCCTGGGATCAGGTAGTACAATGGCTGCTAGTGGTATCAAAATCCCATGTACATGAAGGCTTCTCACTGATTCTCCGCGGAACCTACTGAAGACTGCTTCTCACAATGGGAGGTGCTGTTGGGGTGGCTGTAACTCTGAATCATAAATGGTCAGGCATGAAAGACAGCACAGACGAACCTCTTTGAATAGGGAACCTGGATTTTCTACAGTCCCCCAGTTTGTCAAAACCCACGTTTATGGAGCAGAGAAGAGCAATTGTTCTCCCACGGCAGCCCACGGGAGCAGCAGTAGCCAAATACAAGCTACCTCACCGCTCTGCAATTTGCAGTGCTGTAGAATATCTGCATAAAGAACAGTGAAACAGTCTTTGTGATTTCCAAGAATTTGATTAATCTTTCACATCGTTTTAGTTCCACTTGCACTCTGACATTTCCTCATGTTTGTGCCAGAAGCAAAAATCATTTTTTTCCAAAGCAATAATAATAACTTTTGAAATTCATTGCACCTTAAAAAGTCTCCCTTGAGGAATGTATTATCTTCCTTTTCCTTTCCACCACACAATTTAAAAAAAGATTTACAAACAAGTATGTATACTGTACAGATTTATTTGGATTAGAAATCTTGCTTGTGAGGTGTGTAGTTTTTAAAATATTTCTTTGAATGAGCAAAAAGTGTATTTATGTAAGGAAAGGAGGAATATGTAATATAATGAAAGTTGGGCTGAATTAGGAAAAAATGTTTTAAGACGCCACAGATAATATGGAGCTTATGATTTCTTGCAAAGAAGTCAGGCCTCATTCCTCCTGAGCTTCAGTCTGATTTGTCTTTCTGGAGGTCTGTGGGGTCTCAGATGTTCCAGCTCACCCCACACTGTGGTTATAACTGTCCTACTGATACTCTGACAGTTTCATAGGGTAGGTGAGAATATAACCTGATGTGTGTTTTCAGGAAAGGAGCTAGAAACCTATTAGCAGAATGTTGTATCACTGCATTTCCGCAGTATGACCATTATTTTTCCATTGGAGGTTGTTCCGTGGTTGTCTCGGGAACCATCTCTAAGGTTTCTTTGGTGTGAATGAGGGCAAAACTTGGGCTTCATCATGCATGAAACTCCAGTTATGTCTCATTTAACTTTACAACAAAGAGGGTAGAAGTTGTGTGAGTCTGCAGCCAGCCATGCTGTGAGAACTACATTTCCCTTGCTTCAAGCATGGAAGGGTGAGCTCATCCAGGTGTACCTGGCTGCAGTATCAAAGACCCTATCTGAACTGGTCACACTGGGCTCCGTTTAGAGTCAGGATCAAGTCAGTATAATTAGTGGTGCCTAGAGCATAATCTCTCCCATCTGAAGTTAGTCAACTAAAATGGCATTGGCTTTGTAAAGTAAGGAATAGAATAGAATAGAATAGAATAGAATAGAATAGAATAGAATAGAATAATGTCAGTTGGAAGGGAGCTACAAAGATCACCTAGTCACACACAGATTCGACAAGGTGGAAGAGACCTCTAGAGATCATCCAGTCCAACTCCCCTGCCAAAGCAGGGCTGCCCAAAGCACATCACTCAGGAGCATCCAGGCGGGTCTTGAAGATCTCCAGAGAAGGGGACTCCACACCCTCCCTGGGCAGCCTGTTCCAGGCTCTGCCACCCTCACCGTAAAGTTCTTCCTCATATTTGAGTGGAACTTCCTATGTTCCAGCTTGTGCCCATTGCCCCTCGTCCTATCACTGGAAACCACTGAAAAGAGTCTGGCTCCATGATCCTTCAACCCACCCTTGTGGTCTCCCCTCAGTCTTCTCTTCTCGAGGCTGAAGAGCCCCAGCTCTTTGAGCCTTTTCTCGTAACTTTGGGCCTTTTCTCATCCAACTGAATGAACTTCTAAAAGTGCCACTTTCTTTTCACTATTTATCAAGGGAGCTCAGAATGACTCATTTGGCTATAGAACGAAATCTACTGTAAAGACTGAAAGTGAAGGGAGATGAGCCTCACCTTAGCTCTACTGCCATTGATAGGCACAGTGAATGTGAATTTTAAAATTCAGCTTCTATGTCTCTCCCTAATATAGAGCATATGCTAGCAAAAATAGAGTTGATAGCATTTATTGTGACAGCTGATGCTGATGAGTTGACTTCCATTAAAAAGATGAGTCATCTACAATTCGTTTTTAGATTGTCTAGATTATGTGTACTAAAAGTCGTCTGGGAATTTTAATTCTACATTTCACCTGTGACAAGGAAAAGAGTAGGCATATTGAAAATATGGAGGCAAAAAGGAAATCTGAAGGTTTCCCAGACTTTGTGAAACAGAGTCAGATGTCCTAAGAAACCAGGCGATACAGTCTTCTTCAGTGTCAAGGATCTGTTTTCTAAAGCAGCAGTAGGAATATCCAGGTGGCATTTCTAGTACTGCTGCTGAGATAGAAACAGCTACAGGGTGAGTCTGTCAGGATCATTCTGCCTTCCTGAGAAGAAAGAGGGAAAGAACATGTATGCTTTCTGATAGGATCAGGTGGTGGAGAAAGACTTCCTCAAGACATCCCAGTTTTAGGATCAGAAATCCATAACGAAACTCATCCAATGACAGCCAGCGTGAAAACCTTTATCTTTGCTTAAACACCTGTTGGTTGTTCAGACAGGAATTATACTCTGGGTGCTGAGCTCTCATCATTTTTATTTCTGTGATTTCAAAAATTTTTTAAAAATTTTCATCTTTCCCGCAGCAGTGTGTGCTGGAGACTGGAGCACATCTCTTCACTGTCTCTCCAGAGACGTACCTCTCTTTAGGAAAAAAAAAAAAAAAAAAAAAAAAAAAAAAAAAAAAAAAATTCTCCAGAGACGTACCTCTCTTTAAAAAAAAAAAAAAAAAAAAAAAAAAAAAAAAAAGAAGAAAAACACTGAACCTTCTTTCTTCCACACTAAAAGACCTTTGTCCCAAACCACACATGTAGATTTTAAACAGAAAATAATATGAAAGCACAGTGCTTCCTTTATAGCAGACCTTATGTGCCTTATGCAGCTTTCTGAGTTCCTGTGTCCATGGATTTATGATGTGCTCTACACTTTCCACATTCTCAGTGTTGTTTTCCCACATTTGAAGGAGAAATGATCAAGAGATTTGTGCTGGAGTGAAATTTATTCTGTCTTAAGCTGTGTAAAGGTTCCAAATTCACCACAGCATGGAAAATAGAAATGCTGTAAGCATCTTGGGCCCTTCCCAGGCATGCAGACACCGTGCCTTCTGTAGAAATGAACATTACATTCTTGTAATTACTGTTCTTGTCAGAACTGCTTTTGCCTCTAATAGATCAGGTAAATATGAACTGAGCATATGTTATAATGCCCAGGGGGTTATTTCTGCATGGGAAAATAGCCCCCAGCCAAATGAAAAGTTGCACTCCTTGACAGAGGGGAGAGGTTGAGTGCCCTTTTTGGTCATTTAGAGTGAATTGCAGGAGCAGACCATCAGCACTCCAAGGGGATCCTTTGTTTTGGGGTAGAAGAGCTATAATTTAATATTTTTAAAAAATGATTTAGGAGAGCGGTAAAGAGGGCCCCGGTTTTCTCTTGTCCGGTTTCCTCTGTGCATGCTAGAAAACTGTGAGTGACCATGAAAGCTCAGGTGGTGAAGCCACTATCCCCCTGTAAGGGTGTCTCCCCTAGTAAGGCCCCCACTTCCATAGCAATTCCTAACAGCAGCAGTGCCTGACTTGCCTCCATGCTGCTTAGGAAGGAACCACCTCGCTACCTCCTCAGTAACCTCAGGTATTCCTTGGAAATGTTGGTCATTACATGGTCCTGTCCACAACTCTTGAGGAATCCTCTAATTCTTCTGAAATTCCTCAGTGGTTTGCCAACTGCCCTTTCCATGGAACAAACAAAAAGAAAAAAAAACAGGCAAAGTTAAAGAATTAATGTCTTCTTGCTCCAAGATTAATGAAACAGATACACAGAAATAAACAAAATCACACTTATAATTACCCTTTCCTTAGATCACCTATTAACCAGCCAACCATCTCTCAAGACTTTTATGTATCTGGGATCAATCCTTATTCAAGATTCCTGGGAATTACTTACATAGAAAGGAATTGAGACTGGATGAGGAACTTCTCCTTATATATCTATTTGGTCCTTCAGCAAGTAGCTCCAGCTTGAAAAGCCTTTTGTAGTTCATAACTTAATTAGGATGCCAATTTTTAACAGTGCTATTAAAAGATTACTGACCTCCCCTGCTTAATTTTAGAAATATTGATGTCTTTTTGGCATGGTTAGGTAGATCTATTTTCTGATCAGAGAATCAACATAGCTTGTTAATGACTGTGCTAGTGCTTAACAGGCTACAAATCTATTTATAGTAATGAGGGAAATCTTCCTGACTGGAACAGTTGGAAGTACAGTAGTGTTCAAACATTTGTATTTGAACACAAAAGCCTGTAATTTAGAGAAACACATAAATTGATAGTCATAGCTCATTCTCTTTTCTGTGTTTCCATAATATGCATAATTTTTTATTATCTCTCAAATCCAGTCAGAACGTGACAGTTATCAATCAAATCTAAAGTGAGAACTGGTCTGGGGAATAAACATGTCTACTTTGGCTTGGAGGCATATTGTGTTTTGCAGCTTAACATTTTCCTCATTCAGTTCCATTCCTTTTTCTTGTTATTCTACAGAGATTTTTAGACTACAATTACTGGCAGCTGCAGTGAAGAGCATTGAGTTTAATACAATCTAGGTAGATTGTAGGGAAGTGCCTCTCCAGTTACGTACTCCATGGTCAAAAATTACGCTCCGTTGATCTACCCAGCACCAGAACTATGCAGGATGGAGTAATTGCCTGAGGGTAGTGAAGCCTGATGATATAAAATATTCATTTTCTAAAACTGTTTTTATTCTAACACATATTTAAGCTAAAAAAACCCCTTGAGATACTGAAGAAACTTTTATTCCAAATATGGGTTTACATTGTCAGCTGGTGATCACATTAACTGATAAATATTTCTTACTGTGTCTCATTGCACCCTAAATTTCCCAAAAACAAAGCCTAAAAATCAGACCATCCCAGTGTGTTAACCCAAGACCTCTACAGCCCACTTACATCCCACCTAAGCACTGGGCTTCCAAATCTAACCTTAATGGAACAACTCGGTGTCAAAGGAAAAAGCATCATCTCAGTTGTGAAACTCAGTTGCTTTGATCCTTGCTAAGCAATGAGCTGTGCCAGGCTGTGCTCAAATTGTCAGTCAATGCAGGCTTTGCTCCATTGCTCTCCAGCTGAGCAGTGGTATATTTCTCTCTCCTGATTCCTTGCTTCCAAGGCCAGCAGAAGCTGCAGAGACAGCACATTTGTTTCCCTCCGGAAGGATGTTAGTGCTTTGTTTGGTTTGAATCTCTCACCTCACCCTCTAGCCAATGAACAGTCATCATGGGCAGACTCTGAAGGGAATTTTCTCGAGGTCTTCTTGAAGTAGCGATGATGCCAGTGATCTGGCAAGGGGGCATAGTCTTGCCTCAGAAACCAACATGGCTCTACCACACCTACCCACAAAAAAAAAAAAAAAAAATAATATGAATGGTAAAATTAGGGTTGGAAATAAGTAGTGCAATGCTATGACCACAAGTACAGCACAAAAGAGAGCCAGAGAAGCTGGCATGTTAACAGAATGTGCTGGGATCTGCGCAGAAGGGAAAGAGACCTTGGAACAAGTCGGGAAGGTATGATCAACTGGAAAGAGCGAGCTGCGTTATCAGTTACTCCAGTCCCTTGCAGTAGCTGGCACTGTGGAATTCCCATGGGCCACTACAGTTTGTGAGACTGAAGCAGGAGTAATTTAAAAATTTTTCTTTTCAAGGGATGTGATCAAGGCCATTAAAAGTAAAAATTAACCTAGTAAGAGTTGATAGAGAAGAAGACAGAAAATGTATACTTTAAAAAAACCCTACACACAACCCCAAAAAAACACTGAAGGGGAGTATCCTTAAAAGCAGAAACTGAATGGGAAGCAAGGTTTTTTATCTATCCTATAGGCACTAAAGACACTATATGGGTCTCAGCTGTTTGTATATGGAACAGAAAATGACTATATTTTAATTGAGATGAAAAGCCAAATAATCAATTTGGAAAGCAGCATCAAAAAATAAGATGCTTTCTTTATTTTGACTGATGATTTCTGAACGGCAGAAGCAGGCAAAGGTGAGCAAAACTACTCCATGATGGATGTCCAACTCTGTCACAATGCTGCAGTCTGGGTCCTCTGGGGTTCTGGAGTCCAAGGAAACATCATCTGCAAGACAGTAGGTCTTTCCAAAGCCTAGTATGAAAAGTACAGTTCAGAGAGCTAAGACAAAGCTGGCAGCACTACCTGTTGGTGTAAGACCCCACTTTTAGTGGAGTTTGAATTTGCTGAATTGCAACGATTTCAATGGACATCTTCCACACCACAGGTCTGGCTCAATTCACATTATTCTTTCTGAGTTGTGTTGTATTCACAGTGACTAGTAGATACAAGGAATAAGGAAACTGTGTGAGATTAGCTTTTTCATAATACGCAATGCCCTACCGCGTGCCTTATTTTGGCATGTCATTGCAATAATTCCACTTACAAATGTTCCCTTGTTTGCATGAATGCTGTAATTGTGCATGCAAATCAAGGACACGTAATTGCCCTGGCACTTTCAAAAACTAAGGTTCAGTGCAGAATTTTAATTTGGCCAGTGTAATCAATCTGTTTTTTAAGGCCTATACAACAGATTTCCTACAATGTCTGTAAGAATCTGTTCTGCAGTTTGATTTTTTGATTGCCATGTTTTTTTCCTTATTTGTGTTTATGAACGTAAAATGTCAATTTAAAAAAAAAAACACCTTATTTTGTTTCTAACTGGTCTGACATAAGAACATAAGAGTTGGTGTGTTTGCTAGTGGAGAACATAATCTCTAACCCAAGGAACTTGGCGTGTCAGACCAGACAACATGACACTTTTATGTACAGATGCATATGCACAGGATTCCACTTCTGACAAAATGGGAGAGATTTACGAGAAAAATACAAGGCCTTTTTGATCAGTGTTATGATAAATGAATAAATTATTGTGGTAAGGCCCTTCAGAGTTGGAGTTTTTAAAAGTGTACAGCTGATCAAGCATATTCCAGCTCCCGCTATTTTGTTTATAGCACAGAAGGTAGAGGAGGAACAACAGGTCCAAATAACAGATCCTTTTGGCTGGATCAATTAAACATTGGGTGCCCTGGCTGAATAAAAAAAAAAAAACACAAACAAAATCCAAAGCAAAAAAAATGCAGGAAAGGAAACTCAGCGTCCCTTTGCAAAACTCATCTTCTACTTGAACAAGTGTAGTTGGAAAAGAATGAATAGACTGATCATTGCTTTTTAAGGAAACCATCATCTGTCTCTCTGAAATCTCTCTCCATGCTGTAATAGCTATTAACAGCATCTCTTACTGTAAACACCATTTTTCTGTCTTTATTTCTCGTTCATATATTTTATATATATAGAAGTTCTGGTATATAATTAGCTCTAGTGTATCCTGAGATACTTGACCACTTTTTCATACTAGTTATGTGACCAGGCAATTGATGGAGCAATAGAAAGATTTCTTTCTCCCCATTCCTTTTTTTTTTTTGTTTAAGGAATGCTCACCACAGGACCAAGGGCAACTCCTTTGGCAAGTTTGCTTGTGCTTTCTAAATATTTATTTAGTGTCATTGTTTAGTACTGAATTCTCTGATTAATCTTCAGTGACAGTAACTTCAAGAAAAAATTACACAGCTTCAAAAAGTGTGTGGGCAAATTCATGGCAGAAAAATCTACTAAGACTATTAAATATAAAACCAGAAAGTCCCTAAACTGCAAATTGCTGGAAGTTGGAAGACTGTTCCAAGGAAGTATCACTGTATCTTTTGCTCATAATTTTCCCTGGGCATCTGCTTTTGGCCAACACTGGAGACAGGGTACTGAGCCAGACGAATCTTTGGTCTGACTCAGTCCCGTTACAATTTTATGGAAGTGTTATGAGAGGGATGTGACAGATGCAGAGATGCAGGTGAAGAACCACTTTTTTATTATAGATAGCTCATCTTTTTTTTTTTCTTTTCTTTTCTCTCTTCTCTTTTTTATTTCCTTTGATTTTTTTTTATTTTTTCAAGTAATAAATAGGCTACTTTTTGCTCCGAGAAGCCACTTAGCTTCAGTCATTGTTTTGCCAAAGCTGGCCTTTGCAAATTCAACGTAACTGCAAATGTTGTGGGGAAAGAGAAATCTCTCTATCCCTGGAGGAATTAAAGCTCTCAGTGAGAATTCACTGGGCTGATCCTTTGTGTAACCACAGTGTTGTTGCTGAGCTCCTGCTCTCTATTAGCCTCCCGTGCAGTCTAGGGTTTAACTTGGCAGAACTTAAGGTTTTCAGAGAAATTGGTTCAGCTCTTTAACCATCACGTTTACCAGCCCACATGCAAAATCCCTAAATATCAAAAGTCACGGATACTTTGAAAGCACATGAAAATCCATGACTCACATGACAGCTGTGACAAAAATGCAGTCTTTCTTACCCCGCTTTTGTTTATGGTCTTTCAGCCAATTTCCAGTAGGACAGTATAGAAGTTAAAATCAATTTTCAAATAATGAATAAAATTCAATATCAATACCTTGAAATCTGTGCTAAAACTCAGATACAGTTTTCACTGTTTGCTTCTTCTGTAGCTCTTTTAAAGTACAGAATAATAAATGAAAAATAGGTATTTTTTTGCCTGAAAAGACTTTATTTTGATATTTCTTGTATTTATTTGTGGTTTTAAGAATTCTTTTTGCACCTTTGGTACTCAGGTATTTACACATAAATACTCTAACATCCTTTCTTTTAAATACATTAATATGAATGTTAACCACTGCTGAGAGGGAGAAATCTTCAATCAGTTGTGTGATGGTAGATCAGAAGAAAATTGCAAGGCCTGTCAACATTTGTAAAAAGCTTGAGAATATGTCAGTTCATGAACAAAATCAATACTCACAGATTTTGAAATCTCACCCAGCTATTGAATGGCAACTTCAATTTGCCATAAATCTGTGGAGCCAAAAGAGGTATCTCTGCCTTTCTCCCCTCCATCGCACCCTTGGCTACTGCTTTTTCCTGCCTCCTGAGCTGGCACTAGCACTATTTTTCAGCCTGATCTTTCTGCCACGTGGCTGCATAAACTCTTGCAGTGGAACAAGGATGAGTGTGGGCAAGACTGTTCCTCTGGTGCAGCACAAACCAGTGTCTAATGAAAGTGGGCATGTAATCACGACCCCAGTCCTTGGCTCTTCCATTAAGTATTGTGAGCTGAATGGTTTATCTGGTTTGTTTCTGTTTCAGCTGAGGAAGGTTAAACAGGGGATGAGGCAGACTTTACAATATGAATGGGAACCAGCCTAAGGGTACCTACCCTATGCGTAAGTTAATTTGGTCTCCAGTTGGCCCACAGGCAGCAGGTAGCTGTGGAGTACGTGCAGCACAAGCATGCTGAGCTTCTGTACTGAAGCCATCACCAAAACAAGCAATTTGCTGATATCTGCAGTCAATTAACCACTTAAATGTCTGCCAAGGAGCATTATTTCGACCATAATCTGAGCCTGACAAGGCCAGCTGCAGCTGTTATCTGGAAAGGGGATGAAGGCAGAAAGTGAAGGCCTCCTAGTACATGCTGTACTGGGAGGTTATAGCTGTGAGCCATTGCCTTCTCTCTTCCCTTCTCCTTGACTTCTGCTAACTGTTAATAAAGTCTCACTCGGGAAGAAGAAGGAGCGGTGACCTCTCAGTAGGTTTATCAGCCAGAGGAAAGCAAGGACTGTGAGAAAGAGGAGGCCTGTCTAGACACCAGTGCTAATTCAGGACCCAGCTGGAGAAGAGGAGGACTGCTGCCACTGTCGGCTACTTGAACCAAAGTGCAGTCTCACAAAGGAAAGATGAAACATGGCTCCTGCTGACAACTCCACATCTTTCCACCTGGGTCGTCTCCAGCTTGGTCTAACAGCTTTTTTTTTTTGTTGTTTTGAGCTCCTCATCTGGAAGCAGTGACACAACTAGATCCTACCCAGAAAGGTTAGAGGTACTGGACATTCAAATGAAGTCCAAAGCATTGTAGAAGCCTCCCTAAGCTCACACAAAGTCATACATTAAGAAAATTACAAGACAGGTGGTCAAATGAATGTGCTCCAGTGAAATAGATCTGCTGGGGGTGGGGGTGGGAAGGAATCATCCAAGCCCACAGAGGATTAAATTACTCTGTTGAACTCAGTCTTAACAATAATAGCAATAGTCATGATCACCCCCTGCCTCTGAACACTTGCCAGTTAGCAGTATCTCATGAATAAGAGCATAAAAGGCAATTATGACTATGGAGGCATGCATAGGGTCTACAACAAGCTTTCAGCAAGGCGAGTGACACAATCCACCTGGATGAATGGATTGATTGAAATGTGACTGTCTAGAAAGTACAAAAACTGCTTTCCCTTTAAAGGAAAAGACTTGACATCAGAAGATACTTGGCCAGAAACAAACTCGGAACCCTACTTATTACTCCTAACTCCCCTACCAGCCCCTAAATGCTAAGGGTGCTTTTCTGAGCATTTAAAGTTTTGTTCTAATAATGGGCTGAAATTGTATTTCCTGACTGTTAATTGGTGGTGTTCTTCCTTCCTCTCTGTTTAAATAGCATTATTGATTATATACTTTATTTCCATTACCTCTCCTAATTACTTTGAAGTATTGATATTAACAACTCGGGCTGCTCACTACCTAACTTGCTTCTACAACCAGTAATGGCTGCTGTGTTGGTGCCTTCAAAGAACAGGTGATGGGTATGTTTTCTTTCTATATTTACACGTGCTTTTTGCCATGGTTTCCAACTTTACCATTTGCTTGTTTTATTCTATTAAAGAGGGGTTTGAAATGTCATGTTAGACATTTCACCTCCAATAGTAATGCTCCTTAACTTCTTTTTTTTTTTTTTTTTTTTTTTATAATTTATTTCCTTCCTTTTTTGGATTGCTGTAGTTTTCTTCCTCACGATTTTTTTCATCCCTCATTTTATATCTTGGTGAACTGTTCTTATCTGCAAGAGAAATAAAGGCAGAATGCAATTTTCCTGTTTCCATTACAACGTAGTTTAGAATCACATCTTTGAGCAATCCATCTTGAAGACCTGTTGGCTGGTTTCTGGTTTTGACTTCTTTTTTGGAGAAATTGTAACCTGTTGGGCCTTAATTATAATGACTCCAAGATTCTCCAGCTGCCTTGGATTTTACTGTTTCCTCTTGCTATATTTCTTCCACTACTCCACCTCTTCTTTGCCTCCAACTCTTCTGCTCTTCTTCTGATGAACTGAATTAAAACTTTCACTAGCAGAAATTATGGTGTGCAGCTGTGCACACCATTTGCTGATTCCAGATTCTTTCCCTCTGTTTATGCTTTCCACACAGATTGTTGCTGCCACTGGAAAAACAAATTAAATTAAACTGGCACCCGGCTTACTGGTGAGACTAGCAGTAAACAAGCTGGGGAATGTTGGAGCTGTGTGATAGCCTTAAGAAACTGAAATTAAATAAAAAGTCCAGCTGCAATGAACCGTTTAGCACAAATGCCTAGAAAGTATCATGAAGGTGAGGCGTCCCAAAGGGGGATGACTGCGGGCTGATTTTTATTGAGCCTAATAAGCTTTGGTGCCTTTCTCCAGGTTAGGGAGCTAACAGGTTGACTTGGAGGCCCTGGGAAGGATAACTTGCTCCTTCTAAAAGGCCAAGATTTCTAGTAAAGCACTTCTTTCCATTCTCCTATTCTCAGCAAACCATTTTGCTTGCATATTAGTTAATGAGTATGGAGAATAAGGGGAAACATTCCCTACTTGGTGTTAAGATACACATATGGGTCTGCTGAGATATTTCAAGTCTGGAACCTAACTGGCAAAATGTTGGGTATTTTCCAACGTGTGTCGCCAGCTGCATGTGAATATGCATCCCTGAAATGCTAGCATTTGGCAGCCATCAAGATCTGCAAATATTAAAGTATTCGTTCTTGGATCTACCTATATGTTTATAACTTGCCTCCCCCAACTGTGTATGAGAGTCCAAAACCAAAGAATCCCCAAATACCCTTTATATGCTCTCTGGCTCTCACTCCCACACACACTCGTACGTGCATGTGCATGTATGCATAGTTATTAGTAAAAAATACATGCAAACATACACAAAAAACAAGGCAGAAAGGAAAGCTCCTCTTGAAGGGACATCATTTGCGAATTGCAGCCTTTGCAGCTTCATTTTTGTTCTTTTGTTTGATAGCAGATATTTCACATTTCCCTTGCTTTTATAAGGTATTCTGTGCTGAATATGAAGTTACTAGAAGCATGTGGAGGGTAACAGGGTGGATTAAGGGCACAGCAAAAAATTGGTCCAAGAGAGAGTACGGGGTGTAAAGGAAGCTGCCAGCTAAAGAGGGGGCCTCTGAAGAGTGTGTGTGTGTGGGGGGAAATATTGTATGGGTTTTCTGGATTCTTATTCCAAATGAACTTGCAAACCTCTTCTCCTGTGGGTCCAGCCAAGTGATTTCAGCCATTGCAAGTGATGATTGCCGTGCATACCTCTGTCGCAGAGGCAGCAGGCATCGCTGGAGAAACGTGGGATTTAACAGCTGGCGGGGGGAAGGGTGGAAAAAGCAGAAAATGACCCCCTACATTTGAAAGGCGTGATGTTTCTTGCCTTATCCCCCTCGCCCCCACCGCGCTTCCTTCCCTCCCTCCTACACACACATTAATAAAGCGAATAAGGATTTCAAGCTATGCAGTTCTTGGAAATAGGTTGGAGAGCCGGCAGCGCTGTGACTGATGTCTGCTTCTCCTTTTAGGAACGAGTCCCATGTGCTGGGCACAGGACTGGGGTGCAAAAGCCTCTCTGCCAGCCAGGGCAGAGGCAAAGCACCCGCAGCCCTCGGTTAACGTTCCCCCAGTGCTGGGAAAAACAATATTTCTGAAAGCAAAAGGGTATTGTATCCGTAAGATATACTGTAACTGTTTTTTACAAAAGCTGCTGTTAAGCAAGGTGTGGAGCTGGGGGGCTCTGATCAGGGCAGGACGCTCCGCAGTCAGATCGAAGACAGTAAACACATACAGGAGATAAAAGTTTGAGATTCTTTGGAGGGAAACCTGGTCAGGATTCAAGCTTTTGATGTGGACACGAGCCTCGTCTCCTGCCTTGCTTCTGCAGCCAGTGCCTCCAAGTTGCAGCAAAGTCAGACTGGAGATGCAGTCTCTTCTCTTGGCCTTTCAGCCCCTGCTGCCGCCACCACCACCTCAGACGGGTGGCTGGTGCATTGGAGGTCCTGCTTTCCTCTGACTCATTCTCCTTTTCTGTCACAGTGACCTCCAGTGGTTCTCTTCATTTATGTCCTGAGTGTTGTGTCCTTCAAAAGAAATTGGGCCGGTTTTTTCCTTTTTTTTTTTTTTTTTTTAAACTTTTCTTCTAAACTTCCTCAGAGCAAAACCCGTTGAAGTGAAGAAATGAGAATGCATCAGCTTTCTAACCAGGTTATTATTGCTGCTCATGTGCGCACTGGATTCCTCTTCGCCGAACGTGCAGGACAGTCATGCACGGTTTTTTTCTTTTTTTTTTTTTTTTTTAAACTTTTCTTCTAAACTTCCTCAGAGCAAAACCCGTTGAAGTGAAGAAATGAGAATGCATCAGCTTTCTAACCAGGTTATTATTGCTGCTCATGTGCGCACTGGATTCCTCTTCGCCGAACGTGCAGGACAGTCATGCATCTGTAACTCTGGTGAAATAATTAGCTGGTAAAACAGAACCATTATTTGTGACTATTAAATGAATGAGTAAAACTGTTCTGAGATCTGCCAAAATGTTCACATAGAAAAATCAGACTGCTTAAGGGGAGGGAAGGGGTGAGAGGCTTGGAAAAACTGATTTGCTCAAGTTTGAAGCAGGTCAGGGAAGACTGGGGGAGGGGAAGGGACTAACTTCATCTCTGAGGTGGTCCCACTTTCAAGAACTTTGTGAGCCCTCTTTCTGGAAGTGGTTCTCTTTATACATTCAGACTTGGCTGGCAGCGGTCACCTTGCTTGGCCTTCCCTTATTTAAAGAAACAGCTGCATATGTCAGTGTTTTTGTTGCTATTACTTTGTACCTTGTGCCAGAAGTTCTGAACTATAAACCTGCTCACCTTATATGTACAGCATATAAATTTGTACTCTTGAAGAGGAACGATGGGACAGTCCTGGAAGATGGGAATGAAAGGAAAGGGCATCAGAGAATAGGACTGAGACACCTCTGTGCACAAAGAAGAGATAAATTGTTATAGCTTGGAAAAGGAATTGTGCTGAAAACAAGTCAAAACACTTTCAAACTCTGAGGGGCCCTTGGGAATATTTTTTATGCAGGCAAAACTAGCAGTGAACTCAGTGGAAGGTTTGCCTGATTAAGGGCAGTTGAATATAGCCCTAGAGCATCCCTCCACCCACCAGCCCAAACCCAACAGAAAAAAAACCCAAAAAACAGAAGTCTGGGTGTTAAAGAAAGTGATCATGAATGAATTCATAGTCTGTCGTTGAAAACAGTATCAGGAAAAATTTACGTATAAATTTGTTGCTTGGAAGTGTCTGCAGCATTCCCTTTAGTTGTGCGATAGCTTTGCGTCCCATCTGCTGTGAGACCTTCCTCATTCTTGCTGGCCTTGTCTAGTGGCAGAAGGGAAAATATTGGTGAAGTGCAGGATGTCTCCCAAGAATCCAGTGTGAGATCAGAGTCTGGATTATGTGCTAGCTACTGATTTTTTTTTTCCAGTTGCTTGAAGAGCCTGCCCTCAGACAAGATGAGTCCTCCTGTGCACATGCGGGTGAGGGCAGCCTGCAGCACGACATCTGATGATGTGCGCCGGTCCCAGGGATAGCTCCTGCTAACATCAACAAAAGCTCTGCGGGGTGTTTATAGTGCACCCAGACAAGCATTCCTTTCACAATACCTAACAGACATTGTATATACCACTGTAGATTGTTCCATACAACCCTACCTAGGCTCTGACAAATAAGACCACATCACGGACCTCTCCTTCCCAGCTTCAGGCGACTTGCCGGTGTGTGCTTTCTTTCCTCTTAATACGTTAAAATCACCTGAGATGAGCTGCACATTTTCCTGAGGTCTTTTTTTTTTCAGAAAATTTTAATTAGATCCTTGTAGTTGTTTTTCATTATGCATGAATATGCTCTTACTACGATGCTGTTTAAATAATAACATGCACAGCAAATTGTTCATGCTAGTTTGTTCTAAAT
Organism: Calidris pugnax; assembly: GCF_001431845.1. Lineage (NCBI taxonomy): Eukaryota > Metazoa > Chordata > Aves > Charadriiformes > Scolopacidae > Calidris > Calidris pugnax. Next base: position 1,761,901 of record NW_015091152.1, read on the forward strand.
TTACTGGTGATTTTGGACTGTGAGAGCAACTCTTGTTATGTCTGTCTCTGTTAGTCTCTGGCTGCTGGCTTTTTTTATAAGTGTAGCTATTAATGGTCCCCGTGGGTTGATCTTTGTCTGATAAAACCGTCTCTTAAATGGATTAAATATAAATGACAGATCATCTGTCATTAGAGCTGCTCTTAACTCCAAGTATTTACCCTATGTCATCTTATCATTATCTGAATAACTCAAATACAGTCATAGTGATTGTGATATATTTATTTAAAGTTTTCATTCTCCTGCCAATAGTCAGCCTCTGAAACTGAGCAAAGCTGAGAGCTCTGGATCCGCTTAGCCTCGTGGAGTCCTGACATGAGAGTAAGTGAAACGTAAAAAAAAAAATAAAAATAAAAAATCGGTGGATGTCAGCTGCATTTCATTAACGTAGATAGCATTTTCTATATCTTATTTCATGATCTGGTGTTTCAAATATAAACAAATCTACTCTGTCCAGTAAGGAACTTCCTGTAGCCATTGCACAACAGCTAGGCTACTTGAGAAGAGGCCTTTTAGAGAACAGCCTCTCTGTATCTTTCACACTTTAAAAACCCCAGGGTTTTGTCGAGTTTTTCTACTGGTGCCAGTTCCTCACAGCATATCACTTGGAACTGACTGTCACCCAAGGGGTTGTCAGTAATGCTGCTCTGTGCTGCCTGGTGGTACCAAGAGACAAGCCTTCCAGTCTTCCCAGTCACTGCTGGTGGCTCTGCCCCTGCTCTTCCCAGGAGTACCCTGACTTTGCAGAGTCCATGCATTGCCACACTTTTACCGTGCGCGACGGATAAATTCTACATCCAGCAAATGTGTAGGACCTCTTTGTGATCTATTCTTGCAAGGCCAAGCAGTCCTGTGTGCAAACAGCCCCTCTGGGGCAAAGGAGACCATGCAATCCCAGCTTACGGACTGACTGTGAGCAATCATGTGGGACTTGTATTGGTGCATTAGATTCACACTGCTGGAGGCTGTAAAGCAATCCTGTCAACCCAAGCGAAATTGAAGCTAACTCCTCAGTATAGTTAGTGAGTTACAAGGAGCCTTGTCCTTCATCTCTTGTGATTTCATATGTGTGAGTGGAATGTCATCACTATACAATGAGAAGACTCTTAATTAGCCCCGAAAGCACGATAAGCCCATTTGGTCTTATGAAAAATTTATTAAGCCTATGTGCTTTCCTGGTGAATCTCTCTTGGTTGTTATTGGAACAGGAACTGGAGTGATACAAAAGGTAGAAAGGAAAAAAATCCTCTTGGCTGCTGGCATTGAAAACTGTAGGCACTTTAAGTGGGTACAGCAAAGCACTAAATCTCCCCTGTTTTGTCTCAGAATTGCAAAAGCAGACTGCCCTAAAAGCCTGACTGAGGAACTGGTTACTAATACCCCCCATTCTCATGTTGATGGGTCTCCACTCCTATGAGCCCCAGCCTGGATGAGAGGAGCCTTGGGGCAGTTCACATTTCACACTGAGGGTTGATCTGGTTGCAGGACTGAACCACTGATAAAGTGGTATACAGCCACCTTTTCTTCTTATTGGGAAAAGAATTGGTCTTGTTTAGCTGCACTCAGTGATTTACTCTGACATGCTTGTGTGCTTTCACATCCTTTCAGCTATTTGAGGGTCAAAGAAGGCAAGAATTAGTTTATGAATATAGGTAAAGTGACTAACAGTGTGAAAACTTGAAATGTATCGGAAGGGGTCTTCTTCATTCCTCTAGTGTAGCAACAAAATGGATAATTTGGATACATATTGGAAAACTCAGGTTACAAGATGGGATATTTTTTTCCTTTTGTCGTGCTCTTTTTTTCTGCTTGAGGGATCCAGTTCTTATAAAATGCAGTTCTAATGGCACTAATCCACGCAAATCCCTCCAGCCTTTAACATGTTTGTACGTGCACAGTCATGGCAAGAAGGGCCGTTCCACTATCTTGCTGCTAATGAAGGATTTTCATTAGTGCATACGTTCAGCTTACCCTGCAGTTAACACTGGGGAAAAAGTCTCTGCAAATTTTCTCAAGTTTTCCTAAGGGAAACTTGTCCCCAGTACACAAAGTGGGCTTAAATGTGTTCTCTAAAGTCCAAGCATGTATTCCAGTGTAGCACTGCACCCAGTAATGTGCACAGGATGCTCACCTGCGTCGTCAGAGAACAGGATCCAGCTGTTGGAAAAGGACAGTCCATGGCCTCTGCAGTGCAAACCACTCTGTTGGATCACTAACTCAGTCAGAAGGAGGGGCATGGAGAGGGTTAGATCATAGATATTTTCCACGGTAAATTAGTTAACAACTATAGGAAAAAATTACTGTAGTTGTGAGGAGAAGAGTCCAGGAAACTGATTAAAAGAGAGGACTCTAGGGGGTATATATTCAAAGAACTGTGTGGGAAGTTCTGTGCATAACTTCCACTGAAGTCAATGTCTAGAAGGGCATCGTGGTGGATGGGTGATGAGAAACTGTCTTTAAGCATGGTCACCTTTATCTGGGTGAATACTGAAACCTTCGACTGACTGTCTGATGACTGTATTCATAGCCTGAGTGAAAGAAGTGGAATAACCAATGATGGAAAAAGAAAAAGAAAAAGAAAAAGAAAAAGAAAAAGAAAAAGAAAAAGAAAAAGAAAAAGAAAAAGAAAAAGAAAAAAACACAAAGCAAACAAACCAAAAGCAACCAACAAAAAATGTGTGTGTATAAGGGTGGATGAGGGGTGGAGGGCTGGGAAGAAGCAGGCTGTACAATAATGTTTTGCCTTTCTCCACCAAGCTTCCAGTAGAGCTCAGAACATTTTAGAAAAGTGGGCGAGTCTGAGCTCATTTTAAATAACAACTGGGACAAAGAAGTAAAATGACTTCTCCAAGTCTCCTGTTGCTAAAATCGGGGTGAATGCATATGCCTCTTTCCCTGCTTTGCTGTTGAAACCCGTAGAAGAAACTCCTGGTGGTCTCAGTAGAGCACAAAATGTATACTTTTAAATGAGTTTGTTGCTCACATGACCTGGATCCTCATGCTGATGGTTTACATTCTACTATGAGAGGTACGGCGGTGTGATGTTCAAAAGGTAGTTTGTGTTTCCTTTACTTGTATCTATGGTGTAATTAAATAAAGACCTTCACACTCCAAAGAAACTATTCCAGCACCTTTCTCTGCAGTAAATGATGACCAAATAACAAAATGTTTTAAACTCTCAAAGACTGTAACTAAATACAGCCAGCATTCCCCTTCTTTCTGAATTACTGCAAGAGAGCCAAATTCTCTGTGGTGGCTCAGGAGATCCAGGGCACTTACTCATAAGTGAACAGGCACGCTTACTACACTGTAGGTGCATTGTATTGGGAATAGTGTTGTCCACATGTTGAGATGGTGAATACCTAAAACTAAGCCAAATAGTTCCCGTGCCTGAAATCCCTTCCTTGAGAGCATAGAGTCATTTCACAGTATAGGCATAAACTACATCGGCTTTTTTTTTGTGTGTTTTGAAAGCCAATTGATGTCTGTACTTACAAAGCACCATGAAGCAAACTCCACTGGAGCTCCACTGCTGGTGAGTTACCACTGCCAAGTGCACAGAGCCTAAAACGATCTGAGTTTGAGGTCCAGCACAGCATAGCTGCTGTGAAGAACTGTCATCATTTGATGTCTCTTAACAGCTTTTGAGTTCTGTAGTAAACATGGTGACTGCTTTAAAACCAGACCAGCAGTAGGGTGCCAAATGTAGGCTCCCCTTGGAGGTCTTGGGCAGTAACAACATTTCTGAATGTGTTAGCTGGATCTGAGAGCAGCTGTTCAGTGCACTTCGGACGTAGTTGACCATCTCCTACTATGACACCCTGGTTTCATTTCTTTGTAATTCTGAGTCATCTTTGACCTCTCAAGATGAAAACTTCTAAACTGTTTTTTAGAAAATTTCAGCTGAAATAGTCATACCATTTTTAAATGCCAAGCAAGATAACCACATTGTATTATCCATGTTAAAAATATTCTGAAATTTCTTCTGAGAAGCCCTAGCACCTTTGTGGCTCAGGGGAAAAAATGGAAATTTGGAAGTGCATCCTCTGCAGTAGAAATGCTCTTTTATCACCTTAAAGAACACCTGGCCATGTTGTAACCCTCTGAAAAATCACACTCATTGTATGAAGGCTCCTTTATCAGCAAAAGCTTTCATCACTGAGCATGATCCAACTCCTGTGCGTGACTGGACTTTGACTGCACATCCCTTACTGAACAACCAAAGGTACCCCACCACGCTCCAGCTCCCATGTTCCACCAGGAGTGCAGACCCTACCATCTGAGCAGGCCCATGCTTAGAGGCTATGAGGGAAATATAAAGCAACAGTGAGGAGGACACCTCCTGACACTGCTCTGGTTGGTTTTCCTGCTGGCAGGCAGGTAGAGAGCTGGAGGAAGCTGGTGTGGAGCAAAGCTGGGATGAAGGGGCTGAAGAAACACAAGAACAGTGACTGTGAGCCAGGATGCAAAAGAGGGACTTGCTGAACCAGGAGACTGGTGGTGCAAGCTCCCATGGGTGAGGTGAGGTCTGGGATTAGCTGGCCAAAGAGGAGGGAGGCTGCAGTGTTGCTGGGGATGGTGGAGATCAGGAGAAACAGAGTTGAAAGGACTTGTTGGGGTGTGGAAAGGGAAGGAGGAGCGAGGACAGGGACGGTGACATACAAGGTGGGAACAGAGACAGTGAGCCAAGGAGAGTGCAGGGCAGCTGACATCAAATAAAAAGACAAGAGCTGGATTTTGGTTTCAAGAGAGGAAAAGGACTGAGACATAGATGGAGAGGCCGAAGGGGAGGGAGGGAGAGGGAAGACACGTGGCAGAAGTAAAAACTATAACTTCTGACTGTAATGTGGGAGCAAAGGGGCCAAATGAAAGTCATGTAAGCAAGCTTTCTTTTGGTACTTCCAAACTCTTGGAGTGCCTCCTTATCCATAATGCTGTCCATTTTAGAAATGTTTAGCTATGCACATGGGCCATGTAGAACACCAGATGGGCAAACATACATGAATGTAAAATTACAATCTTCCAAGGGGTCATACAATGCACAGGTTGAAGCCCTACAACTACTTTTTTACTCCTCTGAAATAATCGTACCTTACATTTGACATCATGTATATCAGAAAATACCAGGATAAGTCCTGATTACTGCAAGGTCTGTGAGACAAGTTGAATCATTAGGGTTGAACTGTCTGAGAAACTGAAATCTCTGGAAGATTTTAGACCCATGCAGTTAGGAAGGCAAAGCTGCTGTAGTTTGGCTCAGAAATAGGGGTCTTCAGGATTTATTTTCCTGCAAAACGGAGAGCTCAAAAAAACTTGCATTCAGCTTTGCAGAGTTAAGTCCAATGGTCTGTAGTATGGACTTTTGAACCATAGTCTGTGAACCACAGGATCTATAGACAGCTTTTATAAGGTCTGTGTAAAGAAGCTCTATAGGAAAAACAGGACTTTTGTTTAAATTTGCTACAATCACAAATTTTACATATAGAAAGTAGGAAAAAGTTGCAATATCTTAATGAACAGTGTAAAGATAAGGAGGAGACCGGCGGTATTTCAATATCAGGCCTCCTCTTATGAAGTGACCAGTTCTACAGAGCCAAGGTTTAGCATTTCGGGGTATGGTTTTGTTTTATGCTCCTCAGGCAGGCCCTGTCTGCAGAGGATCACCCTTTCTGACAAAGATAAATTGCCCCTGTCCACTGTAGATTTAGGTTTTAGTTCCAGCTGGAATATGCTGGTAATCCTGAGGTACAAAATTATCTTCTGAATATATTGCAGTTAACTTTAGTCATATAAATCCAAGCATTAGCTGGATACTATAAATAGGCAGGATGTGCAAAGAGGCCAAGTTGAAAACGTGCAGGAACTACGCCTTTTTTCTTTAATGCAACCCCGAAGTTGTGCTACGTTTCATCATGTATAATATTTTTCATCTGAAAAGGAAATGATATGCATGTGCTTTGTGAGTGTAGTAATTAACTGGACATAGTGAAGCGTTGAATTTCACACTTTGGAGAAGTGGGTAGGGGGGATGGGTAAGTTTTTGTCAAATTTTCTTGCTTTTAGTGCTTTCTTGGAGGTAGTTTTCTGCAAGATTGGGTAGAGAGCGTAAATACATCTGGTTTATATTATATGATGGCTGTACTTTGGCAATGGAAAAAGATGGCACTTAAAAAAAAGGAAAGAAGAATAAAAAAGAAAAGCTTGGCAACTACAGAATGGAGCAACTATTACAAGAACTATCTTAAAATTCCCAGGATTTGTAATTTATTTTTCCACGCTTGCATTCTTCTGATGTTGCTGATGTTAAAGGAGTGAGACAGAGGAAATTCAGTAGGATTTTACAAAATACAGCTATCTCCGTGAAACAATCTCCTTTATTCAGGTTGCCCCCACAGCAGCTGCTGTGATTAACGTGTGGGTGGCAGCAAAAGGAATAGGAAGCAGGACTAATATGTTCACTTTAAAAAAATGATAGGAGATTACAATTTTTTTCTGTTGTTTTCTGCAGGCAGTGACCATGAAGTAGTGAAGATGGTCTCCCCCTTAACGGCAATTATCTATGGGTATAAGGCAGAAGTAAAATTAATGCAGATGTTTTTCAGAAATAGAGCCATGTAAGGCATCTTTGGTGGAAAAAGCTATTCAAGCAACGCAACGCTACCTAGTGATGTGTCAGCTACTGCAGTTTCCATATTTTATTTTCCTTCATATTTCCACTCAGGAAACACTCTTTTTTGCCCCCCTCACATTAACGTAAGGTGATCCCAAAGCACAAAGACCTGAGACTCTACTGATGTGGTAGATATTTTCATCTTTGAGTAAAGTTGGCGGGAGCCGAGGACACTGAGTATCTGCCTATTTTTGAACAAGGCAACGGGGTGTGACATGTGAGCACCTTCCAAGAGTGTAGTAAGTGATGCATCCCCTGGGGCTGTTTTTCACATCCTCTCACTGGGAAGAGTGCACCGCTTCAGCCTTTGCAGGGCTAGGGGCTGGAAAGCCTGGGAATCTGCTTTCCCTGCAGAGGGGTCTGGGCTATATGGCAGTACCCCCAGGTAGTTCAGCGACTTAGCTAACTTGAAATAGAGCACTGGAACAAAATATGTTTTGAGTGATTTTTAAGTAAAAGCTAATGTGAAAATGTGGGAGTTTGAACCAATGTAAACACATTAAATTTAAAATGATTTTCAAATGTAGTAAAGAAAAAAATAGTGTTCCTGCACTTGAAATTCTTAAGGGACACATTTTTCCTTCTGAGTCATGATTTAATTAGATTATATTTTATTAGACATTCTTTACAAATTTTAAAATACTGCTATTATACATGCACAAAGGAAAATCAGTTTGAACAATTGTATGTAGGCATTCATTGAAGTCAACCACAAAACAGGAACATTTTATGTCAGTTATCAATGTACTTGATATGTATATCTAAAGTGCATTATGTTACAAAAAATATAGAAAGTCAGCAGCACCAAGATACGTTCACAAAATAAATACACCAGTCAACAAAATAAATTATGGTAAATGTGACAATAATAATTGTCTTAGCCTTAGCAAAAAAAAAAAAAAAAAAAAAAATTTTTTTTTTTTTTTTTTTTTTTTTTTTTTTTTTTTTTTTTTTTTTTTAAAAAAAAAAAAAAAAAAAAAAAAAAAGAAAATTCACAATAGCCAAATGTGCAGTTTCAGAGAGCAACGGGGGAAAAGGTTTTATTCTGAGCATTTACAATATTTACAAGTAATAAATATTTTAATACTTCCCATATGTTCACTATTACAGAATACTGCAATATGTCTTCCAAAAATCTCTTGCTGAAAATGTCAGCGCCTCCTGCAAAGAAAAAAAGGACAGAAAAAATAGAAAAATTAATTTTCGCTTCAAATACATGGATACAAAATTAATAGCAAGAGTGCCACAGACTATAACGGATGTACATTGCTCAGAAACTTTTGCTATAATAGGGCAACAATGCTGCAGTTTTAGACATCTTTTCAAGACCTCTACCATATTTCTTTCAATGCAACTCAGCTATATGAAGACCTGCAGTTTGTCATGACGATGAGGGTCACTCAGAGAAACAGGAAGGGGCTTTAGTTTTCTTTAGAGCCTTATGCAAGAAGATTCCCAAGTACTACAGATAGAAAAAAATGTATCAACCTATAGTAAATATACCAAGTGCTAAAAAGAAAAAAGTACAGTTGGAGAAATGATAAATTGTTTCTGAAGATAAGAAAAAGCAAGTCTTTCTTGAATAGTGGCAATCGTGCCCCTGCTGTGTTAATCACTTGGGTGTAGTGCTGGGCTTCTGACTAAAACAGTCCCACTGGGCTTATTTGGTCAATCTTTCCCACCGATAAACCACCTGTTAAGACAAGGGTCTGTTCATCATTGAGGGAAATATTTCTATGCTGTGATGAACATGAGCACACTCAGTACTCATATAGTAGAGACTGCTCAGGTCTGGAAGTGAACAGACCCTTGACAGTGTCTCTAATTAAGTGCTTGAATGAATTGAAAGGCTGTAACATTGGAACTTTCCTTCCCTGAGCCAAAGAGCAGGGTCCTGAAAAAAAATTAGCATCTTGTCAAGTTTTGGTCCTGTTGCATTCAGTCAAAGCTGAAAGAGTCAGAGGTACATAGTTTTAAGATTTGGGAGTTTTCGAAGGGATGCTGGCAGCCTGGTGTGAGTTCTGCACTCTTCCCTTCCTTGTGAAGGTATGAGAACAAAAGCAGAGCCTGCTCCTATCCTGACAGTATATTTCTTATATTACAATATCATTTTAAGTTACTTCTTAGTGGTGCTGCAGGAAATGGTGAAGGGTTGGGCTTTTTTCCCTTCTGTCCCTGTGAACAGCACGTTTCCGTACTGCATGTTGGTTCCCTGGGGAAGAGCTATAGGGTGGAAGGCGAAGCTATAGGATGGAGCGTGGTTGGCTCTGTTGCTGGACTGATGGCCGAAGCTGTGGGTAGCGTTCCACATGGCAGAAGTGTGTGGGCGTGAGACACACACACCAAAAAAAAAAGCAAATCCTTGAGAGTTTAGGAGGGGTTTTTAATGCGCACATTGAATGTAAGACTAAACTTAACATTAGGGAGTCTACTCATCTGAAAGGTTTCTTAGGAAATTAAGTAATAACAGCTTAATTGAATTGGAATGGGAATATAGCTGGAATGTCCATGAGAAAGAATTTTTTAAGTGCCTGGAATGGAAATGCTAGCATGAAGCTCCTTAATAATTAACTAGTAATATTAGGGTGTACTCTGGCTGTATTACAATATGTATAATAATGGCACACAGTTCATACAGTGTGACTGTATATGTGGGTCTGTACTACACAGGCTTATTTTTAAGAGGTTGACATTTTCATTTTGGCTTGGATTTTAGGCTTTGTCTTGGAGTTTAAGCTAAGCCACATCTTGACAATGGGCTCTGCACTAATGACTACTTGCAAGCTATTGACTGTGATTTGGTCCCAGATTTTGCAAGATTGGCTTCTTTTAAGAGATGCTTCTTGTAGTAAGTCAAAAGATCTAGAGAACACGTTACTTTTGGTATTTTTTCTGACCTAAACCCAAAGTTTTGAGATCGAGATCGTGCAAAGGGAATTGGCATGAGGATTTTAGTTCAGTGTGTTGAGCAGAAGAGAAGCACAGTGAATACAGTGAAAAGCACGCTAAAGTTGTGTAAAATGCTGCTGCATTATGTACATCCACTCCTTCACTGGAAAGTAATGATGCTTCTTCCAAACTGCAGCTACAAAACCAGCTTGTATTGCTGCAGCATACGGAAGTCCTGTCTGTGCACACTTTTCCTTGCCCCCCCACCCACAGATAGAGCAGAAGTTCCTGATTTAGCTCAGGACAGCTGAAGATTCAGCCTCACTCAGATGTGGTTATCCCTCCATCTAAAATGTTCTTGCCCACCTTGTGCCATCAGCCACATAGACAACTGCCTTGAATCTGACTCATCCTAAAGTACATGCCAGGGAGTCGGGACTTGCTTTCATTTAAAGTTTAGAAATTAAATCTTTTACCAGCCTACTGGGATAACTAAAAGCTCATGTACTAGCTCTGTACTTGTGAAGGAGGAATTACGTTTTCCTGTTTCATAGCTTGCCTTTGTTTAATCATCTTCAATTAAGCATCTAAAATATCGGTCCTCGTTAGGAATCTGTTTCTTGCCCTGTAGAAATGTTGCATCTCAGGCAATAATATCAGTAAGGTAAAGCTGGAGATTGCCTTCAGCAGTCTGGGCTCCACAGTAAAGCTGACTGCCTTCAGCCATCCAGTCCTACTTGAAACAGAAAGGCTGAACTAGGAAAATCAACAGGGTTGTAGCTGTCATTCTTTTACATATCCCTTTGGATATATAACCAAAGACAGAGTAGTAAGAAAAAGAAATAACAGCCAAAATGCACTAGGATGTTTTTTCCCTGCATTCAAGATGTCTACGTGCCAAAGACAGGTGCTATTTATTGGCCACCACAGTTCCTTAATATCTGATGAAACATCGGGCAACTCCTGACCAGATCATGCCTTTCCTAAGGTGCTGAGACAAACCAGCCTCTCGTTCTTTGCTACTAACTGCTACAGCCATGCTGACTGGTTTGTGGTCTGGGACACAGAATGCCTGGCCCTAAATGCCCATAACTCTTGTTGATGCCAGCAAAAGTTGAGGCGATGGAGCATGTTGCAAACTATGGCCTGTAAAGTTTAACCCAGGCTGGATTTTAGTAAATCCCACAGCTGGTGTCTTTTTCTAAGGGATTTACTGTGAGCAAGTGGCACTTCTCCTATGTCCCTATTCTTCCAAAGTGACAGGGAGAAGAAGAGAAAAGGGTGAGGTTTTTGCTGTTGAAAATGCAAACATTTAAGGAGAACTGAGGAGTGGACTCCTTTGCTTTGTCTGCAAGTGTGTGGACTTCCACTCCAGGTAAGACGACTGTAAGGAGATGAGTCGCTTGGGGCACCTACGCTGAAGTCTCTAGCTCTCCACTGCCCTGAAAACCCTTCATTGTCATACATGAGGGAAGCACGTCTCCCTCCAAAAGCAGCGCTCAACATTTTTCAGCAGCAACGTAATTGTTTCACGAGCTGGTAAAAAGATGGAGCTGAATTAAAAAGTCCTAATGGCAGGGAAAATTTTATGGCAAAAGGCTGGTCTGCATTGTTTGCAGATATTACTAAGAGAGAAATTTTCCGTGTTCTCCCCTAAGGTTAAACAGTAAAATGAAAAACTGTAAAGTGAGGGTAGGAAAGTTGCCAAAAAGGGGAGGCGCCGAGAGGGAGGAACGAAAACTTCGCCATTTTATAGATGCAGAGCCTTAAATAAAACTCAAAGCTTTCAGTCTGCTGAGGCCCGAATGTGGGACCAAGATCTGAAGTGAGAGACACTACGGTTAAAACAGGAAAGGAAATTTTAATGGCCATGATGTGCTTTTTTTTTTTTTTTTTTTCAGAAATAATTTTACTTACTACTCACTCAGCTTCAGGAAGCTCATTTTGGCAATAAGGGGTTTACTTGCATTGTTTGCCACAGAAGAGAAAGACCTTGTCACCAGTGCAAAGTGGAGAGGGCACTTACCTCCAGAAAGCACCTTGAGACTGTGCACTGCTTGAAACGCCGCTGCCCAGCTATGAGCGTGAAGGCAAGCTATTAAGCTATTACTCCAGGCTGTGTGAAGCCTTGGCCTCACACGCTGAAGGATAACAATTTCAAGAAATATACAGTATGCCCCCCAAAAGGATGTAGCAGGATTACCTTAAAGTGTGATTATGTGTAGTAACAGAGTTGTCCAAGAATGGACTCTCAGTCGTGCCGCTTCCATACATGCCAGAATTTAGCCAAGTTGAGCGGGCTCGCCTCTTTTTCTTCTCTTGTTCCTTACGTTTTCCAGGCTTTGCTTTCTTTTTCTTCCCTGATACCTTCAGGGGCTGCTCCTTGTAGGTCTGTGATTTGTTTGTCTCCTGAGTTAGGTATCTGCCCTCATCTTCGCTACCAAATCGGACAGGGTAGTTCTTCGTGTTGGTAGCAGGCTTAGGGTTAGGTGAAACCTCTGAAGTTGCACGGATTTCTGCAGTGTTGACACCTTCAATTAAATTTTGAAGGAATATTCTTCTTCGTAAGTCTTGGATTGACTTGCCCTTGTCATGCAATAGCTGGTGCTCTGATACAGCCCGTTTGCTAAAGAAAGAGAAGAGAGGAGGGAAAAAAAACTTTTAGGATTTAGTTATTGCCCGGTACTTGGCAGAGCTCCTGTCTCCACTGGCAGGGGCAGCATGAGTGACTGTGACCCAGCTTTCAGGCTTGGAGACATCCAGTATAGTCAGACTGCTGGAGCAAGTCCTGCTTCTCAGAGTAGCTGCTCCCTACAGAGAAGGGAAAGACCTAAGCGGGGAATAATTCTCAGCTGACCCATCACACACCACTGGACCTGGAGTCGGATTAGTCACTGCTCTGTTCTAGGAAAGCATTGCAGCTCTTAATATATCACACTTCAGGCAGCAAAAGCAGGAAGGCAGTTGTCAGAGATAGGAAAACTAAAGGGTCAGATAATGGAGCACTGCAGTCAAGCAAGAGGAGGAATAATGAGTATGTTGTACTGAGGCCGGAAGCAGTGTTTATACAGCATCGTTCTAATAATTTTCTTCTGCTCAGTCATGTACTTCAAAAAGGTAAATAAATGCATAAAAGTGCATTTCATTTCTAAATTTAAATAAGTGCAATTGCAGGAGCGTAATGGAAAAATGTTCGAATTTGGGTGCCTAAAACGTAGGTGGTTCAGTCCACAATGAGCCATCCAGAGAGGCAGCAGCCTGAGCATCAGCAGAGATGAGCCTTGAACTCTCCTGTTGATTTTACTGCTTGGCCACTTGTGTCTAATTATGGTTTTAGATGCCTTTCTAGTATTCCTTTAAGCACAAACTTTTGGGGCCAAATTTCTTGTCTGCTGTGCTCTTTGAGTTTTAGGCTAGCCCTCTTCACTGGATCTTCTTCAAGAACATCCTGGTTTGTTTGTGTGGGTCTCTGGTACTTCTCCAGAGTTCATGACCTAATCTCTGTCTTGTTTTCGAGGAACTGGGAGACGGTTAGCTGTCTGTCTTTTAGAGAAGTTGTACTGGCGAAAGAGGTATGAAACATCTGAGGAAAGAAGATACAAGTGGCACCTGGCTAATAAATAACTGTGAGAAAATACATGCTTTTTCCTTGATGTAGGATAGACACACAGCTGCACTGTGAACCACAGAGAGCGCAAGCTGGGATCTTAGCTACATTCCCATGAACGCTATAATACAGTTTATCCATCCAATTGCCCTACTTCGGTGTGCTGAGATTGGCTACGTATCCTCTCATTTTGCACCAGGGTACTGCATGTGACTGGATTTTTACTGGCCAAAGAAAATGAATTCACTGCCTTGCCTGTCATATAATCATTTGGTCAGTTAGCTGGATAAGAAGTTGTTTCTGCATGTGGGTGAAACGGGAGAAGACAGAACTGAGTGAATATCCCTTCCTTCCATCCCATCCCTAATTATCCTGCTACGTTACCAGGTTTCAAAATGTGGTGGACAAAGACAGTATATTAAATGATTGGGAGTGTTCTGTAATTTATCTTTACCGGTCCCTTCAGCCAAACACTTTAGATTTGTGGTGGGATCAACAGTAGAGCTATTTGGAATTGGCAACTTCAAGTAGCATTGCTTTAAGAGCATCCCCTTCACTTTTTGTCTTCGCAGAGCTGCACCTTTTGAGTATCAGGTTCAAGTGATGGATTCAAGTGATGCTACATCTCTACCGCTCAGTGTAAAATTCAGTCCCATTCCACAATGAGACTACAAGGTGGCGGTTTGTTTTGCATGAAGTGATACAGTAGGGATACTTGCTCAAAATCAGGCCTAGCTATATACTCAGGTTTGTGAGTGCGCATTTGACCACATATTGTCTATGTTTTAAGCGTCCCTAAATCCATTTTGGATTACTTCAGACTTTAGGACAAGTATTTCGTGCCCTTCAACTCAATGTCCCTAAGCAAAAATGCAATGTGATAACACTGTGCTGAACCCATATTGTTTCATTATCTTCAGTGCAGCTGTGACCATTAACGCAAGCTCAAGATCTCCCCCAGGAGAATTTTTTTGACCAGTGCATTCCCTGAAGCTCTCCAATGGCCATCTCTAACAACCTTCTCGCTAAGGTGACTGATTTGCAAGTACACTAATAAAACCAGCACCCTGGGCTCCTCTGAGTGGTACGCTTCTGTGCTGCTTGTCAAACTGTCCATTGTGGCTCACGTTACACTCCTAGCTTCAGTAATCTATTTTCCCAGGATATTTGCTTGGGAAATTCTCCTTTCACTGTTCTAGTTTATCAAAAGCACACAAAATCTTAGTCCCTTACTCAGTCTAAAACAGTACGTCTCATATGTGATGAGCAAAGCTTTCCTACTGCCTCTTGCAAACTACCAAGGATAATTCCTTTTATCACAGACAACCTAAAGCTGCCTTAATCCTGTAATGTGTATTTGGTCAATTTACCCACTGTGACAAAATCTTGACTCTCTAAAGCCTGTTATTAAAGTCCTCTTGATTGAAAAGCTGTTCCATTTTGCAGAGCTGAAACCTAGAGATTTGGTTCCAGTACACACAAGGCAGTCAAAGAGCATTACAAGATCTACATCTTGTGTGAGTATGCATTTCCAAAATAATGTAGGGATTGACGTGTCAGGGGTTAGTGTGCCAAAGAGGGTGGGTTTCTGTTTAAATGTCTGTATGATATTTAGCACCAAGTCTGGCCCCAAATAACATTCTGCTATTCCAGATGATTGTATAACATTACGTAGTGTTACATTTCACATGACTTTTATTACTCAGCCAGACTTAAGGATTACATTTTGCCTACCAATTTCCTTTGTATGCTCTAGATCAAAAATCTTCTTAAAACAAAGAAGATGTGGTAGATACATATCTCTGTGACCTCCTGCCTCCTTCTGCCTCACTTATTCAAACAACTCCTGTGTTTGTATATCGGGGAAAAATACTTGCCCAAGAAGGCTGATGTAAGAAGTGCTTCCTAATGGAGATATCAACAATATCTCACCCACACCCTGAGAGTAGGAAGGCAATGGAAACTGGAATGATTGCATTCACATATTGGGTACAGTATGTAAAAAAATATTAGGCTGTTAGGGTTAAGATGACCCACTAGAGGTCCCTTCCATCCTTCTATAAAATGTGCTTCTCACTCAAGGAAAAAGAGTCTGACCCCAAACAAAGTGCAGTAAATTCTAAGCTTGCGTGTGGTAGGCACTTTTGAGAGCAGGATGTTGATGGTTTGTATTTGACCGAAGTGTCTGAACTAATTACTGTGTCCAAGTGCTCTATGCACATATGGGACCTGATGTCTCCTTATGGGGAAAACGGTAGAAACCCATGACTTGTGACTATTCTGACTTCATGTGCTTCCAGGTAAGCTGTTCTTTTCAGGTACATGCCCTCTTTGGTTTTTTCACTGGCTATCTAGCGTCACCGAGAGGCAGCATTCTTCAAGCAACTCTCAAGTTGCTCTTATCTAGCTGTTGTTATCCTTAACTAGTCACATTCAGTCTGATCGTAAGTTCTGCAAAATAGCTGGAAAGGATTCAGTCAGCTCTCTGGCTGGGTTTTGCAAGACCGAGCGCCCTTGCCACTGGCTCCAAAGGGAGTGAAAGCTGCTCGACCTATCTCAGGGTTAGGAAAAATATTTTGAAGAGATCTGGGGACATGATGCTGCAGTGTCCGGGCACACTGATAAAAAGATCTAATTTCACTTTGAGGCATCACTGGGTTTCTCAGAAGTTCTTCAGCAGCTAAAGCATTTCTATAACAAATAATATGCATGGCATTCTTCTCTTGGGACAGTTTGCTATTGCTTTCCATAGGAGATTTGCCTCGGTAAACTCTGCAAAACTAGGCCCATGTCATTTTGATTATTTTTGCGTGGCTATAACGATGTGCTTCAGTATTTTCACCCGTTACTGTTAAACCAGCCTTTGACAGGAGAAAAAAAAAAAAAATCTCCAGGCTTAAGTGAGTTATTAACCATTAACTCTAGGAATGGTTTGTGGTGATATTAAAACAGGACACATGTTTGAGTGCGGTGTCTGTGTTTGTGTTGTACCCACAAACAAAACTACGTGAATGCCACTAACTGACAGCTAACTGGTTTCTTGAGTTATTAACCATTAACTCTAGGAATGGTTTGTGGTGATATTAAAACAGGACACATGTTTGAGTGCGGTGTCTGTGTTTGTGTTGTACCCACAAACAAAACTACGTGAATGCCACTAACTGACAGCTAACTGGTTTCTTCTGTGAGTTTTACGTGCCATAGCAAAGAGGGAGCTGAGAAATGCATTTTGACTGCTTGGCTTCCACTTTCTACCCACCCTCCCTCCCCCCCAGGATGGAATGGGGATGTTGGGAAGACCTCCAATCCTGACCTTTGAAAACAAGTGTTAGAACAATGCTAGCTTCGAAAAGAGAAAGAGTATTTCTTAGCAAATCTAACTTTTTTAAAAATAAATTTGGCTTAGGTCCAGCTCAGAGTTTCCTAGCCAAGAAAATACAGCATTTGACTGAACTTCATTTATTTTAGGGTTTTTTTGATTTCTTTTTTTCTATTTCTGAAACTGAAGTTTGGTTCCTCTGTATCCCCAGAGAAGAAAATAGCCGCAAATAAAAGACATAGCTCAACAATAGTTTGAAGGAGCACAAATCAGCTAAGCGTTAAAGGACTGGGAGGAATTATCAGCAATAACATGTTCTACACAATTTGCTGTAGGAGATTTGTAATAGCTGTCTGCCTGGTGCCAAGGTTTAGGTGTGTCTGAAGTCACTTCACCTGGGGGATTTTTTTTTGTTGTTGCTTAAATGGCAGAGGAAGTGCTATTTGGAGATCTTGTCCTTATGAATGTAATAAAACAGTTTCAAGGAAACCCATCTGAAATTCAGTTTGCTGTGTCATGTTTCCCTATATATTGTGTTTGGATTTTCCAACCCTCTTTCTCCAACCTGACTCCTTTTTGAACTTCATAACAATACAGCCCTCCACTGTACGACTGAAATGTTTCTTCCTCAGAAAATCTGATGCAAGTTCAGTGAAAAGGCCAGCGAGTTCGATGTGTGAGACAGCTGCTCCCACATCAGCCCAGTGGCTTCTCTTCTGCACTTTGCGTAGGGGTATTAGGATAAACCATGTTGATTATTTTGGAAGGAGCAAAAAGGTCATTTCCTGAACAGGCTCTCTTAAGTTACATTATCATTTATCAAAAAATATGCTTCTGCCTCCAAGGCGGATACCGGACTCCATTTGCGTTTTTTAATTTAGTTTTTTTTCTTTTTTTTTTTTTCTGAAGTGGCAGAAACCCAGAGAAATTGCTCAGTACTTCACTTTCCTGACAGCTCTCACTACCGCGTGTTTTCCCCTCTCCTTATCAATACTGGCCGCCCGCCAGGCCTGAAGAAGGATATTGGTACTTAGTGTCACAGCGAGCACTTTGATCAAACGGGAGCTTTCCCACCTGGAGACCCTGCCAGGGCTCCGAAAGGTTGGGGACGAACCCCCCCAGCCTCTCCCCTCGCCTTTAACGTCTCCTTCCCAAAAGCTTTGGAAGTTCCCACAACTGAAATGCACCCCCTTTCCCTGCCCCAAACGCCCTCCTCCACCCACGGCTTAGACCCCCGACCCCCCCGGGAGCACCTGGGGCAGGTAACCCGGAGCCCCTGATGCTGGAGGATGCAAACCCCCCTCTATCTCCCCCCACCACCCCATGAGCTTCTCCCGGCGCTGGCAGTCGGGGTGGGGGGGCCAACCGCCTCCCTCCCCACCCGCACCCGCGGAAGAAAAAAAGCCAGAAAGAGGGTGAAAGGGGAAAATAAATAAATAAATAAATAAAAGAAAAAAAGAGAAACTCACAGTCTGCGGCTGATCCCCTCTACTGATCTCCCGGAGGAGGGCACGGAATAACTCAGCAGAAACACCGCGAAACTCCACTGCTGGAAGAGTTTAGTGAACATTGTATCCTCCGGGGCTTCAAACCTGCAAGGAAAGGGAGATCAGTCCCGGGGAGGGGGGGACACATGCGCCGGTGCCGTCCCCAAGAAATCCTCGCTTTCGGCTCTACCAGCTCCGAGGTTGTGAAGGCATAAAAAAAAAAAAAAAAAAAAAAAACCCCAAACTTTGTGAGCCCTCGGCAGCGGCTCACTTCTTCCAAACTCCGCTCCGTCTCTCTCTCCCTTGCTGTCTGCCTCTCCCTCTTTCTCTCCCTCCCTCTCTCCCTCCCTCCCTCCCTCTCTCGCCGTTCCTGGCTTCCCGGAGGCAAGTTCTCCCTCGATATTAGTTGAAAAATCATCTGGTTTCATATTGGAGCGGGGTCAGAAGGAGCGTCCGTCTGTCTCCCTCAGCCCGGCTCAATCCCACCCCGCTCAGCGGCTCTCTCAGGGCAAGAGAAACCCTCTCTGCAGAGAAGGAAAGACTCCCCAGAAAAGTCAACTCGGCTGCCCCTCTTCTCTGGAAAGACACACACACACACACACACACACGGAGAAACACATAGAGATTCGGCAGGGAGTCGGTGGGGAAATGCATCTATACATCAGTCTTAAAGTATACCTGGGGAAAAGAAGGAGGAAAAAAAAAAAAAGTAAAAAAAAAAAAAAAGCCTGCTTCCGGAAAGTTGGGTCCACGATTGTGCCAAGGAAAGTAAATTTAAGGAGAGAGCGCTGCCCGAGCTGGAGAGCCCCGGAGGTGGGAGAGGAGCGGGGGCCCGGGGAGGCTCAGGGGCTGGGGGGCATCCTCGGCTCCGCAGGTTGGATTGGGCTGGAGCCTGGGAGGTTCACACGCTCCCGAGCAGCTTCTGGGAGACCTGCGGGAGGACGGAGGGGTGGGTTGGGTTGGTTTTTTTTTTTTGGTTTTTGGGTTTGGGTTTTTTTTTGGTTTTTTTTTTTTTTTTGTTTTTCTGATAG
>NW_015091152.1:1780958-1781275 GCF_001431845.1 Calidris pugnax
ACGGAGGGACCGAAATTTTTCCATCCCAGGAAAACACTTATGCACAACCCAAAGGTAACACAATCCGCCCCTTTATACAGCCCTGCTTGCGCGAGAAACTGCCCCCCCGGTATTACGAAGTAGGGTAGCGGGAGAAAGCCCCCGGGGGGGGGGGGCCGGGGCTTTTTTTTTTGTTGTTTTGCAAAGAGATGGCGCCCTAGGAACATGTGCGGAGAGAGCGAGAGCCCGGGCGGGATAGCCAAAAAGGAGCCTAGAAATCAGCTTTTCCCCGGGAGTCAAAAAGAAGGGGAGAAAAGGCAAACACCCGACAGCACACA
>NW_015091152.1:1781285-1782724 GCF_001431845.1 Calidris pugnax
GGCTCTCCCAAAGGGAGACACTTGGCGAAGCCAATCTCCTGTTGGACGGCAGAGGATGGGCAGCAAAAACCACCGTGGGGACACCGGCACCCTCCCGGTAACATCCCCGGGACCCCCGCACTCCTAAGCGGCCGCGCACCCTCCGCGGGACTCCGCTCCGCACCCCACTGAAACCACCCCCCCATCCCCGCCTCGGAGCGACCCCCGAGGGGGGTTGTTCTGCCACCGACAGCCTGATTTACAGCAACCGCTTTCCCGACAGCCTCACAAGCCGCAGCAGAGCCCCGAGGTGCCGCCTGGGTGCTCCTGCCCATCCTCTCCCCGCGTTCAAGGAAGGCTTTTACCGGGGACAGTTTAGGCTCTAAAGCAAACTTTTCTACCTGCGTCTCATTCCTGCCACCCGCGACACTTGCTGCCACCACTGAAAAGCTCCTCAGCCAAAATTCACACCGCCCAGGCGAACAGACCCGAAAACGCAAGAGCTGAAATAGAAATCCTGCTGAAAACATTCAATCCTTTATGCTGTAAATACGTTCCCTCAACACCTGGTTAGGCTATAAATTTAAAACGTTATAGCTAATAGGCGTCTTTGATTTACCCTGCCCTTTCGGCTAATTAAAAGTAATTGTGACATCCCCTGAAAACAGCCCCCACACACTCGTGCCTGTGTTGCTGATGTTAAAGGCAAAACGTCCATCAAATATTTTTAAAATTTCCTTTCTCCCAGAAATAATAATTAAAAGAAGAAAAAGAAGAAAAAAAAACCACCCTTCCATCCCAACCCTTACAGACTCAGGAAAAATAAATAGTCTTTATAAACTTGGAATACTGCAGTTCCTTCACAATTTATTACTTCACCTTTTCCTTGAGTTACAGCCCTCTGTGCCTCTCAGAGATCACCCTGGCCAACAGTGGTTGATCTTCTCAGCAATCGCTTCCAAAACTATGTCCTATACTTAAGAAAAAGAAAAAAAAAAAAAAAAAAAGAAGTGAAATAAATCAAAAAAGTAATACTTTTCAAAAGAAGTCCAGCCCTATAGAGTTTTTATTCTGCCTGCAACAGATTAGTGCTAAATAAAGGGTGCAAAAAGCAGGTGCTTTTCTCCCTTGCTGCTCTTTTTATTATGAAGAACAGAAGCTTCTCCTAATATATATAGTGAGGGAGACCCTTCTCTATTGCTTTTATTGAAAAGACCAAACTTGTGACATCACTAACCACCTTCCTATGGCTGAGTTTGCCTCATCTCTGCCTCAGTGGGCTTGGAAAAAAAAAAAAAAAAAAAAAAAAAAAAAAAAAAAGAAAAACCAACCCAACTATGGCTTTGCTAATATGGCAGGAACTGGGCAATGCCAAACCCGTTTAGGAGACTTACTATCATACCATGGTACCATACTCTTTCCCCTCCCTTACTCCCCCCTCCCCCCCCCTCTTTTCCCCT
>NW_015091152.1:1783091-1784888 GCF_001431845.1 Calidris pugnax
GGGACCGGTGATTTTGTGGGACCTGGGAAAGGCTTGAGGAGCGGGGAGGTGAGGTAAAACCCCGTGTTTGCCTTTCTGGTCAAGTCCTCCCCGCCGCGACAAGGCAAACCTTATCATTTTAGGTTTCCTACTTCTCCTTTCTCCCCTCTTCCCGCCTCAAAGACAATGAGATTTTGGAGGGATGCCGCCCTTGGCTTCTGCCTCCTTTTTCCACCCGTATCAAGAGGCATAAATCAGCTTTCCTACGAGGAAGTTGACCTGGGAGCTTGGCTAGGAAAGATAAGTCCCTGTTCCAGGTTTGGCACATCATTCCCGAGGCGGGGAGGGGGGGATATAGGGCCACGGGCTGGGGCGGGGGGGTGGGTGACCCGGCTCCCCTCAAAAGCCGCTCAGGAGCGTAACCTTCCCTTGAAACTAAAGCAGAGGAGTGGGACAGGTTCAGCTAATTGTGGAGGAGGTGCCATTGTAGCCTCAGAGAGACAGAAGGAAACACTGACTAACCCCCTGCCCGGTGCTAAGTCCTCAGTTCTGCAAACTTCCCATCCTTCACCTTTGTGAAGTTCCGCCTCTCCCTCCTCCCTCTTGTTTTATTCACAATAAAACATTTTCGTCATTTCCCCTCCCGGGTTTCTATAACCTCAGTTGCACTCGTCCAGGGCTTCGGTTCAGGCGGGGAGTTTAACCTCCCCGGTCTTCCCAGGATGGAAAAAATGGTGTTCAGCAGAAAAAAAAAAAAAAAAAAAAAAACGCATCCCGCACCGCCCCGGTGGTACCGGGTCCCCCACCCTCCCCTTCAAGGTGCAGCCGTCCAGCCCGTCCCCGCCGCTTCTGCTCGGAGAAGGCGCCACTCGAGTCCTTAAGCCGTGGGCAGCGCAGGATCACGGAATGGGCAGAGTTGGAAGGGATGTTCTAGAGATCATCCAGCTGGCGGGGAAGGGAAGGGAGCGGCGGCAGAACAGTGAGTGCTGGACTCGTCCTGCGAGGACCAGAAAACCCCTTGAGACTTGCACAACCCCTGTGAGGCAGAAGGTTCAAAGCCAGCCGGGGCAGCTCTCTGCAGGCGAGGTGCGAAGTCCCGGTGGTTTGGTTGGTGGGTTGGTTGCTTGTTTTGCTTTTTTTTCCCCCCAAAGCTCCCAGGGTGGTCTTGAGGGCACGGCTGTTCTGCAGCTATGGAGCAAACGCGATTGCTTACAGATTTAGGCAGGCTTTCTAGCACATACTCCGTCTTGCCCGCAACTTAAGTCTTGTTGGGCTCTGCTCTCCCCAGCTCCCCTGAAGGTTGCCTTCCCCCCGCCCTGACTCCCCCGGGGCCGTCAGGGATGAGAAACTCCTTAGTCCACCTCTGACGCGGTGTCATCTTCTAATTGGGAGAAAAGATTGTTTGGGGAGAAAGAGAAAACTTGTTTTTTGGGTTTTTTTTGGTTTTTTTTCCCCTCCCCATCAGCGAGCCCCAGCCGTTTCTCATACGTTCGTCCGCAGATGCTCACCTCCTTTTGCAAACCGTGCTGGAGCAGCCCAGCAGAGCTGCCTCTGCCACCCCAGAGGCGGCCGGAGCTCCCCAAGTTCTGCTCTTGACACAACGCGTGGTTTATTCAATGTGCATTTAATTTAAGGAGAAAGGAAAAATAATAATAATAATAATAATAAAAAATAAAAATTTATATATATAAAATTGTGTGGAACCGAAGGGGGTTTTGCCAAATCTTCTGTCTGGTTCCTAGAATCCAGTAGACACCGAAAGGAATAATTTTCCAATTTGAGGGCAAAGCGTGGGTTATTAGTTCACCGGGGCTGCTC
>NW_015091152.1:1785572-1880454 GCF_001431845.1 Calidris pugnax
CCAAAGAAGTTCTTCCTCACATTGGAGTGGAACTTCCCATGGTCCAGCTTGTGCCCGTTGCCCCTCGTCCTGTCACTGGGAACCACCAAAAAGGATCCAGCTCCATCCTCCTTCAACCCACCCTTTAGACACTTGTAGGCATTAATAAGGTCTCCCCTCAGCCTTCTCTTCTCCAGGCTCAAGAGCCCCAGCTCTCTTAGCCTTTCCTCATCAGGGAGATGCTCCAATCCCTCCATCATCTCTGTTGCCCTACGCTGGACTCTCTCCAGCAGTTCCCTGTCTCTCTGGAACTGGGGAGCCCAGCACTGGACGCAGGATTCCAGTTGTGGCCTCCCCAGTGCAGAGCAGAGGGGGAGAATGACCTCCCTCCACCTCCTGGCCACACTCTTCCCTAGGCAGCCCAGGGTATGGTCAACCTCAAAGAAGCAGGCAGCTACTGCAGACACCTCTCCAAGGGAGACTTAACAAACCTACTCCCTCCAAGTGCTCATGGCACTTGAAACATGAATAGTAACAGTGCTTTCCAACAGCAAATGTATTTCCATCTATTCCTCTGGAACCTTAAGCTGTTGAGCCACTCCTCTCTAGGCCTGGTCTTGACTTCAGCTTTGAGTATCTCTTAATATAGATTGGGCTGTTTTATTTGTTCCATTTTTGTGACTGAATATCTATTAAATACCAACAGGAACAAACATGTCTGGTCTATTTAACTTACACAAACCATTACCAAGCTGGGCTGGCTGGAGAACAAGAATTCAATTTAAAGGAGGGGGGTGGGGATAGAAGCATTGTAATTTGTTTTTGAGCTATGTTGGAACAAAATCCATCCCTTTAGACATTTTTCTGAGAGGAGACAGACTCACCTCCTGTCTTGGAATAGCTTAGTGGTTAGTGTACTCATCTGGGATGTGGGACACCAGAGTTCAAGTCCTTCCCTTCTCTGATTCAGAGCCCTAATCCCCAGACTGTTGGCTTCTCTCAGTTTCATCCCAGACCTAAATCCTTTCCAAAGACACTTGTGATGAATTGATATTTTCCAATGGGTGAAAAATGAATGTTTTGTTAAGGAAAAATTCCCGTCTAACGGTTATGCTGAGCAGTCTGGGATTTTTGATTAAACAAAGAGAAGTCCAGATTGCCATCACACAACAATGGAAGGGAATTGCAAGTTGTGAAAAGAAGTGGTGTGCTAGGGAAGCAGAAGGAGTCTTCTTCTTCTTCATTGGTGTGCAGGGCTAGCGTGGTTAAGGCATACTTTCTTTAGCTTTAGGTTTGCAAATTATTTTGAAAAAAGGAGGACTCTGTCCTTCCCCATGGGCACATGGGACTAGTATGGTTAAGGTTTGCTTTCCTTAGATATAGGGGTTTTTTTTATATTTTTCTATTTCTTTAGCAAATGGAACACAACAGCAAGTTACATCTAGGATCATATCTAGCCTCACGTGACTTCCTAGCTCAGAAGACAGGCTGCCTTTTCTGGGCTGATGGAAATAACTTGTTTGTGTGAAGCTTGAAGTCACACCTATGAATCTGGATAGCAAGGTACCGTAGCATGCTCTACCACGAGCAGAACATTCATTTGTTACCATTTCTTAAATGCATATCTTTGTTTTATGCATTTTATTTCTTATGAATCTATTTTTATAGTCTCCTTTCACGTCACATTAATGATCCATTTTCATATGCCTAATTCCCAGTGGAACAAACTGCATCTTTAGACTTTCCTCAGAAGTCATGGGATCTGGTCCAGCTCTTAGTGAAACCAAACTGATTCTCTTCAGTCACTTTATTTAGATGGTGGTCAGCATCTTACATGGCCATCCCTTCTATAAATTTTGAATGTTCTTTGATCTCACAGTACGGTTATTTTTTCAGACATGAGGTCCCATAGGGTGTGAAGCCCAAGCTGTAACATGCAAAGTGGAATGGCCACCTGACTTGCTTTAAACAGGCCATGCGTATGAAATGTAGCCCATAGAGTTGCCCATGACACACTGCATAATCAGCTTGAACAGCAGGAGATGTGAGCAAGCACATCTTTAGAGGAGCTTCAATTAACCCTTGCAGGTTAGGGTTCTAAATTTACTAGCTTATCAAATATGGAATTTAATTAACCTGAGGGAATAAATAAGGGTCAACTGTAAAAGTTATATATTAGTTGTTATTTGTTTATCCCAAGTTGATTAAACTGCTCCTTAAATCATTTTAACACCTTGATTTACACTGAGGTTAATTGCTCCTCCATCTCTAGTTTTCATCTCTTTAAATAATAGAAACAATAATTTGTGAATTTGTGTGTTTGGTCTAAACTATCACTGGTGCCCTCCAAATTGGTCTAAAAGCTGATTTTTGTTTCTTAGGAATATTGACTATTTTGTTTCTACCAAAGGCTTGAAGCAATTTCAGTGGCTGGAGGAGATGGAAGTGCAAAGGTGTCAAAAAGTCAGTAAAGCAATATTTGGCTTTAGCAAGCCAAGGTGGCAAGCTCTAATTTTCTGCTAAAAATCAAAAATTAGTTAGAGTTTTGGCTCTGAGCAGGACTGGACATTGACAGTCAGAGTTCCTGGGTTCTGCTGCCCTTATTGAAACCACTCTGTCTTCCAAGCCCTTGAGATGACTCGAGTCTTTTACAGGTTCTTAAGCTGGCAAATGAGGCAATGACACATGGGAGAGTTTTCTAAGAGCAGCCCGTATGACTCAGGGGTGGCCTCTGTAGTCATAGCGCATGTAACAACAAAACCAGCTATACTTAGTGCTGGCTGAGGACAGCTCTAGGAAGGATCTGTAGGTTGCTGTACTGGCGGGACTGCCATCCAAGATTGTAATGCACAGCCCTGACAACAGGAGGCTGCAGACATCATTTCAACCTGTAGGTCAGAATAGCAGCAAGGGCTTGGTTTCCATTTCATTGGAAGTATTTCAATTTCTCATTTGCTTTGCAGACTACCAGCTTAGAAACGAAATCTTTAAGTGGTTTTCCCGTCTTTCTCCTGTCAGAGTATCGGACTTGCTGTCCAGCTAACCGGACTCTTTTGAGTAAGCACTGCCCCTGCAGTACAACAGACATGCCTGAAGTAACCAAAGGCTGTCTCCATGATGTTGTTTTTTGGGAAGGGCCAGCAGCACAGCATGGAAATGGGACAAGCTTCTCACTTCCAGCCCTGAGTCACGTATCGGTTCTGAAATTATTCATACGCACAGACAGAAAAGGCACCTGGGCTTCCCACAAAGAGTTAAGTCATTCAGAGCATGTGGCTATTTCAGTCCATTTCAGAGACCCTCTCAGACCCTACTCATTGCAGAAATTCTTCGCATGTCCCCAGACCTGACAGAGCTGTTCTTGCTTTATTATTTTCTGTCTTCGAAAATGCAGCATGAAAACTCCTACAAGAACCTTGCTCCAGGACCAGTAGAACAGAAAAACTGACATTAAAATTGAGTGACCCCCTTTGTATGGAGAGAAAGACCTTGCAGTACTCGGGGGGGGAATGTCAGACCTTATTAAATCTGCATGGTTTTTGGTTAACAACCCATGGAGTCACAGGCATGAATAGGGAATAATTGTGCAACAGGTGGTGAGGCTTGTCAGGAGATGGCTTATCTCTAATTACCCCTGAGATGCCTTTATCCTCTTTTCACCAAATATCACTATTTTTGCAATATCAAGCCAAAAGGTAATCAGTGATAACAACAGCCTGTCCTGTCACAAAGGCAGGGTTTGTTAAACTTGTAATTTCTATGGTTGCAGTTACTGTCAGACCGTGGCAGACTCTCCCTCAACCACCTCTTTGAGGACCTGCTCATAAACTCATTTCACGAAACCAACCACTGTGCAGCCAGCGTAAAGGGCTGGGTCAGTGTGGGGGAGGAAGGGAAACACACTTTATTTCCAGTGACTGTGGATATCAGAAATATCAGCAACCCATGCTGTGAAGGCCATCTGCACGCTGTGCAATCTGTCCTCCCGACAGCTTCAGAGCAGGTGTTTTTTAATCAAGGTCTCCAGGTGTTTGTTTATGAAATACTTTGATTCGAGGGACACATGCGCAGTCTGAGGAGGAGTGTGATATCTGTGCAGTCCTCTGGAATCCTGTACTCATTAGTAAGTAGTGATGATGTGCTTGTCAACACCTATAGGAAAGCCAATTTGTACTAAATTATTTAAACCCTACTCAAACAATGATGATCTTATTTAAGTTGCAGGTGCTCAGCTTCAGGCCTAGGCTTGTGCAAGATGTTTACTTGTTATATCTCAAAATACATTCAGTGAAAAAGAAAAAACGTGCATGTAAGAATGTCTTTGTTACATTTTAGGACCTTCTTCCATAAACACACAAAAGCTGAACTAGGACAGTCTTGTTAAGCTTTGCCAAGCACTGGGGCCTCCGAGATCCCGTGTATGTTCTACAGAGCTTGTGCGCAGTAGATAGCATCTACAGGCTGCAAATGAACATAAGGGCTCTGCTGTGTTTGGTGCTACGCTGTTCTGTGGTACAAAATCCTACTTAACAATCCAGTTTAAGCACAAGTTGCAACAGGGAAACAAACCAAGCAAGAAGGGAGAGGACAAATGGGATAATGATAAACCCGAATCCATTTCAGTTAGCTTTGTGTCAGTCCAGACCACAGTCAATAAGGCAGTAACTGCCAGACATCACGGCAGAAGTAAAGCTTCAGGTGGAATTTAAAGGTATGTAGGCGTAAGGGACACAAGGAGGCAAAGCCCAGAAGGGTGCAAGGTAGATGCAAGGCAAGATGCAGGCAGGGAAAGCTGGTAGTGCTAGTAGCACTGGTGAAGATGGCAATGCTGCAAGAACTGAACAGCCAGTTAAGGTGCAGTTCAGTTGTGAAAGGATTTAAAGGGAGAGATAAAAGGTGGAGGTTTTTTTTTTCTCATTTGAGAAGGAGGTAGGTAGCAGAAGGCCATGAATAGTATAAATTGTAGGATTGAAATAGCTATCAAAGAGGATGATTTGGGCAATTCTTTGAGCAGACCAGGTGGTGAACAACTTGCAACAGCTGAGGGTTAAGACGCAGGGAGCGAAGCACTCACGTGAAAGTTTTTCTATTCAGGATACATTCTGGAGATGTTGAAAGAGGAAAATATTTAGGTATAAGCCCAGTGTTGGAAGCATAAAAATGCCTCAAAGCTGCCCCTCAAAATCAAAATCCATAACCATGGATCCAAGGGACTGCGTGTTTGATTAGACTCTTACCAACAGGGAGAAACAGTAAACAAAAGCTGGGGTTTGGAGAAGAGCTCAGCTGAGATCTTTACGTTGTTTTGCTTAAGCTCAAGCCTACATAAATGAGAGATGGAATAAAGGATGGAATTGGATGGAGGCAACTTAATGTGTCACCAACCTGAAGATAGTTTGAGAGTGAATAAAGATTCTGTGTTTAGGGAGTCCTCATACTGTGGGTCCATAGTTCAGCTCTTAGCTGTTATGGTAGTGCAACCACAGCATAATCATAAAGGAAGGGTTCAATGACAGCACAGTGTAAAGCCAAAGAAAGGGAAGAGGGAAAAAGAGGAAAGATCATCTGGACAAGCTTCTAAATGACCAAGTAAAGAAGCATAATGAAACACAATGCCCACTGAATGTGGAATTTAAACAGGGTGCTGCTGAACAGAGGAACTGAAGAGTTTATGAGGATGTGGATAGAGGAGGAGATTTGGGACTTAGCCAATTGAAGGAGGTTGGAAACTTATCTGAGAGCTGTGTTAGTCAAAAGAAGAGGCTAGAAGTCAAACTAGAGACAGCTGTGAATAGTATTAGTGGGAAGGATTTTGATGGGGGAGAGGGTGGTGTTGCAAAAGGCATGCCTCCTCATTTGAGGGGAGATCAAAAACGGGAATGTTGTCTAAAGACAGGAAAAACTACAGCATGTTTAAAACAATGTTGTGGCTTTCCCTATCTTCTTTCGTCCTGTTAGTGTAGGACAGGAATATTTTGCCAAGTGCAAAGTTCACAGGTATGTAATTTTGCTTGTATAAAGTAATTCTTATAAGGAATTTAATCAACTTCAGTTGTGTTACAACACAGCATATTTCAGTCTTCCTACTCCTGAACTTTTACCTTAGTATGAAAAGTATGTTTTTTCTCTCTTTTTAAAAAATCCCCTAGGTCCATTATTGTCCTTTGTAGATTTCTCACTTTTGTAATAAGTCTGCCTCTTACAGTTGGTTTATATCCTGATCTCCAAGGTTTTCTAACCTGGCTTATTTATTTTTGTGTACAGAGTGACTATACCCCTCTGCTACCATAGATATTTAGAAACATTTTAAGTCTTACATTACCTCCTTAAGTAATTCGTATGGAAGATACTGAGTCTTTTAAGTTGCTCTAAAGAACCAAAGCAAGACAGGCAGCTCACTGACCTGAAACCATCCTCTCAAATACCAGTTACAGCTGATTGCTTAACTTATCCTCCATACTGGAAGGTTCCCTAAGAATATTGGCAAGGGGACATATCTGAAGTTCCTCTGCATTTCTGTCATTATTTCCAGGGTCTTACTGGAAGCACTTAAATTATGTAATCACACCCTTAAGTCCAAAAATTCCACAGACGGAGTTCCATGAAAACACTGCCTTGTGAAGAAATACTGGGGTTTTATTCCAGTCTCTTTCGCTGAAGTTTCATTATAAGTTTCGTTAAGTTGTGACAAGGCATGTGAACACAGTGCTCCGCCATAAACATAATACATTTGTATGAAAATGTATTGATTTTGATTTATTTGTATCATCATGTTTGCTTTGCTTTATTTTTCATGCTACCGTGTTTTTCATTCTTTTTATGACACCACAGAACAGATAAACTCCATCTTTCAGTGATGTGGGAAAGGCAAAGACTGGCTATTTACAGAAACAAAGAGCAACACTGGAGCTGCCCTTCTTGGAATAAAGAGTTAGATCGTATATTTTATGTGAAAGATTAACAAAAACAATCTGAGTGTCGGTCCTTGCTTTACTTCACAAGTTCTCTGTCTCCTTAAGTCTAGTACAGCATAAAGCACAGACAGCGCTATTCCAGCTCTGTGATTAGAAACAGTTTTCTGCAAGGCTACTTTTGATTTTAACAGCCGAAATCTGTTTTTATTTATCATATATGAAAGCTCATTTCTGTAATGGAGGCTGTTTTAAAAGATGAAGCTATGCATACTTAAATCAAGAAAGATAAATAATATAATTAATATTTATAGTATTATCAACAGGTTGATTATTTAATCAAACAAGCTATTTAGTAATCATAGGAAATATAGCAAGGGTCACATGTACAGTAAAGGCTTCGCTAAAAATAAAGAAGTTTGTTGAGATGGTTTCCCTGTTAATCAGAAACATGGCAAATTTTCAAGCTCAGGAAGTTCATTCAGGCTCCAACAAGGCAACAATATATAGATATGTTGTTCAGTTTACTTTTTTTTTTTTAGCAAGCAATAAAAGAATCTTCGGTCACTTTATGGCAGAATAAGATGATGAGAGAAAATGACTGTACAGATCCCTGTGACCAGAAATCTATTTATGATTAGAATTTATGAATTTAAAATTCAAGAGTATTTTGTTCTGAGACTTCTATGTGACTACCCATTTGCAAAGTAATGTGAAGTGTTTGGAGATGTAATGTTTGAGCTGCTGACATAATTAATGATTTCATTAAGAGCATGAAAGGAGGCTCTTGTATTTCTCTGGTGTTAGTGAGCCAAGTTCATGTCCGAACTCCAATAACCGAAGTTGCTTTTGCCGATCTAGACTGTTGGTCCTCTTGTTGCAAAACAAAAATTTGAAAGCCAAATATTATACTGGGCTGTGATACTTCCCAACATGTCAGGAGTGTGACACGCTTTAAATATGAGCAGCTACTATGGATTACACGCTGGCAGAGAACTTACTAACATCTCACATAACAATGCAAATGGGAAGAACGTAAACAGAATAATGTGCTTGCAGAAGTTCAAAGGAAACCAATTTAAAAATTACCACTTATCCCTCCTGGTTTTCATATAAGACCCTTGCTTAGGTAGTCTGCACTCCAGAAGCAATGTTGATCCTTGAAAATTTATGGCAATCCTAAGAAAGCTGCAGTAGGATTTGTGAGGAATAAATTATGAATTTGGGACAGTGCCCTTTTAGTTATGCCCTGACTGACTTTTCATCTCAGGAGAGTTGGGCTAACATCCTGAATAAGTTGACATGAGCTTGGTTTCTTCATCTTGATACCTAATGAATAATAAAGATACAGCTGCTACAAACCCCATACTTTGAAGTAGTCCAGGGAAGTGGAACAGAAAGTGTGCTGAAAGCCAGATTTGTGCACTAGACCTATGAGAAAACAAAGCATGTAGGAAGTACAAATAGCCAAACTGACTTCACAGAGAGCACTTCCAAGTGCTTAAGCTAAGGGAAGGCTGGTGAGCTTTTCTGGTTCAGAACCAAGCACAACAGGGCCTAAAATATTGAGGGCTAGAACCTATGTCAGCATAGAGAGGGCTACATGGAAAACTCCTAGTGCATGCCTGGCCTCAGACAGTGTTAGCCTCGTCGATGACCATTAACATCACACAATGCCCTGCTTCAGTCTATACTGTATATTTTTAATTTTGGTGATGTTACAGTTATGAAATCAATGATACAAACCGACCTAAGCATATGCCTAACATTAAGCCTGCAAGTAGTCCTTTTTAAACCAGCATTCACACTTTAAAACGTGCCCACACGTATCAGAAGTAAGGAAGCTATGAAACTATCTGGAGATTAAGGTGAAAAAATGAACCCATATCATATGTTGGGAAGTCTTTTGTTGATCCATGTTAACATATATGGTGATTTAATCTCTTCGTCAATTAGAGGGTATTACATTGCAATGAAATGAATGAAAAATTTCATATTTCTCTGTTGGTGCGTATCATTTCATAGGACCTACACTTATACAGACCTTGTAAAATCTAAAGGTTTCAGAGAGGCTAAGAATAACCATATTAGGTCAGAATCAAGGTGCAGCTAGCCCATTGGGTTGCCTGCAGCAGAGACCAGTAGCAGACACACAGGCTAATATAAAATGAATCATCTCCAGTAAAATTCTCCTGTCTCTCAGTAATCACTGATTTAGAGGTTGACTGGAGGATGTATTTGTATCATCATTTTGAATCAGCACCAATAGACTTATTCTTCCCAAGTTTTACTAAAACCTTTTCTGACCTCGGTTTCAGTGCTGGCCTCCACAACATCCTGTGGCAGACTTCCACAGTTTAATTATTATGTTGTGCGAAAAAGTACTTCCTTTTGTTTGTTTTTAATGTGGAGGGAACTGAATTCTCCCTAATATTTTATGTTATGAGAAATGCGGAATAGTCATTTTCTGCTCATCTTCTCTTTGCCATTCATAATTTTGTAGACCCTATTATATTTCTCCCTTGTCATCTCTTTTTTTCCAGCAGGGAAGTTGTAGTCCATTTCATTTCTATTCCTGTGCAAGGCTTTTCTTAATTCAAGTTGTTGTTCTCGGAATAGTTATGCTCTGTATCTTCTCAACTTCTACTGTATCATTATCAACAAAGGACAATCACAATTATGAAATGCAGAAGTGTACAAACACACTATGAAAGAATATGCAGAACTCAAGTTCCTTTTCCCTCACACATTTATAGTATTTCATTTCCAGAGTAATGGCCAATTACATATACAGCTTTGGTGTTTCTTGTCCTGAATGGTTTCTGCATATTCTGTCTTACTGGACTATTCATAAAGAAAATTTCAAATTGCTTTTCCCCTCTAAGCAACCCAAGGAGATGACAAATACAGATTTTTTATTTGTTTGTCTGTTAGATTCAAATAAGAGAAGGAAAAAAAAAAAGAGAAAGTATAAAATAAGTCCACAAATTCTTTACGTAATTTTCAAAGCCCTTGAAGAACCATCATGTGGCGTTACCTTTAGAGAAAAACCTTAGATTCCAAAATCTATATATAGTTACCTTTACTTGGAAGTCTTTCTCCTAAAACTCTGTTTCTTAGCTTTTGCTTGGCTGTTTGGTTGCATTTTTATATGTGTGCTAGGTTGTGTGTGTGTGTGCTCGCATATACTGGTGTCTGTGTGAGCTCATTCACTTTGTGCTCGGGTTAATAAGATATGAGGTCATTCTTTCTTGAGAAAGGGTTTTGTGGTCTGGCTAGAGAAAAAAAGCCATGTTCAGCATTTTAAGCTGTCTCCTGCTAGGGAAAAGCTCAACTTTCTTGAGGAGCCTGCTTATCACAGAGACAACTGGGCATGGAATGAAGTGTTATACTTCTAGTTGCTCAGTCCTAATCCTATGAATTTATGGGACCAATATATAATAAAGGAAAATGTGATTATTCATATATACATATAGATGTTCCAGATAGGCTGTGCTTTATATGAAATAGAAAAAATATGTTTAATATGTATTTCACAGGTATATAGTATACATATGCAGATGTGTACATATGCCTATACCTGATATATAAATTATATATATGTATAAGTAGACCTATATATTTGCAAACAGCAGTAAGTCTGGGGAGTAACAGGAAACTCTTCCATCTAGGGAGACGCTCTTTGAGTTAAACAACTGAGATATAGTGTTTATGTTCATGTGAAACTCCGCTTTTGAGAACCTGACATAAATTCACATATTGCTCAACAGAGTTGTGGTTTGGTGCTGAGTGCCATACAGTCCTGGACTATCTCTCTTCAGTTGTTTTGTTTTGTATTTTTCTTAATTTAGGGTATTCTTTTATTCCTCGCTTCTGGCTCATTAGGGTGGATATCAGTTACAACATTTTACTGGAGTTGTCCCATGAAATTCGTAGCATTATTTGGTAGCATTATTCATGTCAGAAGGAGATGCAGGAACTTTGCATGTATCTACATGCAAAAGTTACAGCTATGGTTGTGATTCCTAGCTATGGGAGTGCAAGACTTTGAACAAATGGGAAGCATGTGAGTTGAGAGTGCAGATACACATCAATGAGATTTGCTCAGACTGAAAAAGAAACCGCCTTCTGGTAGAAAATGGGCCCAGGGCGCTTCATCCTAAAGTGAATTGGTTTGGGAAAGTTTTAAGCAACCGAAAATCCAAGATTAAAAATGTGTGTAGAAGGAGAGAACTCAGGACTGATCTGGTTAGGGAGAAAGGGTTGGCAAGGGGTTATGAAACCTCATGTCTGGAACTGCATCTTGTGGTGGGGAAACATTTACCACACCAACCAATGTGTACTGGAGGGAGCTGAAAGTTCTTTCCCTTTCCCTGCTTTCTCTCAGTAAATCCACTTAAAATGAACTTTAGTTTTACTGTCCAAAATGCTACACTCTACTTATGTAAACTGCACGTCTGCACCTAGAAAGCAACCATTGTGAGGTTTTCCTGGTTTCTCCTAGTATACCACACACCTAGCAGTACGTAGTGCTGGTGAGTGAGAAGATTAACAGGTGTGACTATAATGTATGATTAAATAATAAAATCTTAAAACAAAACTGCCATTTATTGGGCAGGTAGATTGATGGGGGGGAAAAAAAAAAGGGAAAAAAAAAAAAGATTTTTGCCATCATCATCAAGTTTTGACTACGTGCCTCTTTCCATTTACTTTGACTTCAGAGTTGCACTGCCATTGCAATATGCTCCTTTTTCAGTTGACACATCCAGAAGGGAACACCTCATATAACCGCACGCTGAGTCAGTAGCACCGTCTAATGGGAAAATAGTAGTTGTTGCCCTTTAGGTATTAAAACAATAGCTGAAGCATTAATCATTCTATATTTAATGCAGAGATGAACAAGCCTTTTCCCTAAAGTTAAATATATTTGTTTGAGCGTTATTTCCATGTCATAACTGATTCAGTTCTCCCACTATGCTCTGCCTGCCAAATGGAAAGTATAAATTTAAAATTATAAAACAACTGTTTTGTTATTTTGTGAAACTATGTTTAATGTGTATTTTAAAAAAATAGTTTCTTTTGGTTTTGCATTTGATGGGCTTTCTTTTATTTTGTTGTACACGATCCTGTAAGAGTTACACTACATATTCTATTCTTGAGTCGTAGTTTATCCTGTAGGAACAGCTACACCTTGCAATGATTTTTCCTCTTTTCAGAACACCCTTCATCCAGAAACTTTCAAAGTACTGCGCAGACTTAAGATATGACTTGCAAATCTTAACATGATCTTGATTTAAAGCCCAAAGAATCACTTCCATTAGCTTTGATGACTCTGTCTCAGATATTATAACTTCACCCATTGCTAAAATGGGATGGAGTAGAAAAGTACTTCAACATTGCATGGCAGTACTCTGAAAGATTTAAAGAAAATACACACAGAAAAAGAATATACATATTATATATATATTATGAAAACAAAAGCTGCAGTGCAATTAAAATGCATTACCTTAAGAGAAGTTTGAGTGGGACATGAACATTATCTTCTCCTAGTCTACTTACAAATGCTGTGGAATTTTATATAACAAAAGAGCTTACCTCTACGTTGTCAAATCTTTGTGCAGCCTTTGTTTGGCATATACTGACTTAAAGAGTAGTTCAGGAAAGTTATATTAATAAGGCCCTTTGGGAAAAAAGTTTGGAAAATTGCCTTGAAATAATAATATGTAAGCATCGATGGGAAATGAGTAAACAGTAATCCCAGAGGTAATCCTAACAGTCACAGCTGGAATGGGAATTGTTAGTAACCACTCTCCTCTCTGCTGAATTCTTCCTTTTTCCTAGATAGATGGATGAAGTTCGGAAGGCCTCGCAAGGTTTGTTTGAATCTGTGCTTATACAGCATGCTGAGTTTGAGATTTTTTATAAAAGTGGGTCTAGAGATGACATGGAAACCCTGGGAATAGAGTTTCCCCCTCCCCTGCCAAAGCAGGCCACTGTTACTTCTGCCTTGTTGGAATGCTTTGTGTTCAACCCCTGCTGAACGACTGCAAAATCTTACTGCGGGCTATCATCAGATCTAGAAGTCTTAGCTAAGCCAGATGTAGCACTCAATTACTATAACTTCTGCTGTAACAACTCCATGACTGACTCCACAGTTGGAAACATGCAGCTGAAGTGCTGCAAGCTCCCGAATTTTGAAGACAGTAGCAGACAAGCAGTGTGTGCCAGAGCGCTAGGCCTGGGAGCACTCGAAGCACAACCGCAGCGCTTGTTCGGGCATTGGGAAGACAAAGGATAGAAAACGGCATGTAGGCTGAAGGTGGATACGAGTCCCCAGGGCTGTGCTAGGATGCTCAGCTATATGGATAATTGCACTAAAAGCAGCAGTTCTGACTAGTTCAGGGCAGACCAGATTTCAACCCTGCTTCCCATTTTCTTAAGCGTAGGCGTTGTGCCTAGTTCATGATGCCTTAAGGGTTTGCCACTGCCTCCACCTCCCATCAGTATATGTGACTGCCTCACTGCTTTCTAGTAAACTTGTGCTCTCCTCTCCCTCCCCATCACCTCTGTTGCTGCTATGGGGTCTACCTCTAAGCACAGACATGTAAACCAATGAAGGGAACTGTGACCAAAGACATGCTGTATTTCCTTAATCCATTTTCTTTTTTTTTTTTTTCCCCCCAACATTTGGTGTATTAAGTCCAAGTTCATTTGGTGCATTAGGTTCAAGTTGCCACCTCCTCAGAGTGATTAGGAGCTAACATGTTTTCCAGATTGACACAGGGTTCCTGTGAGAAAACAGAAATATTTTCCTCTCATTACGGTCTGCAATATATAGGTTTACACAAGGCAATTGTAAATTTGTCATTTATCTACTTCTGGAAGCCTTCAGATAGCAACGGAAATAACAGCCTTCTATCATTGCTTCTGGTTAATAAACACAACAAAAAAGGTCTACTCTAACAGTCATTTATCGTTCTCCATTGATAAAATTTGACCTCCAGGCACAACACCATAAGCAATTTCCAACTGATCATCATCAAAGAGAAACAGGTTATTCAGTTCATTAAAAAAAGGTCATTTCATGTGTAAGCCGGACATTTGAGGGGCATGTACAGTGAGTTTTATTTATTTTAGTTAATTTTCCTTTGAAGTGATTTCTTCCTCACATTTTTGCCCATAACCCTCCCTCTTCCTCTCATTTTGAGCTCTTTTCTCAGTCAACTGCTCCCACACTCTGGGTGTCTCATCTCAGTGACTTGTTCTTCCTTCCTTGTTTCCTGTTGTAGCTACCCCCATACCCTGTCACCGCACCGGCCATTGTAATCCCACCCCTATTACACTGAGTCCCCTTAAGTGGACTGGCAGAGCCATTTTGCCTGTACCAGCCCAAGACATAGCCATTCATGGAGGTGTTGAAGGTGCAACATGAAGGCAGATGCATCAAATCTCTGGGGCCTTTAGCTAGTTGCCAAAATAACTCTGGGTTCTGGAAATTACAGTAAAAAAAAATTTAAAAATTGGTGATTTTCAACACCTCTATTACTTGTCCAAATCTGAATTTATTAACAGTAGAGTGAAAGGAATGACACTGGCTCTTAGGCAATCCCTGATTCTGCCAGATTTCAAAGACAAACAATAGAGGTGTTAACATTGTTCAAAAATCGATTGCAATAATCTTATAATGGAAAGCGTTGGGCAACTTACATAGGCTGGTGCCAACTCCCACTACAATAACAGTCTCCTCTGTCTCACCATGCTCAGGCACTGTTGGATCAGATTCAGCACAAAGTGTCAATTGAAGTCTGATTTTTATTTCCTTTTCAGCTTTTCTCTCATGCTCATTTTGCTTAATTGAGTAGTCTAATCTTGGGGAAGAAAGTAGGGTGATGTGGGGAACAGCTTCAGGTCAGAACTTCAGAAGAATGGGGTCTAGTGGGGCGCTTGCAGAGAAAACAGCTTCAAAGGCTGTGTAGGCTGCTTGGTGCTTCTCTTTGTGAATGTTTTCTCCTCTCTGGCCTTATTAGGATAGGGTGACTATCGTGCTTCATTGAGATGTCATTAATTTGTCTTGCTTTTGCCACGTGACTAGATTCTCTTCTCATTTCAAAACCTGCCTGGTGTCTTGGAGTACTTTGTATCAGGTATAAGACTGAGATGCCTGTCTGGGACAAATGGGGTTAAGAAAAAGGATTAGGACAAGCATTTCCACTGTAGATGGGCATCTCCGCAAGGAACAAATAAGACCACATAATACATATGGTGAACAACTAAGGTTTCTTCACAGTTTTGTTTAAGGGCAAGTTTCACTGGAGAGCTGAATTTTGCTGACTATCTCTCAGTTTCTATTTATTACTCTCATCTAATTTAATGGCAGGAAATAACTAACAAAATTTAGCAGTGGCAGGTACTTGTTTAGGCCAAGTGCATCTGAACAGACAGGGGCCCAAACCATTACCTTACCAGGAGATTTGTTGTGCTGATTGCTAATTAAATTCAAACAGATAAAATATAAAAGCTTTTATGATAGTTTTAAAGCTTTACTGGGAGGCAATACTAGAAAGGGTTAGTTCTTTACAGTCTACTGTAGTGGGTTCTGATAGCCATGTCCACTCCCATCAGTGGCAACAGGATGCTACATATAAGTTGGACAGAAAGAGTTTGTGGCAAGATGGGCAGAGCTGAATTAGCAATATTTACTACTTCTCATAAATTCCAAGTAAAACATGCACACCTGCTGGGATAATGTCTAAAATGGTGATTTTAACTTTGTTTCCATACTCCTTCATCTGTTGTATGTCATTTCCGAGCTACGATGAGGGGAAAGGAGGAACAGAAGCAGCCAGATGAAGTGAGATATTTTTTTAATTTAAATGTGAAGGTATTGCCTGGAGGTATTTTCAGCTACAACCTGAGGTTTCGGAATAGAAGTTTAATTGATGTGATGTCATAAAATAAATAGAATAAATTTATGAATTGATGGTCTCTCAGTCTGGCTCTCAGTGGGTGGCAGGTATCTACATTACAAAGACCATCAAGACTGGCACCTCTCTTGGCAGTGTCAGCTAGGAACCTAAGCATTAATTTGGCATGGGGATTACACTGCTCTTCAAGGTGGTCTCTCCAGGTGATGGCTTCAGCACCATGTTGTTCATGAGGGAAGGCCTTGGGGGTGGCACAGGAGGCAAAAAGGACTATGAGTACCTGCCCAGAACCTGTGTGTGCATCACTGAAAACTCTCTTCTCCAGTGGTGTCCATCTGAGATCTGCCACCACCACTAAGTGAGCTTTTAAAGTTTCAAGGAAGATATTTGTTTGTTTGCTTTTAATGTTAGGGTGTTTTTCAAGTGCTAAAGGGCCCCTTGTTAGGAAAGTGGTGGTGAGATCAGAAGGGCTTGCTCTGCCATATTAAACATGGTCCCCATGCTGTAGCACTGCACTGTCTGCTGTTACTGGGGAATGAGTTAGTACTGGGAGGAATGGAGGTCATCAGGGAGTGTAGCAAAGCAAAATATTGAAAGGGGCTTGGGGCCACAGAGAAGGAGTGATACCAAGGAAATGCACTGATCTCAGAAGAAGGTGGACTGGAGAGAGCTGACAAGGAAATTACTGAAGTTACAGTTAAGCCTTGGAAGGGACAGGTCTTTGTCTAGAAGGACTATTGCCAGAACATTATCTGGAAATGTAAGCCATGCAGATGTCTACAGACACAATTATACAGGTAATAGGGTTTATCCCCATTTTTGTAATATGAAACTGTCTCCGTGTGGGTGGGGTCATACGTTGTGAAAGCTGAAGTGCTGTAACTAAACCCAAATAAGCATTTGCCTTTATGATATTACATTATTACTCCAAATTAGGGTCTGCAATTCCAGCTGTTGTGAATGTAATAGCAGGCTACTTGTGCTCTGCATCACTATGAAGTATCTGCCAATATCCTCAATCCAGATGCACAGGGTGAGGTCCGAACCTGCTTGGTGGTGGCTTTTTTATTATTTTATTTTATTTTATTTTATTTGGCCAGGGATGAAATCTACACCTTCAAGGGGAGGGGAATTTTCCAGCAGTACTCCTCATTCTGCTGAGTTTTAGGTTATGGGAATGCTGTGATAATAGATGGTGAGTGAGGGGAGGGAAATCGTGTCCAACTAACTCTTGATGTTCTAATGAGGGTATGTTTCAAAGGATCTACCTACGTACAACATCTTCTGTATGCTGAAAAAACTGACTTTCAAGCAACATGTAGCACAAGAATTTAATGTAGCTCTACAACATTCAGGTTCTTTGCCCAGGCAAGCATGATTGTAGCGGAAAATTTGCCTGTGTTCATTCGTGGATACCTGTGGCAATATACGATGTTATTACTAAATATAATCTGTGTCCTAATAGAAATCTTGATCTAAAGAGGTGATGTAGACAGAGGATTTGTGTGGTGTGGGAGATGACTCACTGTTAAAATAATAAATTAAAAATATCCAAAAAAAGCCTTATGAAAAAACCTCAGAATTAACACTTGACTGAAGAAACACAGTTGTCATAATTATGCCAGGTCTGCACTATTATTTTACGCCTTCTCAATACAATGGGGAATTATAATATTCTAGTGAATGCTGCCATGACCGTTTCAACACAGAAGTACGTGCCAGTTGCTGCTTCATTTATTTTTGGTATGATCACTGTTCCCCATAGAAAAGAAAATTA
Organism: Calidris pugnax; assembly: GCF_001431845.1. Taxonomy (NCBI): domain Eukaryota; kingdom Metazoa; phylum Chordata; class Aves; order Charadriiformes; family Scolopacidae; genus Calidris; species Calidris pugnax. The sequence continues at coordinate 1,803,164 of NW_015091152.1, forward strand.
GTAGCAACGAGAGATAGTAAATCCTAGGTCTTAGTCCTACAATTCTCACTTCCCTATCTCCTTCCCATCATCACATTTCTTTATATGGTGAATTTGTGAAGAATCCTCTTGAAATGCCAATTATAACTTCTTTTAACATGTACACAATTTGAATAAAATCTATCAAATTTATTAACAGGAAAAGAAAACCAGTATGTGATAGTCTTGTTAAACGATACTATTGCTAAAGTTTTCATGGCTAGGTCAATGGATACATGCAGAGACTTGGTTTCTGTATTAATTTTCTTTTAGAAGACTTTGTTTTTGCTTTTTTTTTTTTTGGAGGAAGAGGTGGAAATGCGATGCCTCTGGCCATGGTCCACCCACATTAAAGTCTGGAAGAATTATTTTATTTATTCCTTTTCACCACACCTCTTCTGAATCCTGCTTTTGTCTTCTCAAGTCTTAATCTTTGCATCAACTAATTGCTCTTGAAATTCTGCTTTGTTGCCATACTTAAGAATTAATTGATGCGTATTTCCTTTAATGTTTGGCACTTGTTAAAGTTATAAATGTGCGTGCATTTGCATATGTATATGAATATAAATATATGAAGGAAAACATTTTATAAATAACATATTTAAAATGCACTGAATTGTTAGCACTGAGAAAGGCATTAATATCTGTGCTGAAAGTCAAAATGAGGCTCATGCAACACTTGTATCTCAAAAATTGACTTAAGGTAGAATTTAAGTGACATTTAACAATATAAATATATAATAAAATAGAGAGATATTTCCTTGCTTGCAGTTAGTTGTACTGGGCTAATCAGAACTCATTCTAGACTTTCTGGCAGGTTATATTCTAAGCCAATACTTTGTAGAAAGATGTGAACAGATAAATGATTTTTTCTTCAACACCATAGAAGGCTAAATGAGGATTCTTCCCTGACCAGCCTTACTAAAATCATACATGATACACAATTGACAGGAAAAGAAATGAAGAAGGTGTCTACATGCTATATGTATTCTAGGCAGAAGCTCTGCTATCAAAATGGCATCTTGTTTTCGCAGCAGGAATATTCCTCTTTCCTTGGTTAATGATAAGGGCTTTATGTTTCATTTTGACAGCCAGACAGTGCAATGTTTTAGTATGTATACTGATTTTAAAAGGATAAGAAACTGGTGCAGTAGAGAAAAGATCAGTCAGGATCTACAAATAGATAAACATAAACATAAACATTAAAACAGGTGAGGCCTGAAGCTGTACAGATTCACATCTAGACTGGAACTCTAGTCATGCATTCACTCCCTCAGTCTTTCTCCTTTCTTTGATTTTCTCTCCTCTCCCTTTCTTTTCCCCTCCCACCTTTCCCTCTTTCTTGATTGTCCCCCTCTCCTTTCTCCCTTTTCCAGTACTGAGAGGCTAGGTAAAAAGGTGTGGCCTATTTTGAGCCTAGAAGGTAAAGCAGAAAGATTTTTGTAAACAAAGACTTTGACTGTTATTTATCTGTAGTGCTGAAAAAGTACCTAAGCACATGTGTGTGACACAACTTATGACAATGAGAGAGTCCAAAACATCACGTTATGGAACAGATCATCTAGAGTGCCATCACGTAGTATGTACAGCACAGCTAGGTGGTCAGGCTCAGTCAGCATAGGTCTATGAAAGGCAGGTCCTGCTTGACTATCCTGATCTCCTTCTACAACAAGGTGACCCTCTGAGTGGATGAGGGAAAGGCTGTGGATGTTGTTTACCTGGACTTTAGTAAAGCTTTTGACACCATTTCCCACAGCATTCTCTTGGAGAAACTCTCTGCTCATGGTTTGGACAGATAAAAAACTGGCTGGAGCGACAAGCCCAAACCGTTGTGATGAATGGAGTTAAATGCAGTTGGCATCTGGTCACAAGTGATGATCCCCAAGCCTCAGTACTGGGGCTAGTTCCATTTAATGTCTTTATCAACAATCTGGACAAGGGCATCAAGTGCACCTTCAGTAAGTTTGCAGATGACAGCAAGTTGGGCAGGAGTGTTGATCTGTGAGAGGGTAGGAAGACTCTGCAGAGAGATCTGGACAGGCTGGATTGGTGGGCTGAGGCAAATGGGATGAGGGTCAACAAGGCCAAGTGCCAGGTCCTGCACCTGGGTCACAGCAATCCCATGCAGCGCTACAGGCTGGGGGAAGTCTGGCTGGAAAGCTGCCTGCCAAAAAAATGACCTGAAGGTATTGGTCGACAGCTAACTGAATCTGAGCCAGCAGTGTGGCCATGTGGCCAAGAGGGCCAATAGCATCCTGGTTTGTATCAGAAATAGTGTGGCCAACAGGACCAGGGAAGTGATCATTCCCTTGTACTTGGCACTAGTGAGGCCCCACCTCAAGTATTGTGTTCAGTTTTGGGCCCCTCACGACAACAAAGATATTGAGGTGCTGGACCACATCCAAAGAAGGACAATGAAGTTGATGAAGGGTCTAGAGAACAAGTCTTGTGAGGAGTGGCTGAGGGAACTGTGGTTGTTTAGTCTGGAGAGAAGGAGGTTGAGGGGAGACCTTATTGCTCTCTACAACTACCTGAAAGGAGGGTGTAATGAGGTTGCTGTTGGTCTCTTCATCCATGTTACAAGAGATAGGATTAGAAGAAATTTAAATTTTAAGTTCATATTTTTTTCTTTATATACCACATTAGGTAAAGGTATAATTTCTTTTCATACTGGATTTGAATATTTAATGGAACTTAATTGGATTATGTTGGCCCATTGCACAGGCTTGCATTTCACTCAAGTTTTGTTGGATCATTTTTGCTAAACTGGAATATAATTTGAAGGACATTCAGCAGATTTCTAGAACCAGGGGGTACTGTTTGGGCTCTGTGACATAAAAAAGCATCATTACTGTGTTACAGATATGCAGTCATTTCCTGCTTTTGGATACATAAAGACTAATTCAAAATAACTTCTAAAATGATGGGCATTTCTTTATATAACTGAGAAGAGACTTTGTTCCCGTCAAGCATTACAATGGCAGTACACTGTGGTAATGGTGGAGATATGACTGTGGCCATTTTAAACTCCAGAAGCTGGGGTCAAAACAAGTCTTACTTTGCAAAGAGGAATTTGGGTCAGTATTGCTTCCATGTGAGGGCTCTGGTCATGTTTCCGTTGCAGGTTCACTAGCTGAGATGTGCCATCTACTATAATAAACACTTTCACAGCGATTAAGTGTGTTTACATTTGTGGTTACTTTGAAGGCACTATGAAGCCTTTTTATTTAATTAAATTAACATTTATTCTCTTTAGTGAAACATAATGTGCATTCTCCCTTTATATTCATTCTTTACCTTAGGCAATTTGGATAACATTGTTAGGTTGTTAGGAAAGATTAGCTTCACATAGGATTGTGCTAGGTTTGCGAAATGTATTCTTTCATATCTTTTCAACTCTTGAGTTTGTTTGGTAGAGAATGAATAAAACATATCATCCTCTAGGCTAGAATATGTCTAATTGCCATCTATCATATTTCAAGGGAGCTCGATCAAATAAGCTATTTCCTTATGCATTAAAAGTGTTGCTTAACGTTTTAATTCCTTAAAACAAAAGACTGTACAGTGTGGTATAAATAAACAAAGAAGAAAACTTATTTTTGTATCATGCCCTCTATCTTTTTATTTTTCTCTTATGAGAATGTGTTGATAAAGTAATAATAAGAGCTCAGACTTCATCAATAAAAATATGGCACATGGTGAACTTAAAAGATCACAAGAAAAAAAAAAGGTTTAATGGATACTTTTATGAGGCAGAGTTCAGAATTGTCTAATTTATTGCAGGTTTGTTATCCTTTCTGTATTTTATGTTTTCCATTACCCACCATATAAAAAATAGGCTAGCAATATGGGCTTGCTGTTACTGCTTCACTTAATCTCAGTCAGAGCAAATGCACTTGCCCATTTCCTCGAATGAATAAAACAATGTTAATCTGTGCTTCATGCTATGCTTCATTAAGCATACCTCTGTGCAGTGTCAAGGAAGAAACCAACTGTAGGAATTAAAACTTAAAGCAACTTTTTTTCGTGTGTGGTAAATGGTTTAGCAAACTACATAATTGGGATACAGAACTGAGTAACATAGTATAGGTGTTTCCTAGGGACTGATAGGTGGGAGAACACAACTAAAGCTGTGGCCAGGCATTAGAGCACCCTTTAAAATAAAGGCTTGAAAACTGTTCTTATTCTCCAGCTTGCTCAGTGCCCAAGTGGCTGTAATACAGACTGAAGGGCTAGCATGTTTTAAAGTAATCCAGTTGCCCTTTAAATTTGCCACTGTGAAAGTAGACTTCAAAAATCTCTTGCCAGTTTTTAAATATTGCCATGGCTATTTCCTCAGATGTGGCTGAAGTCATTGCTATTCTGCATGAGCACAGGATAGTGGTATGGGAAATTTCATAACTGACACAACTTCACTTTGGTATGTGCAATAAATTGGAATCTAGATAATACATTTCCTGTACTATTAGGTAAATCCTGCTCAGAATTGGATGAATACAATCTCAAGGATTTGGTGTCCTTCCCAGATTTCCTGCTCTTCTTCCTACTCTAACACTGCCACTGCCTCTTGTTAGCTGTCCATCCAAAAAAGTATAAAAATCTCCACTTCTTTTCACCCTTATGCTCAACTTTCATTGCTACCTCACCTTTTTGCGTGGCATTTGCAGGCAGAAGAAAAGTAGAGATGTTTCCTTGTGGCAGTATTTAAGCTTGAGGAGAAAGAACAAGTTTTGGAGCTTAATCAGTTGGTTAACAAAGACACTGTTAATTCTGAGCTGTAGACATATTATTCGAGAGGATTTTGCTGCAAAATTCCTTTCCGCTCAGCTACATGGGCCAAATTCTGCTCCCATACCCCAGCTACCTGTATGAACCGAACACAAAGCTTCTCTCCAAAGAGTCACAAGGAGAATCTTTTATCCAAGACGAGATTTCAGGAGAAACACACACAGAGCTAGCAGAGAATTATCTAACACTACTTATTTTGCTGTTTACGGAAAATGCAGACCTGCATGAAACTGCATCAGTTGTGAGGAAAAAAAATGAGTTGGGGGAAAAACCTCAGAAATGGAAAGAGTAATAGAAAAGGGGATTGGAAGGATTGGGCCACATGGCTTCTACCAGAGAGAGATGATCCAGCTCAAGAGCTTGATCTGAAGTAGTCAAAGCAGGGATCTACTTGTGGATCTCGCAGTCACTGTGTGAAATTTATGATCACTGAGCAAAGCAGTTTGTTTTCAAATCATATTGGAGATGTTCCAAGCTCTATCCTATTGCAACCTGGAACAAGAAAGGAAGTAAAGGTGAAAAGAAGGGAGGGAAGGAAGAGGGAAGATTGGTTGATACACAGGATTAGATGTTTCCTGGCCTACTTTGTTTCTATGGAAGTATCTCTCAGTAAGAATTTAAGCTTGGAGACATAACATGTGACAGGTGTCTGTCCAAGTAAACCTTCTTGACTCCCACTTTTCTCACCTTCCAAATCATCTTCTGAGGTCAGGTCTCTTTTCTAGGAGTGAATGAAGCCACACCTCAAACACGATGTATGTCAGCATAGACAAAAATAAAGTAGTACATTTCTGTTGGACACTTCCTTTTCATCTGAAAGATTTCTGGAGATGTATCTGAACAACTGTTTGCTAAACTCAATCTGCATAAATAACTCTTTCTCTTGTTGACTCTTAATGTTCTTTGTACTCAAAAGACCAATGGAACTCATTTAGCAGCACTGTAGCAAAACACTTTTAAAGACAGAACAGCTGATTTGCATCACTGGTATTGGCTAAGGTTCAGATAAATTATCTCCATTATTTTTTTTTTCTGTTTTCACCTTTCTCCGAAAGTAATCTCAAAACAAAAGAATGAGGCTAACAGTTTTTACAGTCTCTGAAAGTATGTACTGAACAAAAAGACTTTAATTAAACTTCAGTCCTGCTCATCAAACATGGGAAGTAGAGACATCAGAGCTTAGAGAATATTTGCTATGATACTACTTTTTGTTTTCTTTTTTATCTTCATTTTGTCACTAAAAGTTACAAGCAATTCAGTACATCTTCTCGTGCTGAAGGTCTGATTTCACTCTCATCTCTTCTGCTTTCTCCTCACTTCTTTTCCAACTTGTGTGTAAAAAGAAAAAAAAAAGAGACTAACATGTTGTCTGAGTTATAGTTCATGAATATTTCTTTCAGGATTGTGAAATACGTCCAGTTGCATATTGAAATCTGTGGGTAATTTTGCTAATATTGCCATGGGAAGAAAGAGAGGTAGAAAATAAAGATTTAAAATATCACAGAGGAAAAGATCAGATCAGTATTAAGTTAGAATGCAATTGTTAATTATTTTTGTATCCAAAAGTGACACAGACCATACTAAATTGCAGGCTTGCAAATGGCAGTTTTGAAGATGGCATACCGGATAAATGGGAAACATTTTATACCTGATCTGGTAAGAAGTAGATTAAAATGTATATGCATTTAGTTGTAGTGTTTCCAGAAGAATCAGTCCCCAGAGTAATACTTGAGTTTGCACATAGAATCACACAATGATATGGGGTTGGAAGGGACCTCTGGAGATCATCTAGTCCAACCCCCCCTGCCACAGTGGGTCCATCCAGAGCAGTTTACACAGGAACTCGCACGTGTTGAGATTTATTGGATTATGGTTTCAAAATACTCAAAGTTTCATTTTTCAACACTTCAGAAAGTTTCACCCATAGCACATCAGTTTCCTGTAAATCCACTGTATGCATGAATATCTATGTAAAGTATTTGCATATATACTATGATCAAATACATAGGTAAATCTTGGGTTGGATCAGGGATAATAAGAAACAGTACGTGTGTGGATAATCTCAACTGAGTAATTAAATTTGTAAATATGAATTTTTAAAAAGCTTTGAAATACATATTTTTTCTTCAGTTTTGGGCATGTAATACCCTAGCTATTGTAAATATATGTGAAAGTCAAGAACAGAATAAAATCACAGAGCTCTTTCAGGCTAGGCTATTTTTGGTTATTTTTAGAGGAATTTTACTTACATTGGTCTTAGTCTTTAATTAGTTTTATTTTGGGCCCTTACATAGCTAGAAGCAACAGTTGTGTTTCACTGGGATGCTGGGAAATTCCCTCTTCCAAAAGATATAAAGTTCCCTTATCTAACCCTGGAGGGCTTGAATTTATCAAACTTTAAGATAATTAAATGTTTATATGTATATATATGTGTACATGTAGGTACAAAAGCTGTGGCCTGTGACAAAACTTTGCCCAAGCTGAACCTCCTACAAGAATATCAGAATTTTTTGTGGTTTCCATCTCCTATATTAGGGAAGATGGATTAGTGTGTTGGGAGCAAATTATGTGGCTGAAATTAAATTAGTATATCTATTGCAATACCTTTCAAAATAAAGGAGAAAATTCTTGAGAACATTTTCTGAAGAATGAAATAAAGTTGGCATTTGAAAGGATCCCAGAGGCGCTACAGATAATAGGTTACAGACTGAAAATAAGTCAATACTAATCTAATAGCAAAAAAGGCAAGAGTCCTCTAGGTTATGTGACCCGATGTGTCAAATCTCCTGCTTTCTTTGGCTCTGCACAGGCAGAGAAAGTCAACAGGACAGCAGCAAAAATGATTGGAGGTTTAGAAGAACTGCCATGTAAAGAAAAATGGAATGAATTGCGGATGAATAGTCTGCACCAAAAGCATTTGAGGCAGCTCATGTAGGTATATAAAAAGAATGCTGCCAATACAAAGGGAATAATTTATTTTCTTATGTCTAGGATGGGTAGGACTAAAAGTAATAGGCCAAACTGGAGGGAGGCATGTTTAATCTGCATACTAGGAGAAATCTTTCAAATATTAAGAAGAGTTGCTCGTGGAGGTAACAGACTACGAGAAGAGATTGGAGAAACCTCAGTAAAGTTCGTTGGTTTTTTCTTGAGTAGCAGACTATATAACCTCATGAAGACTCTTCCAGGATTATTTTTTGTATGATTTCACTAACATTTTGATTTGTACTCCCCTGACAATTTTTTTAGAAAGTGCTTTATAGTGAATTTGTGCCAGGTAGTGAAAGGGCCTATGATGGACTAATTAATAATATGCCAGAGCTACGCAAATTTCCATCACAGACCTATTGTACTTTCTTTAGTGAGGATTCAGTGTACTTGAAGACAGTACAGAATGGGTTTAATATATGCCCTTATTCAGATTACAAAAACAAGAGGGGAAGTCAGCTAAGATGCTGTCTTAATAATAAAACTTTGGCTAAAGTATAGTCAGATAGTTTATAGCTATAATACAGTGTTCCTGGGCATCTAACCACACATAAGGGTTTCCATTGTCTTCACTAATGCTCCCCTAGGCTTCAGCTGTTAAGCTTTGTGATATGACTATCTGTAAATATGCATGCATGGTTTTGTTAACACTCAGTAAATTGATAGTAACAGGCTCTTTTTTCTTGCCTTTGGGACATGAATATTGTCCCTATAGCTCAAGATATTGTCATACCTGCTTTTTGGCCCCAGTTGGATACATGATTATGAGGTTCCTTGAGGTGGAATGACAGAAAAATATAAAGGAGAAATATTACCTTTTCATTTTATTTAATGGAAAACATCCAAAAGTGCTCCTTTGGGAGACAGCATTGAAATAGCCAGTTTTGCCTAACAGGTTTCTAGGATTGAAAAATAAGTGTGTATGGCTTCAACTCTTGAACTATGGAAGCAAGGATCAATACTGAAACCTCGTTGTTTCCTAAATTTTTACTGTGAGAATGTCGTTCTGGTATGATGTCTTAACAGAATCCCATATTATTTTCAGATCAGAAATTATGAGCGTAGATAGTCTGCGTAACTGAGATCCAGACTGCAAAAAGGTTACTGATTCACTGGTTCACTGAGAGTGCCCGGATCTCCATGCCGGAGTGCTTTAAATGCAGTCAATAATAAGAAATGCATGACTGCTGGAGTAAGACAGAATTCAGATAGCTAGAGCGCCTTGGTTTGCATCACAAGTGCTAAATTCTTTGGAGATACAGGTGGCATGTAAATGCCCTGTTCTGCCTATAAACACATAGATTAGTTGCCTTCTTTGAAAGCTACACTGGGTTTATCTACGTGGTATTTTCCAGGCTGACGAGAGTCTGCTTGGGCCTCTGTGTGAGCCACCATGAAGCTTCCATTAGCTCAGCTGGGAGAGAAGCCTTATTAGCTTTGGCACAGCAATGTTAGCTCCAGCTCAGCGCTGACCACATTCTGGTCACTGACTGCTTCTGGTCTGGGCAGCTCAGAGACCAAGAAGGCTGGGCTGGCAGTTGGTCAAGGCACATGCAATCCTGGCTCTTGTCTGCATACTAAATGTCATGTCTGCATTCCCACCATGTTAGGCTAGGGCACTGGAAAAAAAAAAATAAAAATAGATTGCTCAAAGGCTTGAAGAAGTGGTTGACTGTATCTAATGCTTGCTGTGAAAAGGCACAGAAGGTAGATGCATGGTTTCACAGTCTGAGTAATAGTTTACTGAGGTGTACCTAAAAGATAGGGTGAATTTGTGTAACTACAAGCTTACCCTTCAGATCTTGTCCTCCTTCACTTGAGAAGATTTCCTCAGAGGGGAAGAGATCTGAGTTCAGTATGAAAGCAATTGTTCATTGTGTGGTTTCTTTATTGTCTGTTGGCATGAATCAGAGCCAAGCTTCCTCAGGTTTGCTGGGCAACCAACGACAATGCTATTGTGCTTTCACCAGTCAAGGAGGATTTTCATAACCCTTGGTGTGCTAGATATCTATGTGTGAAATCCGATTTTAATCTGTCTCGATAAGCATAGTAACATATCTCTAGCTAGCCCTTAGGGCATTAATGCCTGAGGTAACGTCTGGATTTCATGCCCCTCCCCTCTATTGCTCCTTGCTTCCTCTTTCACACAAAGGCTTCTTGGCTCAGCAATGAGTCTAGTAGCTCCTCCTCATGAGATTTTTTTATTCTTGAGCAAGCTTCCATTTCGTTTTGCTTGTACACAATGAATGCCACCAGCGCACCTGCAGAAGGAGCAGACGTACATTTTTCTGATGTGACCCTGTGGAGCCATGAGGGCACATCTACTAGAGAAGAAAAAGCCTTTAGGGTACCTCTTAAGGTTCCAGTATGCTAAGAACTGATGCTCTGCCTAGACTACCTGATGACTGAAGCTGCTTTTGAATCAAGTTTCATGTCCATTAAAGGGTTAATCAGCCCTCTGAAAACAGTGTAAACATGCTCATTGGCATTAAAGAGTCTGATGTTTGGCAAAGCTAATCTCAGTGAGAAAACACAGTAAAGTTTACCATCACAGGTCTAATATATCTCCAAAGTAGCACCTGTTGGTAAATGCTGGTTTTTGAAAAGCCAGCTTCAAGAACAGTAGCACAGCTGGATCTGATGCTGCCAACCCTCTGTTGAATCCTGCGAAGAGTAGGAAGCAACAAAGTTCCCCAGCCTGCCCACACATCCTATTCCTGCTGAGATATATTCCAGTTTATTTTCTGTCTTGTCGAACTCAAAAGCAAGCATATGGACAGTCAAGCTCCACTTCCAGATAATAAAAAAATGGACCTCTAAGTAATTCTGGTCGTTTTGTACTACATATTTCCTTTTTTGGCCAATACACAGGTGGCATTGCTATGTTACATCACCCAGCTTGCAAGCCTGGCTCTTTAATTCCTGCTGTACCTGCACAAGCATCAGGCTCTATAAATCTACAAGGTGGTGACTGATTCTTGGGCACATCATGCTAATTAAGTGCTTGCTCTTCTTGTAAGGAGAGGTTAGATTGTTTCTAACGAACCTAGTTAGTCCTTCTGTTGTAACAAACAGTGCCCAGTCTTGCACACATATGTTGTAATACCTTATCATCACCCTCTCATTAATGTATGAAAATCATAGGATGTAGAAAGGTTTATCGGGCTTCTGTTGTGTAACTCAACGCTGACAAGCAGAAGTGCGTTTCATCACCATTCCTTAGGGAGGGCAGCAGAGAGGAGCTGCCTTTGAGATCGTTGAATTTAGGCCATCTCTCCAGACATGAAGTCTTCTCTGTTTTACATCAGGGAGACAACAGAAGTTTAACTCTTTCAATGAATAACTGCATGTTAGAAATGTGATCAGCAAAGTGCAGCACATAGGAACCAAATACTAGATGTTGCTGGGTTGTATTGACCCACAATCAAAAGCCTCAAAACTGCATTATGAGCCATGGAGGGCTTCAAATTTGCTTCAGGAGTAAAAATACAGTGAAGATAATTACTAGACATGTTTAAGTCCTCTGAGATAGAGTTTCCTGCCTGACTAAGGTCAGGAAAGCTACAGGTTTGCATATGTGTATAATTGAAAGGGATGGTACTTGAAGAGTTACCATACTTAAAGAAATAACTTTTGCAGCTGATGAGGGATCTAGTCTCTTTCTCATTGAAGTCTGCAGAATTCCCCATTGATTTGAGTGGAAGCAGAGTTTGGCTCTAACTTCTAAAGCAAGACTGAGAGGTTTAAGAACCACAAGATCACTTGGTGTAAGAGACTCTTTATTATAATAATTACTGGGTTGCTTAATGGCAACTGAATAGTATTGACTCTTACAAAATGTGTTTTTCTTTGGAAATGTTTCTATTGTCATCCAGAAAGGGGTTTGCAACAGCTGTTAGAATTTCTTAGACTTAACAGTACTTTAATGTGCAGCATCAGTGCATAAAACTGGGCATAATTGTATGCATTATAAAGCATTATAAACATACATTATTGTAAATTTAATTGTACAATAGCAAAAGACGTTTCATGTAGCTACTTTCATCACACCTTGTTTCAAATAAGAAAAAAAGGGTAAAATAATACAAATGTCATCTATAAGCACACATAGGATGTTTCATATAAATGAAGCAGACCTTCAGGGTGGAAATTCCTGAATCTGAACTCTGTAGCTGTGGTCTACAATGGCTGTGTAAATAAAAAGTCATAGAATCATAGCACGGTTTGGGTTGGAAGGGACCTTGAAGATGATCGAGTTCCAACCCCCCTGCCATGAGCAGGGCCACCTCCCACTAGACCAGGTTGCTCAAAGCCCCATCCAGCCTGGCCTTGAACACTTCCAGTGAAGGGGCATCCACAACTTCCATATTGGGTGGTCACCCACAACATGAAGTGAGACCAAGATTTCATATACATGAAACACTGTATAAGACTGGCCTAGGAGCAAATTAATCTGTTCTACTTTTCAAGTCACTAGTAGCAACTACAAAAGTGGTTTTCATAGAAGGGATTTTTATGGAGCACATGACCTTGACTTGCTGGTGGTTTCATCAGACCACATATAGAATTCTACTGATTGTGGAATTACTTACTGCAACTCGTTAAAGAATTTAACAACTGCTGTGTGAAGTAAACTTGTGAATCCCTGAGGCTGCATGTGTTATTTAGGGAAAGTTTTTAAAATGTATCGTAACTAAATTTACAAAGATATCATGGCCTTTCTTATGAAATCTAATGAGAGGTCCTTATTAAGGAATGGTAATGTGGATTGCTGAGTTCACAGCAGTCCTTTTCACTATATCCTATACACTACCTCTAATGAGAATTAAAAAATTCTAGAAGCCTTAGGAAACTTTCTTCACCCATATTGTTTAAGTTGTGGGTATCCACACTAATAAAGTATGAAGTCTGATGTAGTCAGCCCCCGCTTGCTGAGCTGAGAGAAAGAGGACCCTGATTGTTGTTTGAATTTGAGGCATATGAAAACTGGGATCTCAGGAGTCCAGCTCTTTTGGAAACTCACTTGAGGACTGGCTGAAGTAGGTGTGCCTGCCACTAGTGGCTGCTCCCTCTGACATCAAGAACCTTCCAGGCAGGGAATGCCTCTAGGCCTCTGGACACTTTCTCTCAGGGAAAATAGCTTGATTTTGAGGAAATCAGTTTTCATGAAAAAAACCCAATAAACACAAATCCAGGTCTAACTGCACAATTGAAAATATATTTAAAATATTCATTTTTACCACTGTTCTTTCAAATATGAAGTAAACTTAGTTAATATTCAAGTTCTATGTGATTGAGAAGCAGGAAGACAGCATCCTCTGGGATGATTTTATTGTCTGGCAGATACTTAAAATGCTACCAACCTTGTGGTATGTTGAACATGTCTTCCTTCCCTTATTCATGGTTAGGACTTGCAAGAAGGCATGTCTGAAAGAATTACACCGACGATATTAGCTAAATGTTGTGTTTGTCAATTATATGGTGTGTTCTCTAAACATGCTCTCTAAGCTGGGCATGGCAATGGGAAGCAAATTTTCTTCTCCCGTTTTATTCAGGTAATAAAGAGTCCAGGTGGTGGCAAGCATTTTTTAAACCAGGAATAATTTTGATGGAGGAAGCATGAAACTCTGGTACAACCAGTGCCATTAACCTGCTTCCGAACATCATGGTAATGGAGGAAGGAGTATGGAGAATCCTAGGGAAACTTGCTGGAGGGAGGGAGAAGAAGGAGAGAAAAGATTCTAGACGTGATGCAGAGGCAAGTTATGGGGTCATGACAGAAAGGTGGAGGCAAGCCCACCAGCACATATAAGACTTGTTGCAAAATCCTTTCTTGAGCAGGCCTGCATCAACTGAACAACCCAAGTACCCAGGGACTCTTCCAGTAGAGAAGGTCTCCAAAGCACTCAGACTTCCAGTGTTTGTGCAGGTTGAACAGGTTTACTGCTATCCTTGTCCAGATTTTAAAGAGAAGGTAAACAGGTCGCTGTGGTGTTATCAGTGCCCTCCATGCTGATGTCCAACTGGTAAGTAGGAAGCAGTGATTACCTTTGAAGACTCCACAGGCATACACAGAGGTCAATAGACAGAAGCTGACCAAGCTGCACCACGTATTGGCGTCAGGGATGTCACAGCAAGGCCACAAACAAAAAGCAGTGGGGGACTGGCAGACATATACGCACCTCTAACCACATGTTTAAAACATGATACCGACAGAAGGAGATGGATTTCCTTGTAAAATAGATATTGTATTTGGGGATGGGTGGGAAATGCCATATAAAAGGTGCCAACCTGCTGCATATAAAAGCAGGGCAACCTGCTACGGTTGAGAAGCATAGATTGTTGAGACGGATAGACTCTGACTCTGAAGTAAGAGCATCATTAGAATTGTTAGAATAAATTGGGGACCCTTCTGTCATACATCAAATAGGAATAGTCTAAGGCTGCTGCAGAGCTAAGTGTATTGAATAGCAGGGTCCTCTCTTGATCAACAGACACTCACAGGCAGTCCTGCCAGCATGTGGCCACCAAGACCTCCATAATGATTACAGCAAAATGGACTAGAAATACCCAGCTGCCATACCTCTCATCTGTATGAGCATGCCTGTGGGGTTACATCCATGTGCTAGATATTTAACTACAGCTACTGGGTCACAGTAGATGTCAGCTTGGTGGTAGCACCTTGAACAACCTTGTTGTGCTTTTGGCATATGAAAGAACGGCCTTCTTGGAAGAGGCCATGGCAGCACAATTTTTGAGACGCTTATACCCCTGTTTGACCCTCTGTGAAGATTCTAACTTCTTTGGCTTTCTCGGTGCCAGTGTCTTGTTGCAGTATACTGAGGTAACAAGCAGTGTCAATGCTGAAGGACAGCACTGGATGGAACTTCTTATAAAGGGTTATCTAGCAGCAGAGGACAAAGTAGACTACTAGGTGTGGGTGCCAGAAGGTCTGTGTTCAGTGTATTGCGAGAACTTACAGGGCAGTAGGTCCTCCCAAGTGCAACTCAGCTTTGATGCAGTGTTGTCATGCCTGAGGCTCACTGAGGGACAGAAGCCACCAGAGACAGGTTGGAAACATTCACTAAGGCAGTTCTAACAGAGGAAACCAGACACAGCCACTACAGTCCAGAAATCAAAACCAGAGACGAGCCAGGAGAATGATGAACAGTAAATAGAAAGGATCTCATATTGCTCAGTTTAACAAAAAGAATGATACGGAAAGACTTGTTAGCAGATTATACGCACCTACATGGAGAGAAGAAATTTGTTAATAGAGAACATGCTCCTGAAGATAGCATTTTAATGTGATGAAGCTGAATATGAATGAAGTTTGGAAACTGAGTGTGAATTTTGGAAGTAGTATATCAAAGAATTCTGCAGCTGAAGTTGTGTAAATCATTGATAACAATCAGTCAAAAGTCGTTACAAAAAGGGAGTGAGCTGGGTATTGCTCTCTCATCCCTCATTTCACATGGCTATTTGAAATACCAATATTATATCTGTGTTCTTATCAGCCTCTGAAGTTCAATACAAAGCAGTGGAATCTGCTTCTTAAACTTGTCTAAAGATTTATGGTCTTATTAACTTCACATAAGCAATGCCACTAGTGGAAGAGAATGCTTTTTCCAGATATGTTTCCTTCAGTACACCCCCTGTAGGAAATTTAAGTCTCTACTCCAAAAAAATTTATAATTTATAGAAGAGACTGATTGCTTTACAGTATGAAACTGAAAGCTACATTTCATCAAAAGAAGTTGGCTGTTCTGGGAATGGGACTGTTACATTTATAAATCTTAAAAAGCCACAGTAGTATTTATCTACTCCAACAGCTGTTAGGCTTTACAGTGTTTACAGGTAACATTTACCAGTGATTAAAACAGAATTTTTTAATGCCACCATTTTCATTAATCTGATTGTTAACTTGAATTTTTTGATTAGTCAGAACTGTTTCAAAAAGCTTACTTTCTGTAACAGTGAAGGATTATGCCCCTAGATGACACATTATAGGCTTTTCCATCAGAGTAACATTTATTAATCTTAAGAATGGTCCAAGTAGAATCAAGGTATATTCTTATGTTCCATATCTTATCCACAGACTACTGAGATATGACATGAAACACATTGAAAAATTGTCTTGCTTCTTAGAAGAAGTGCTGATCATATAATTGTACTCTTTGTCAATTGTTTTCTTTGTCTGGAGCGACCTGTTAACTTGAATGGCAAAGCCACTTTTCTTTTTTCCACACACGGGCATATCAGGAGCACTTGACCACCTGCATAGATCTGATTGCGGAACTTGGTTCAGCTACTTATATTTACATTTTTTTTAAATCGAATGTTCATTATTTCACGTTCCAGAGTTTTCAAACTCCTGTCAAGTATACAACCAGTTAATAGGTATATCAGCCTGTACTCACTTCAGACGAGTTACCTGACTTCCCCAGTTAAAGAAAAAAAGGCTTTGTAGGGTGGGAGGAAAGAAATATTTTTACCATTCTTATAAAAAGTCTGAGGAATTATGATATAGGACATAATCACAAACAAGTACTAGTTTTCACCTTGGGAATTTAAATTGGTTATGCTGACACATAATGTCAAGTATTGTGACTATTAATGTTTGTGTTCTACTAGATGGACAGGATTATAAACTGTATACTATATAGGATTCTATTATATTTCTGTTGTCATTATATATAAGCACATTATATATCTGCTTAAAACAGAAAGAACCACAGCCTTTTCAGATAGTCAACCTGTGCCAGTGAATCTGTTGATCTTTCAATCCATATTTTTCTTGTTCCACAATGATAAGCATAATTACTGGAGTAAATTGTGGCTGGTATAGATGGCAGTTATTACATACTGGGTTTAAGATACAGAAAAAAACCCATACAGATGAAAAGTAATGCCGAAGTAATTCAACCTAAGAAATACACAAATAAATACTACACAATCTTTTCCCTTTGACCCAATTCCGATTCAGATTGCCTCCCTATGCGAGACTGTACTTGTAGCAAATAAACAAAATCCATGCCATATGCAATAAACACGTTGAAGAAAATCTACCTCAACTGAAGGAAGCTGAGAGTATGCTGAAAGCTATTTCGCTAAATAAATAATGTCTCAATTATGCCTATTAGCATCAAAGGAGAAAGCAAATTACTAGACAATTTTAAAAACAATCCTAACCCATTATTTTGTTGTCTATTTAGCAAGGAAAGCAAGCAGTACCTTTACAAAAGATGTTTAGTATACAACTAAATACAAAGAAATGATTTAAAGTGGCTTTTTAAGTCAACTGATAGCATATCAGAAAAATTTTGTTTGCAATGCAATTTGGGTCTATTTTTATTTTTATTGTAAGTAGAAATCAAGCACAGTGGCTTTTCATCCATTGAGGGTACTCTTTGGCTTTATCACAATAAGAATGATAAGACCTTTGTAGGTGTAGATACATTCCCTGAACACCAATGGCTTTATTATGTATTTCCACTAATGTTAAGCAAGAGTATTTCGTCATCCATGTTTTCTACAAAATCCAGGATTTCAGTAGGCAACATTGCCAGATTATGAATTTAGCTGCCTTCACCTTTCTATTCTGTCCATCTCCCTACTACTTGTCTCTCTCCCTGTCTTCTTATCTTTTATTTTACCTCTGAGCTATACTCAAGACCCATTGACGTTTAAATTGGAAAAACATATGGTACCTCTTCACAAGAGCTGAGTGCATTCAAGCAAGCTGAATGAGCCTTCCTTACCACAAAGATATGGGAAAAAGAAACTTGAAAATGGCCATGCAGTCAGGATTTCTAGCCAGGAGCTTTTGAAATGCTAGGCAAACAAATGCAATGTCTAATGCCAGAACTGATGTTGCATCACAAGTCTTTGGGAAGCTATTTAGTGGTGGGGTTTTTGTCACTGTATTTGTTGTTAGAAGAGCGGTACTTACTGATGCATCTTCATGCATGCAAGCACACATAAACTCATCCTTTTTTTATTACCCTAATATTTCTATCGTTCACAGTATGATTGAAAATTTCCTGGAAGGATAAATCTGGACTTTGGGAGGTGCCTTTTGTGGGTTCCAAAAACGTCAGTTTACATTTGGTTGATTTATAATTGTGGAACAGGCGTTTTTCAGCCCACAGTTTGAATAGTATAGGAGGTTTGGGTTTTGGGTTTTTTTTAGGGAGGGGATTGGAAACATGTTAAAACCCTTCTGTGCTACATTCAGTAGCACTAAGCATGCCCTATTGTGGTGTTTCACATCCCCATCTTAGCAGAGTCCAGACTCTGTGGCTACATGAAAAACGACCCCTCCATTTCCTTCTGTGTGTATGCACTCGGAGTGCTGACAAGTATTCAGCAGTAGAGATGACACTGAGTTTCCATCTTGGTGTCTGAGTGGAAGAGTAATGAGACAAGTAGGCTGTGCTGGCACTTGGGCTCAGAAACCTTTTAAGAAGTTAGTGGTGCCGCCTGCTTATCTCACCTCAATGAGCTGAGAGGCAAGAATGAGAATTTTACAGATACCTCTTCTGAGAAAAAAAGCTTTTTGCTGTGGTACATTGCCCAGAGAGAAAAGAACAGCTGTTTGAAGGTGCTGAGAAGTATGGAATGGTAGAAATAGTCCCAGAAGAGGCAGGTTAGTAGGGAAAGGCCAGATGAGGTGTTCAGAAGCACATAATAAATTGTGAAGCCATGTAATAAATATTATTTAGTGCATGGTTCTGCAGTTTATCTTATGATTCTAAGCTTACCGTGAGGATAACACCATCCATATATTTATGCGTATGCTGTATATAATATTCACATATACACATGAAATACTTCTGTAAATAGGATCCTATTTATACATAAATATCCTGCTGTGTTTTGAAATACTCCTGACTTTCTTGGTATTATTAGTATAAAGATAACAGTGGAATGAATAAATGTTCCTCAGCGTTGGAATAGCTTCATCTTTGGCTGTTTACAACTTTTGCACACTTGTATAAACCAGCTGGTATCAAGTTTAAAAGGAAATGGTATCAATGACTGAGAAAAATCAAAACAGATGCTCATTACATTTGTCTAAGATAAAATTAACTGAACCTGTCATATTTTGTGGGCAATTCTTCTAACATCTGCAGAACAAAGCAAATACACTTAATTCACTACAGCCTTTAGTTTATAGGTCAGTTATGGCTTCTCAGGGCTATTGTGTTTGTGTTTAAAAAGCTTAGAGTAAGTTTGAAAACAAAAAAGATGGAAATGTTTATTTTTGTGGCCTGAGATAATCATCCTTCCTGAGTTTCAGTTATTCTAATTTAAGGTTTACACTTGGATGGAATAACCAGACTCGGCCCAAGTAATTCATATGCAGCTGGATGGGGGAAAGAGAACTCATGCAGGGAAATAATGAATTTAACTGTTACCTCTTGAGACTGGAGAAGAATCTCTGTCTTAAATAGATCTGTCTCAGAAAAAAGACATACCTATGTGTGTCCAAAGAAGGCATCTGTCTTCATTGCCGTGCATCTTGGCTTGATTGACGAAATTGATATTTCTGCCATACAAGAGAAAGGTAACAATGCTGCTGTCAGTTATTCTTCATGTTTCAAATTTTCTTAGCAATAGAAGAGCTGAAATGTTTATCTCTTACTAGGTCTATAACCACTTCCTCCCACCTCCATACCAAATTTGGGGTGGTATTGCTGTGGTTGAGTTTCCACAGGGAACTCAAAAACACTGAGATGAAACAACAAAAGGCAAAATCTTGAATTCAGCGAGGCTTTCCATAGAGCCCCCCATAGCAGACTTAGTAAACTGCAGAAGAAGGGACTGGATATATGGACTAGAAGGTGAGTGAAAATCTGCCTGGGCTGTTATGCTCAAAGGGCAGTGGTAAGAGTGGTAAGGTGAAGATTAACTGGTGGCTGGTTACTGGGACTGACTGCTGGAGCGAGTGCAGAGGAGGCAACGAAGCTGGTGAAGGGCCTGGAAAACAAATCATATGAAGAGTGGCTGAAGGAGCTGGGACTGTTTAGTATGAGGAAGAGGAGGCTGAGGGGAGACCTCATCACTCTCTACAACTACTTGAAAGGACACTGTAGAGAGGTTGGTGCTGGTCTCTTCTCACAGGTAATTAACGACAGAACAAGAGGGAATGGCTTCAAGCTCCAACAGGGGAGGTTTAGACTGAACATTAGGAAAGAATTTTTCACAGAAAGAGTGGTCGGGCATTGGAGTAGGCTGCCCAGGGAGGTGGTTGAGTCACCATCCCTGGATGTATTTAAGAGCTGTTTAGATGTGATGTTGGGGGATATGGTGTAGGGGAGAACTTTGTTGAGTAGGGTAGATGGTTGGACTCGATGATCCCAAGGGTCTCTTCCAACCTAGATGATTCTATGATTCTATATTGTTCCACATCTTCATCACCAACCAGGCTGACAGGATGGGGTGTGCCCACAGAAAGTCCATAGATGGGACCAAACTGGAGGAGAGGGTAACATGCTTGAAGGAAGGACTGCCACCCAGCACCATGTCAACAGGATGGAGAAAACGGCAGACAGAAACCCAATGAAACAAAGACACATACAGAGTCTTGCATGTGGGACAGGATAACTGCATGCCTCAGTACAGGTTGAGACTCACTGGCTGGAAAGCTGCTCTACAGAAAAGGTCTGAGATGTCCTGGTAGTGAGGAAGTTAAACCTCAGTCAACAATGTGTCCTTGTGATGGTGAAGGCCAAACACAACCAGGGCTGTATTAGTATTGCTAATGGGCCAACAGAAGTGTTTCCTCTCTTTTGCCTAGCCCCTGTGAGGCTGCTTCTGCGGTACCATGCCCTGTTATGGGCTTCCCATGCAAAAGAAATGTTGGCATATTGCAGTTAGTCTGTGGAGCACATGATGTATGAGAGGGGCTCTGAGAGCTGGATTTTCTCACCTTGGAGAAGAAAAGGCTAAACGGAAGACAGGAGGGAATCTCATTTTTGCCTTCAGCTACCCAAAGGAGGATTATAGAGAAAACAAAACTACACACTTCTTTCCTTAAATTTTTAAAACTCATTCAGATGAGGCCCTGAGCAACTGGATCTAGCTTCAAATCAGGACCTGCTTTGAGCAGGAGATTAGTCTACAGACTTCCAGAGGTTCTTTCCAACCTCAGTTGTCCTATGTCTCTATGGAAGTGGCTGTGGGTTACTGCCGCACGGTTTCTGGGCATTTCCTTACCTCCTCTTCTTTATCTTCACAATGCCCAAATTTGGAATCTTCCTTTGTCCCCTCTCTCACAACTAAAACAACCTTACATTTGGAAAGTTCAAATATACATTGAGAGATTAGAAGTCATGCACCACCATTCATATCCTAGAAATGGAAGTTATATCTTTGACCTTATTCACAAATTTCTAGCTAGTCATATATTGTTGCCACACCAACACTTTACCCAGTCCTACAGTCTACGTAGTTTTTTTTTAATCTTCAAAAAAAAATTTCTTTCAAATCTGTAGTCACATGGACCAGATTGTGCTTCATTTTTTTGGGGGAGGAAGGAGGTTGCTGTAAAGGATATAATTAATGCAAGACTGCTTTGTGAGGAGATAATATCCTTGGGGGAAAGCCAGAGAGGGTGGAAGAGAGGTGGCTCTGATCGAGCTTGTCTTTTGAGTCAGTTTGTGCAGCTAGTCCCATTATAGTTTGACAAATAAACAGTGCATGAAGGACAGTCAGAGCAGTGAAGCTGCATTCCCATGGCCTGGAAACTTGGGAAGGAATCCCCCTCTTAGTTAGTAAGGCAGCGCCTAATGGAGTCCTCTGAGCAACTTTTGCTGTTATTGTCCACACTTCCTTTCACTGTGTCATCATTTGTGGGATTTTCAAGGAATTACATATATGTTTATAACGTAGAAGTTGATTTAACTTGCTGCTGGATCTGCTCTTTTTACCTTACTGAATCTCTGTGGCTGAGTAGTACCTCCCATGGGCAGAGGTTTTCAGGAGCAGGACCTACCCATAAGCCTCCAATATATGTGAAACTGAGTAGACTTTTAAGGACTTTTACTTTGAAAGAAATATCAGTGATTTTTTAAAAAAAATACTTCGCATGAGGTAGATAGTGTAAATGGAATATTTCTTCAAGGACAACCTATGCTAGGTATGGGATATTGTTCCATTTTTATGGTACTCAGTTTTGAAACAGAATGGTTGGGTTTTATTAAACACACAGGCCTTCGGGGCCCTTTTCTGGTAATTAGACACATAACTTAAATCCATAAAAGTGCTTTCTTGGAACCACTGTTGCTAAAGGGGTGACACAATTTACTTTTATCCTTGGCATGAGTCCTTGAAACAATCTATACCATTTTATTTCAGGATGTATAAACTAAATATTATTGTCAACAGTAGAAACAATTATGACTGGACTTGCTTATTCATGTTAACCCATAATATCATTATAGAATGATTTGAGGTTAAAGCTAAGAATACTAAAAAAATACATTTTAATTTTATATAGAATCCACAATAAATACTGCTGCAAAAGCCTCTGCAGAGAGTCAATAGAAATTTTATAGGGATTTAATAGGGAAGGAGAAATTTATGCGTGCAACCAGAAATACCAGGTTTGCTATATACTATGGATTGAGAGGGAATGGAAGAATATCAGGTTTTTTATAGAGAGGGAAGAACACCCTCTGTTTACAAAGTTGTACTTAGTCCTACTAGTTGAAAGCTTTTACTACAGCTTCTGGAGATATATGCCAGCCCTGACTTCCCCCTGTTCGAATGAACATAAGCAAAAATTTTTCAAGACTGGGTATGCCTCACTTCTCTCTGAAGCCATGTGACTAGAAGATCACATTTCAAGATGAAGCAAGGAGGATTTTCCAATGATACCCTTTTAAACCAGCATTTTTATTAACTCTGAATTGTACCTTGTAAATGGCAATGCTTAAGTTCATGTCACATCTAAGTGCTGACAGATCTAACTAGTTGCAGGTCTGTGACACTAGTTCTTGGCCATTACTTACTTACTGTAAACAGCTTGACTTTTCTTTCCCAACGCATGTAAATAAAGGCAGGCATCTGATTCAAATCACTTTTCCAGCTCATGAAACCATTGCGAAGATGCTGAGTACCGCACACTTAAAGAAGATATCAGATTTGAACAATCTGATTAGAAATATCAATCTAATTTAAAAAACAGCTGTGGGATCAGGAATTCGAGGAGGAAAGTAATCTAAAACAGCTTTTAAAGGTACCTGTTAGAAGATGATAGATATTATGTTTATCAAAAGACCAGAGACCTTTCACCTCTGTTTCGATACTTCCTTTCTCATATCAAGCAGCGCTTCACAACTATTTGGGAGTCTGCAAGAAGTTATTCAAGTTCTAGTACAAGGTTGTCTGTACCATAAATAAAATGATCCATGCTGAAATCTGCTAGTTTCTCCACAGGAGCCTCAGAGTAAACAACAATTTAATGATGATGGGGGAAAATGACTCTTTTTGTATGTGATCTGCCATGGCAAATTTCAGGTGCATTGTCAAAATAACGGTGAGGGAGTGTGTGCTTCCGCTCCCTATGTCACACAGCTCCTGTGAACAAATAGATTGGGACTTCTCAGATTGTCTTCTTTCACTGGGAATTGGCTTCTTTTTTCTTTAGAGAAAACCATGGAAATATCAGTGCTTAAATTGCAACCCCTACTCCCCAAAGCGGATAGTATTGCTGAAAGAGTCTCCCTCAGGCACTCTGAGGCACAGTCCCACTGTTTCTCTGCTCAAGGGGTATCTGTCAACCAATAAAAACAGCCTCAGCCTGTGGTCACTACTGTGCCAGAGTCCTTCAGCCTATTGTTAATGAAAAGTCTGTTACCACTGAAATGGAGTGTTTTTCCAAGGCTCCTGGCAAACGCTGAAGAACTGATTTGAAATATGAAAACCCTTGCATATAGGTGTCACCTGAAAGGAAGACAGCAGAAATAAGTCCTGAAAGGAAGAACCCTTTAATTAACAATATTTAGGGTCAGAGTCAAGGCAGAAATAGGAAATGGAAAAAATGAAGCAGGAATCAGAAAGCACCTAAGTCTGGTGTCAAAAAACAAAGTCTGAAAGCATGTGAGGAGCCAAAAGCTACAGATGAAGGCTTGAGGCACCGTTTAGCTAGGGAACAATGTGGGCTTCTCCAAATGTTACCTGTGGTTAGGTTGTGGTTACCAAACCTCAAGCTGAAAAGAGCAGTTCTTTGATCTTGCCTAATGAACCCCGGCTAGTGAGAACTGAAGCCAAACTCAGATGCCTGAAAGCAAGGCACAGGAAAGCAGGCTCCTAGTTTAAGGGCATAGCCTAATCTAGCGTTTGAGGTAAACTGCGGAGTTTGAGAAGCTGAGTCAATGGCTAGATGGTCGCACTGTGCTTTGTGCAGTATTCTGTTCAAGTATTTTGGTATTCTGTTTCTCTGGTAAGAACAAGATGTTAAAGAGAATGTGAATACCAGTTCAGTGCTCTGATGGGCACCAGCCCATCCAGGAAGTCATGGAAAGGATTTAGTTTCTCTCCATGGACTTTCGATCAGACTCACGAGGCCTTTAGGAGCTCGGTTTGTTGGGTGATTGTGAATCATTTTCTTTCTTATCCTACAGGTACATCCTCTACTTTGGCAGACTGACTGTTGTTGTTTTTCGAAGATCTTGAGAAACCGAGTGAAAGGAAGTAAGCATTAGACAGGGTAATTTTCCTGTGATGAATTAGGGCTGGGCATTCATTTGTTCCTTTGAGAAATCTTTGATCTGATTTTATATCTTAGTTGTCCTTGATGGGAAACAAACTGAGCCTCTGTCAGGAAGTCACAAGTGGGATAATACCTGTTCTTTAAGTTGCTTACCTACTTCCAGTAGGCTTAACGATCATCTGTCTTTCTCAGACTCCTGAGAACTTCTATAACATGCCGTAAGGAGGAAAAGAAGGGAGCAAGAATAGTATGGATCAGCATTTTAGGCCACGTTATAAACTACATGGTAATTTGGACGGCTGCATTTACAGCTAAGTTCTACCAGATGACACATACAGAATGAATCATAACATGCCTGAGTCTGCACACCCTTCTGACTGCAGTGAGCTCAGGGCAAGAAGGGGCAAAGGCATTAAGTACTCTGTTGTCTCCTTTCTCAAGAGGCCAAATCAAAGACCTGTCTCCTGCTTTTCGGATCTCTGCTTTTTGCCACAGCTGACTCCAGTCCAAAATTTCCGTGTCAGTAGTTTTAATATATATTTAATTATGTAATTATTACATATATTTACATATTTATGCACACACATACTAATAGAAATAACATATAAATGCTAACTTCCATGCTTTCAATGTTGTTTGTGTATCTCAGATGTGTGACTTGTGTTACAAGTAACACTGCCGTATGACTGCCAGGGAGTGAATTGCTGTTGCTGCAAGTAAGCTGCAGGAGAAAGCTGCCTGTTCCCTTCCCCAAAGCTTATGTTGCAAAAGATAGTAAGGAAGACAAAGCTCAGTAGACTTTTCTGAAATGACGTTCTTGCCCTTTCACTGACCTCTTTGCTGTACTTGAGCGACTGGCAGCACTAAGCTATTAAGAAACAGGGCGTGCACGTTGCACCCAAAAATCTTTCATAAACACCCGTCTATCATGGCTTCTTAGGTGGAAAATGTACTTTTGCCATTGCTCTTGGCATCTTGAAACAACATTGCACATCATTTGGTTCTCTGACATTATCAAAAGGGTCTAGTTGCATCTAGATCTTAGCAAAACCAAAACAGTTCAGTCTAGAGCATTTCCCGTGGACTCTTTTCCTTTTTTTTTTTTTTTGTCATTATGAATTGCTACTGACAATGTTCTTCCATGAGTAAACGTTTTCAGCATTCCTATGGTCTCATTCAGCTTTTTCCTATAGGTCTTGTTGAGACAGGAGGATGAAAATAAACACAATTCTGGTGGGTGAATGGATATCTTGGAAATTTGTAGTAGGATGTAAGAGACTTCTTTTTTCTTCTTCCCTGTTTTTAGTCCTGGCTAGACTTCTGTTGCATATGTGGCAATTGCCTTCTGCATAAGGAGAGCACATCAGTGTTCAAAAGTCATTTTTTATTTCACAGCCTACAGAACACACTTTGAATATTCTTTTGAAAACACAAACTTCAGTCCTTGGGTTACACCAAACCTAAATGAGAGCCTGGGAACAATGAGGCTTATTTTCCTCAGCTGAAAAAAAAAGCAATGGAGTGAAAAGCTGAAGTCTTGATCTTAGAAAAAGTGCTTCATGCACCCTCTGAAGGAGCTCTTTCCCCATTCTGCCTCTTTTCCCCTGTTACCACCAGCTGCCATCGCATGATGGTTGCAATGGGTAATTACACCTTCTCATGAAGAAGTAAGGGGAAATTCAGACAGTTCAGTGAGCTTAGTTTATACTCTTATATACTCCCAGTAAGGCCTGCCTGGGGCCATTTTGCAAAGGTTTAGTTAGGCTAGCCCAGTGACAGCTGTTTCTTTCATCATCTGTTTTTCATATGTTACATTTCTATTTAACGTTGCTCTCTGTCAGGCCTAATTACTCTTTTCTTTCGAGGGGCTGCTTTCTGAAAGGAGCTAAAGAATTTATTCTCCAGGCTAAAAAAAATGCATTGAAAAAGACCTAGACAGAAGTATATTACCCTGAAAGCAAATTTTGTTTTGGCTTTAATGCCTGGAAATGGGGTAGCAGAAATGGAGTTAAATACCTTATTGGAATTAGTCATTAGCCTCTCCACTTCCCCTCTTACAAGAAGGCAGAAAGCTTGAGGCAAGTCCCTGGCAGCAGTTGCAAAGTTGGGTGGGGATTCCCTTCCACAGCAGAAGGAGCAATTATTCGCTGTCATTACTTGATCCTTTTTAATTAGCCTTTGGACATCTATTTTACAACTCGGTTTCTCTCCGATGGCATGAAGTAGCGTTGGGGTCAGGTGAGTGCCACTGTTCTTTCTCTCTTTTCTGTGCCTCTGAAAGCCCACCGACTCCCACTCAGAGGATCACCCATCAGTAAGGATGGAATAATTCTCAAAAAAAATGACTTAACCCTAATGACATGTGTACTAGATTCTAAGATCAAAATTTCATGTTGAAATTGCAAGTCAGTACTTGAGCAGATTAGGCTCACATGCCAGACTTTCTAGCCATTCAATACTATTCAATTATGTACCAACAGAAATGATATTCAATTTCTGTACCAACAGAAAACCAGGAAAGTTGAGGAGAAAAACAAGAGGGCAAGAAATCTTCTGAGAAGTCTGTAGGGCGGAGGTAGCTAACACGAAGATAAGAATCTAGGGCAAGGTTTTGCTAAGGTTTGATATATCGGTCTTATTTGTAAAGACAGGCTAATTTTGTGTCAGAATGACCCAGAATTACAGAGACTTTTCCATCTATGTACTAAGGGGCTATATTTCATGCAATTTTTATGTATTAGAGTTCTTGTATCTCATTTCACTACCTCTTCCCACATAAAATAAGCTCTATGACAATAAATGCTGGAGATTTCTGGACTGCTCTATGTTTTCAAAGGTCTGACAAAGCACTGATCATTACAAGAAGGCAATGATCTTTCATAACAGTTTTTCTACATCAGCATTCAGAAAAAGTCCCAGTAAACTTCACAGATCTGACACCTAATTAAAACCAACATTAAACCATGCCTCTTCAGTTTTGATTCAAAAACCAAATCAGATTCTGATTTCCAAATGTAAATAAGAAGCCGATTCCATAATTGTGAAGCGTAAATACAAAAGGCTCCAGCCACCAAACGTTTTCAATTTATATTTAGGACAGCTAATAAATCAGACTCTGACCTCAAAGTATAACTGGAAACATAAAATCAAAGTCACTTGTAAGGATATTCTGGAGTAATATGTGAAGAACCAGATAGGTAAACAAAAATACTTTAAAAATATCAGTATAAAATATTACTGCTAACCGATGAAAGGTTTTCAGCTCCAGGGTGTTTTGTTCGAAGACTTTTCCAGACTTTTTTTTGCTTTACAGTAAACCAGCTGCACTTACTTATGCAATCGAGCATGCTACAGTATTGTATCAGTAAATGAACTGAAGCTGTTTGCAGGGTACCAGTTGGGGGAGTTTTCTTAAACCAGCACACAAAGATTAAATGCTACTGATAATGTCTGTGCTGAGTGGTCACAAACTGCCACTAGAGACCTGTTCCAACAGTGTCATTATAAAAATTGCAGGGTGATCCTTTATGAATGGCACCTCCTGTGATCTCACTACGCTCTATGCCAGAAATAGATTTTTAATCCATTATTTAAGAATCCGTTTCCAATCTTAGCTGAGGCAAGCAAGCGGAGTATCTTCATCTGGAACTCCCTTGTGGTCATTCTTCTATCTCAGACATAGAATTCACCCTTGTTTTTCCATTGTTCACTGACAATGAAAAAAGCCCTGCTCTTTAACTTACTTCGTTTTTCCTTTACAGTTCTCCAAAGAGAAGGAACAGTTCCTTGCCAAATACTGCTGTCAGTCTGACATAACTGTGGGCTTGATCACATGAAAATTGAAAGTGTTTCTCTTTTCAATTGATTAAATGATTAAGTACAGACTTCTTTAATAGAGCAGTCAGCATAACTCATCCATAAACTCAGCACGGAGCACTGTGTTCACCATGCTCTAAATTGCTGACAAACAGTTTATGGATTGTCACATTTGGCAATCTCTGTACAGAAAAAAGGCCAATCTTAAGCTGAAATAAAAATAGGTGCTTTAACCAGAACTTGGAAGCAACTGGGAGGATGAGAGGTTGTGCGAATATATATCAAAAACTTTCAGCTTTTCGTTTCTTGTTTTACTAACTTTAGTTTTATACATTATCATAACTGTCCTTTCCAGTCAAGTAACCATCTGTAAACAATGTTAAGATTTTTTTATCAGGTAATTGGATAACATTTTTAACATATTCAGTTAATGCTGGACATCAGTGAAATAGAATGGTAGCTAAAGGAGTGAGAAAGGTGAACTTGGAACACCTTGACTCCATTATCTTACTCTCATAAATCGCCCTGTCTCAGGTGACACAGACCTTAGAGTTTTTTTCCACATCTCCACCTTCTGGCAACTTTTTGAAAGTTGACAATTGTGAATTTTTTTAGAAAAGTGTTTTGTTTTGACTTTCTGGAAACACCTAGTATTAAAAAATAAAATAAAATCATGCCCAGTAATTTTAACTACTTGGATAGATATATGGTTCCATTTCCATAACTCTTGGGTTTTGCATCTTCCAGAGAATCTCTGCAGAACTAGGATGTCAACTTGCCATGTGTTTTACAAACTTCTGGGAAAAGATACATCTTCATGCAAAGTGATTACATGTTTCTAGGCCCCATCTCCTCTAAGATGATCTAGATGAACAGGTCTTCATGGCGACCCTTAAAGTAGATCACTGAATCATAACCCAAATGGCAGGAATCAGCAAAAACAAAGTGCAAAAATAAAAGAAGTAGCAACTCGTGTAGCATATGTATAAAGTTTGTGTATAGTTTTGCTTTATAAGGTAAGAAAGAACCATCTGCAATTCCATGGGTGTCATCTGACTCTTCAATGGCAGCTATTGTATCTGCTGGGTAAAATTAGGATGCTTTAGCAAGGGTGTGCGAGGATTAAAGATTAGAATAGCAGAAGCATCACAGATAAGAATTCAGCAGCTTCTTTATATACTAGACATATCCTAAAAAGCCAAAATATTCTTGACCTGATTAAAACTGGTCTCTAAAAAGCACTGAAAATCTGCATGGCATAAAACTGCCCCAAGAATAATGTTTCTGGACGGTCTTGTCTTTATTTAAGTAGAATATAGATTCAGGGCAGGATTACTGATTTTATTTTTCTTAGCTTATTTAAAGCAATTACTGTAGAGGTTATTATAAACACCGCCTTTCAGTTTCTGTGACCATATGACCAGGATTAAGAAGTATTATCTACCCTAGAACATGGGCTGGCATTGCAGTGTATCTCACCATTAGCTGATATGGGGAGGACACAAACTGGATGAAATACTTCACTGACTGACAGACATTTACAGCCATATCAAGGATGAAAGCTGGCAAAGGAAGAAATCAGAAGCCAAGATAGAACAAGAAAAGGTCTTCAGTATTTCTACTAGCCTCTTTGTTGCTTTTAAATCCAGAGAAACTCTTTTGCAGGTATGTCTGCCCTTTCAGCATTTAGATGCATACCCGAAAGCTGTGGATTTCTGAGGGTAAGGCATCTACAAAAGCCGTCTTTTTCTACCTTCTAGTTTCCCTTTGACCTACCAGTAGCTGTAGATTTGAAGTTCTCTTCCTGCATTGGGAATATACCACCTAACATGTAAAAGGCTGTAATATTTCAAGAACCTGAGTAGTAAGGTAATATTAGGAAAATGTTTCCTCTTTCAGAAGTTCCTATGACCCTGAACTGTGCCACAGTGCCAAATCACAAATGGTAATTATCTAATTTTGCTACTCTTCTTCATAGTGAAATGGACCTTATTTATACCATTTAGTACAACTAGTCCATCCAGTCACAAAGAAATCACTTCCTGTGCTGTGAACCTTGGTTCCAGAATAGTACAATATCTTTGCTTTTTAAAACCTTTCCTTCCATCTACCCCTCACATATGCTAATAAAACGCTTCTTGACATAGAGATACATTCTTTGCTCCTGACACAAAGAATGAGGAAAAAAAGCTCCATAA
Organism: Calidris pugnax; assembly: GCF_001431845.1. NCBI lineage: Eukaryota > Metazoa > Chordata > Aves > Charadriiformes > Scolopacidae > Calidris > Calidris pugnax. The sequence continues at coordinate 1,833,692 of NW_015091152.1, forward strand.
CTGGCCATTTTCCTTACATCATCTATTTTTATAGCATTTTATAGACGCTAATAGAGTGTTATGGGTGTCATCCAAATTTTAGTGACATAAGTGAAAAAAACATTTCAGTGACTTCAGCAAGTTTTGGATGTTACATGACTGATGTTCATTGCGTAAATCTGGACAGCTTTCATTCAGAGAGCAGTTCTAAATTTCAAACTTTACTTTTTTCTGATAATAGTTTTTGTAGTAATGTCTTTTTTGTATAGAATTTGTACATGTTTAGTTTTTGATTCAAAGCAGAATAAAGTCAAACAGCTTTGATAATTTTATGACACTGATAATATTTGTCAATGTCTGATGTGTAGAACTACTACATGTCAAGAAACCAATGTGGTCCAAGATTCAGACAGTGGAGAGATTAAAATTGTGACTCTATAGTTTCCCTATTTTGTGTAAGACATCACATTTCACTCACTCATATTTTTAAATACCGTGTATATATAATTCTTCTATAGTAATATGTGTGTGTGTATATATATAAATTATGACATCAAAAAAATTGAGAATGCAGGCACATGATCATTTGACTTACTGACATTAATTTAAATTTGTTTATTTTGGTAATTTCTTATTAAAGAAGAGTTAACAAAGATTCAGAAAAGGGTGGAAGTACAAATGAGGACAAAACTCCATATTAATTTTGGAGTTAAATCGATTTTATTTAACTAGAATAGCTGTTTGCTAAACACTTGACAAATTATTTTAATTGTGAAAGGTATTTTAACAGACATTGTATTTCTTTTGCAGATGCAGATTCTTCTAGCTTGTTAAACATTTCTAATGGAACTCTCTAATTACATGGACCGGCTTGAAAAAAAATGTTATTTTAGAATGTGCCTGCATTGGAACAGTTTCTGGACAGTGAATTTAAAGATTTCAGAAGATGCTTATGACATTTGAGGAGGTCCTTCTAGTAATTAGAAACCATAGGCTTATTTTGGTATTCAGTTTTTCAGCCACAAGTCTTGGTGCAATTTAAGCAAGTTACTAGATATTGTATCACCAAAAAATGGGATTTTTTAAATTTTTTTTTTTAATTCTGAGCCAAAACTCTATTTGAATTTGGCATTGCTTCTTCTATGCATGATGCAGAGGGCAGAATGGCACATGAAAGTTTGAAAGTTGGGAGCATTGCTACATCTGCTTAATTTGCTATGCAAATGAGCATACACAAGTAGTAAGTACTTAGGTCCTTGCAGGTAACTGTTTAGTTGTGACTTATTTGGAAACAAGGCTTTCCCTTTTATCCAACAACTGCAGCACACGAATCACACAGAGAGAAAAGTTTTATTTGGTGTTTCTCCTTTTCTGCTTTATGTTTTATTTTTGATATTGTTCTTCTTCAAAATCTCCATTAGCTTTTACGTAAAGGGCTATTTGGTTCAGTAACCTACTGCTTAGGGCAGAGTCATTGTGGGGGAGATCATGAGGTATTTTTCTTTATTTATTGGGCTTCAATATTCCTAGAGAGAGAGGAAGTTAAAGGAAATGAGATGAAGAAGGGAGGAGCAAAATAAAAATGTGTGTTATTGTGGTGGGTTGACCTTGGCTGGCTGCCAGGTGCCCATCCAACCACTCTCTCCCTACCCATCCTCAGCAGACAGGGCGAGTAAGTAAGATGAAAAAGCTTGTGGGTCAAGATAACTACAGTGAGAGCACTTCCCAGTCATTGTCAATAGGCAAAACAGACTCAACTTGGAGAAAATGCTTTTAATTTATTGCAAATAAAAATCAAGTTGGATGGTGAGAAGCAAAGGAAAAAAATAAAACACACCCACACTCCCTTTTTTATCCCAGGCTCAACTTCACTCCTTCAGTGGAGGGAGGACTCATCTATGTCCTCCCCTTCACCCCCCCGGGTGGTGCAAAGGGATGGGTAGTTGGGGGTTATGGGGCCAATCCAGAACAGTTCCTTTCTGCTGCCCCTTCCTCCTCCTCACCCTTCCTTCCTCCTCACCCTGTTCCCCTGTGAGTCCTCTCCACAGGCTGTTGTCCTTCAGGATGAATCTGCACCAGCATGGCATCCTCCACAGGCTGCAGAAATGAAATCTGCTCCAAAATGGTCCTCTGCATCGGCAGCAAGGGAATACCTGCTCCACTGTGGTATCTTCCACAGTCTATAGTGGAATTTCTGCTCTGATGCCTAGAGCACCTCCTCTTCCTCCTCCATCTTCTCTGACCTTGATATTCACGGGGTTGTATCTCACACTTATCTTCCTCACTCCTCACACTGTCATGAGTGAATTTTGGCCTTTTTAAAATATGTTTTCCCAGAGGTGCCACCAGCTTGGCCGGTGTGCTCAGATATGTACTGTGATGAGTAGCCCCTTGTCACTTCCCACGGAGACCACTCCTGCAGCTCTTGCCAAAACCTTGCCATGTAAACCCAATTGCAAAGATAAGGAAAGCTGACTGTAGCTTAGAAAAGCTGAGGGTTCTCAGTCCCAGTTTTTCCTCCTTGAAAATTACACATGGGAAGCTTCTTTCCATGCGGAGATTACAATTTGCCCTCACAGTGCACTTCTCCACTCCTCTGGATCATTCATGTGTTGCTCTATAAGTGAAGTTATCAGAAGGAAAGAGGCAGAAAGGCATAAGCCAACAGACACCTTTGGGAGGATGGTCATTATACACTGTCACAGCTGAAGAAACTGCCAGCCAGAATTGTTACATGAACCATCTGTTTGCTGTTCATTAATATTCAGGAAAGTGAGAAAATCTAGTTGAAAATCCCATGAGAATCAAACATTCTGGGGAGAGGGACAGCACGAGCTGATTCTCTGCTCACCTGACACTCCTCATACACCTCCAAAGAAAAAATGGAGCCATGTGAGACCACAGTGGATGTTTCCAATAACTCCTCGGACTCTCTTTAGGCAGAAACAGTGATCATGCTATGTGTACAAAGAGTATAACAGAACTACATTCTAAAGAAATCTTAGTCTTCTGTAGCCATTTAAAGCATCTTGGTAAGAAAAGTGAAGGTATTTATATTCATTTTGACTCCTGTCATCTTGCTTCTCTGAACGGAGTTAAATATACTATGCAACAGCTGTGACAAGAGGTTGTGTATCCTCTTACCTTATTTCAGATTCTCGTTCAGGTACTTGTTTTCCACTTTTATACTGCCTCTTGCTTCACCTCTTTTCAGCTCTGGCTTCTTCTGGAATCTTTCCTCATCTATCCACTTTACTGCTTGGTCCAGCTGGCTTCTGGGTTCTTTTACCTGGTATTGTCCTTGTTTTGTGCTCTGGCTTCTTCACAGGCTTTATTCTATTCTTGTTCTTATTTGACTACTTTCTGGCAAATCTTTTCTCTTTTCTAGCCCTTATCACTGTGCCTTCCAGCTTCCACTACCTGCTCAGTTTGGCAGTGGCAGCAGCAGCAGTAGATGAAAAACAGGCATGAGACATACTTACCCCTATATGGTATCCCTTGTGTGATGGCCATGATGTTTATCCCACCCTTGCTGTAGACTGGTCAGCATATGTGTTTACCCTGGCCAGTTGGTCTAAAAAGAAAACATAAACAAATCACAGACACTGTAAATCAGATTAATACAATAGGAGTGTTTCTAATCTTGTTTATGTCAGTTGTATAACATTGACGTAAGTGTGGTCACTCCTGGTTTACCTGGTTATTTGTGCAATTTGAGTAAATAGCTGTGAAAATGAACTGCCTTGGAAGAATAAGGTGAGCTTGGGCTTAACTCCTGACTCCAGTATTACACCACTAAAGTACCTCTGAAATCGGTGGCATTGCTCTAGCATAAAAATGTAGTAAGCTGTGGGGAATGAAATCCTGTTTTGTTGCCTCTGAGAATTTTCGGAGTCTGCCTGATATGGCATGAGTCAAAAATATTTTGTTATTCACTGCTTTTTCTAATTATCAGATTTGTCTCCAGTCCATTTTGTGGTGTTGGCCAGGCACTTGATCTGAGTCAAATTTTCCATACAATCCACACTGCTTTATGTTTCAATGTTTTTTTTCTTCTGCCTTAAAACCAGAACAGAAGAGCTGGGTAAGCATGTACAAACCTGCCTGATGAAAAGACTTGTTTTTCCTTTTCCCTCACCCCTTCTTTCCCATTTTATGTTCATACAAAGATGAAACATGGTTGAAGTCACATAATGTTTAGAATTATGAATTAGGAAAGTGATTAGCAGATCATCAATCCATTCACTTGCCAGTGGACCACTTCATCCACACAAGTCACTCTAATTAAAGAAGCCAATCTCTTGCAGATAGCTTTCGTTTTTATAATAAGTAACTGTGGTATATGTCTGATATTGGTTTTTGAACACTTGTTTCAGCATTTCTCAATGCTAGTTAGTCTGTGGAGAGTATTTTAGGGTTGAAAAACATCTCTAGTTACATAAAAGCATACTGGAAACAGAAACAACTGGAATGAATAAGTAAAAAATCCACCCATCCCTCATCACTGACTGGTCTTATCACTTGGCCCAAGTTTCTACTTATATTCTTCCCATTATGCCGGCATTGTTTTCCTCATCCATGTCTACATTTGGAGCAAGGATGTTCACTTCTGAAGTTTAGGTGAAATTTCATCTGCAAGTTTCTTGCTGTCAATTTTATGTACTGCAGTCTGGATCCACGATGGACAATTTGGTGGAAAAGGGGGACTACTTGGTCAGTTCCACTGAATTTTCTGAGCACAGGGTAGTCCTAAGATGCATTATTGCAAGTACTGATTCAGAAAAACCGATTTCCTACTGAAGAGCACAGGCATGTGGCTTGTAGGTTTGCTATGTTGTCTTGCTTAACAAAAATACACATAAAAGCCTACTTTGTTTTTCAAGCCATGACTGAAAGAGCTCCATTGATGAAACTGTGGCTTTTGGACAAAAAAGGGGATGGTCTCTTTCCATCCCTCTTTCCATTGTACTAAAAAATTTCAGTGTTGTTGCCTTTGCTAGAAAATTCCCAGTGGCATTGGCTTTGGACATCAGAGATTGTCAGAAGCCTGGCTTAAACTATTCTAAACTGGCTTTTCCTGAAATTTCCAAGTCAGCAGAAATAAAAGAACCCAGTAGCTGCTGTTGCATTTCAGTTGCTTTTATTTTCCTGAGTGTGTCTTGAGTTGTGTGCTGCCTTTGTATTATCCAGGGTCAAAGACATCAACACAAACCAAATGTTTCTGAAGCTGAAAAAAACATTAAACTTCTGGTCCAGGTGAAACTTCATTTTTTTTTCAAGATACCAAATAGATCTGAGTGTTACATCCGGCCTTAAATGTTCTGGTTTAGTTTTACACTTTTGAAATGAAATCTTTTTCTTACCCTGACTGATGTCAGCTGAAAGAAAGTTCCAAGTAAAACGCCCTTTACAGTGCTATTTTAGGGTTGAGGCCATTCCTCCTCTCCTCTCCTCTCCTCTCCTCTCCTCTCCTCTCCTCTCCTCTCCTCTTCTTTTCTCTTTGTCTTTCCATTTCCCTGATGCAATCCTCAGTCTGGCCTTGGGCTCATCTCACAGACACTAAAAAACAACAACAACAAAAAGTAAAAGCAGAGGGACCCTTAAAACCTCAACATTTTGCTTTCAGAGTAGGCTCAGAACCTAGTGATTAGCTTCCTCTGAAACAGCTTTTCTGATTCGCAAGCTTAGAAAAATTGGAATCATTGAAGTCCTGGTGGGAGATAAATATCTTTTTTTGTTGTGTTTTTTTTTTTTTTTTCTTTGAGCCTATAACTCGATTTGGCATGAAGTCCTGGTGGGAGATAAATATCTTTTTTTGTTGTGTTTTTTTTTTTTTTTTTCATTGAGCCTATAACTCGATCTGGCAGTGGAGAAGTCTACAAAAGAAACACAAAAGAGAGAGGAAGTAGCTCAGTAAGGCTTGGCAAATACCTTCAAAGAGTAACTATTCTTCCAAGTTTGATCACTACAGACACAAGTAAATGCATATTAGTGTATTGCCTTAGCTAGGATTTTTCTGATGAGCAGAGGGAGTGCTTAGCGGGTAATATACCACCTCAGTTCTTTTTGCAGCAATTAATCTCTCGTGTTTGGTTTTACACTGCTTTACAGTTGGCCTCACCAAATTGCCAAAGGTCAGATTGTTTGTCCAAGGTCACCAAATGACTCAGTAGATTAAGGGAAAACTGAACTCAGAGGACCACCCTGCTTTCTAGCTTTTGTTTTAGGGATTCAACCTACACAGTTTCTCTGGTATTTCACACATTCCAATAATCTCACTGGCTATCAGCCATAAAGATATTGCAGAAATAAGTACAGTGATATATAACTTCAAGCTGAGGGAAAATACATTGGACAAGCATGATTTAGTTCTTCTGCATTTAAAATATCCGTAAGACTCATGGCTCAAAAATAAAAGAATATGAGAATACTACTGTGGCTTTCCCTGTGTTTATTAAGATGAATAAGATGAATCTTTCATCTTATTTCACTCTTGCACTAATGACACATATTCAAAGTCCCATGGCTTTGTATCCAACTTCTCAACTTACTCCTATCTGAAAATGAAATTAGTAGCTTGACTGTTAAGACTACATTCCTGTTGATGTCCTCTGGATGCAGAATAGATAAATTCCACATTTCAAAATAAGGTATTTATTTACAGTTTTCCCATTTGTAAAAACTGAGAGTTAGAGATGTGATGAAGTTCTCAGCCCATCAATAGAGCAAGTAAGGCAAACTTTTGTCTAAGAACTTGTTCCCTAGCCAATAGTGAAAGTCTTGTAAAAGTGAGAAACTGCCTTATTCTAAAGTACATCATATTCTAAAAAAATTGGATCTGGAAATGGAAGAGTTAAGAAGCAACTACTGAATAAATTTCATTAAGGAGCAACAGTAGTAACTGACCCTTGTGAAACTGTGTAACAGGACAAAGCTCTATGTTGCTGTAGCAAGATTTGCAAGTATGTCCCAAGACCTTGCAAGTGGTTAACTTGTAAGAAAAGGACCTTTCTATACTTTTCTTCTTTATGATGGCGTCCATTGACATCTTAACATAACGACCAAGTGTCTGCCTGACCTGCCAGTTTGCATAAACTCTCAAAATAGTCATTATATCATTTGGATTGAAATAAATCTGTCTCCTGTCTGAGGTTCTGTATGTTCCACTTGACACATTCCTCTGCAAACCAGCTCCAACCTCATTGGTAAGCCTCTCCCTCTCAGAAACTTTGGTGAGAATCTCCCAATATTCCCTTTCTACTGCCATTTCCAGTATTTTAAGCCTCTTTGCTTTGGGTTCTGTGTGAGTTCCTTGAAAAGGTACTGGTCAGTTCAGATGTCTTCTGAGCCAGTGTGTCGCTCCATTTCCTTCCGTAAGAAATACTCCCATCAGCCAATGGTGGTAATCAACTTCTAAAGACATATTCACTGAGGGTTTGTTACCTTAGGGTGTCCTCCTTGCGTGGTGAGAGGGCAAGGAAAACAGAAAAAAAAAGCATTTAAAACGTTTTGAAGGGAATGAAGGTGTTTACTTGTTAGCCAGAAAAGGAGCTTCTGTGTGTTACATGAGTCTATACAAATGGAATAGATAAGTTGCCAGTAGATGGTGGTCAGGATTGGTAGCAGAGTTCCCAAGTTTTACAGTACCATTAAAATGTGTGTAAATTGTTTCCTTCAATTTATGTTAGCTATCAGTATAGAGCATGCCCTGTTGGAAACCCCACTGCTTCCCACATCTCTGTGAAGAAACACTGCTGTTTCCTCTTCACTGAAAATCTCTGCATATATCCCCAGCTTCATCTGTAACTCAGATGTGCCTAGAGGAGCAGAGTTGTAGAAAATTCTGCTGTAAGTTATGCGATCCTCCTGACTTATGGATCAAAATGTATGTGCAGAAGTGCTGCGGGAATGTGGTGTGCAGTGAAAGTCCCACCGTCAAAAGTTCACAGAAACATGTGTGGATCTACCAGGCAACATTTCGTCCTTGATAGCTCTTCCTAGGAGTCACAGGATACAGCCCACAATATGATGTCAGTCAATTAGAGGGGGCAAACTTGAGTCTTGTTGCTTTCATGGAGCCCTGGCTAGGAATTCACAAGGTCAGGGCAGAACCTCAGTCTTCAGTACTGTGGATCCCAACTCTCTGCTCCATTCATTATCTCTGCCCCTTTCTATGCTTTGTGGCTTTTTTTAGCAGCTAGGTGGCTTGGGGGACTCTTGCGTGATCATCTTGGTACAAACATTGCTTTTTAAATGGAACCAGGTACAAGATCAAATGGTGAATTACAGTCCTTTACTTGAGCACCTGAAAGTCAAAACAACACTTACTTAGAAATGATCTTTTGAGGACAGCTAAGTAAGAGCTTGTAAGAAATAGCATGGCTGAAAAACAGCCATTTTAGACAAGCTGGGCGTACCTGCATATGCAGGTTTCCAGGTTTATGTGAAAGAGTACCACATTACTTATCCTTTCGTGGCTATACTTGACTTGCTTAGGTTTTGTTTCTTGGTAGCTCTGGAAAAATGGTTTAGTAGCCAAAAAATCTGTACTTAATTAGACACAAAAACCAGCAGACAGGAAGTCTATTTCCTCACAGAGATACTGTGGTTTATATATTCTGCCCTAATATGAACAAGTCTCCTATTATTTTCTGATGTCTCCTGTTTAAGATGCTCTGAGTAACATTAAAGCTCTTTTTTTTTGTACACCAATCATGAAAGAAGACCTGTCAAGATACAGAGATGCTAGGTTTTTCAGTATTGGATGGTTCCTAATTCCATTTGAAAACAGCTTTTGCCTGATTTTATTTTATAGGAGTTCATCCTATTTAAAAGTATTTAAAAGTAACTGTGGGTATGTGTGCAGGCTTGGGGGCAAAAACTGATAATGACTGTATACCAGTACTCCCACCCTGAATTTCATCAGTGTTCTAAGTGGTGGTTTTATTTCCTTGTTACTTGAGGTTAATCCAAATATTTAGTGATTGGAAGCTGTTTAGGACAAGGGCTCTGTGTTCATGAAGTATCTCATAGAAAGGGCCACCAGAGATCTGCTGTAATATAATAATTAATGAACAATAATAATATCTGCAACCAAAGAGGAGGTGAGGTCTAGTGGGAGGTGTCGCTGCCTGTGGCAGGGGGGTTGAAACTAAATGATTTTTAATGTCCTTTCCAACTCTAACTATTCTACAATTCTACAATTATAAGAGATGCTATTCTCCTCACTTAAATTTAGAAGCTTTGTGGGAAAAGTAAAATAGTAATTTTTTTACCTAGAAGTGGTTTAGGTTGTCTTAGGACTCTAAGAAAATGTCAGAAAATCTTTGAATTTCACTGTTACTTTTGATTCTGTTCAGACAGTATTCAGAATTTAGGTGATGAGTGGCCAAACAACACCCACCTCCTTCAAGCAAAGGAGGAGGCTGTTGTGGGTTAGTAACTAGCACGATTCCTTAAATATTAGAGGCAAATTAAGGTATGCAGCATGACTTACATGGAATGACAGCTTTAAAAAGCCTATTCTCACTGTGCTATTGTTCCTTGGGGTTTTTTTGGGGGGTGGGGTGAGGGAAGTGTGAGATTTTTTGTTTTGGTGTTGTTTTTTTTTTTCCCACTTGGGCTTGTTTTCTTTAGGTTAATTATTACGATATAATTTTTTATGTCGTTGGAAATTCCAAATTCATTAACTTTTGAAGTTCTTTCTTGTGATTCCACAGACCTTTCTACTCTACTGTGAAGGTTTCCCGCATCCAACATTTGCTCTACTTTTTCTCTTCACCCTATCCTAGCATTCCGTCTCTGTTGCTATATGCCTTCAAACTTCATTATTCTGATTTCACTCTTCCTCCCACAGAGCCGAGGTAGCATGAGTACTATATTCCATTATCACCATGAATGGAAAACAAGGAAGAAAAAAAACTTGAAGATGAGGCCAGTGTTGACAGTGCTGGAACAGGAACTCTTGAAAACCTGATCCATGCCAGGAGATGTGGCAACAAACATGAGTCTCTTACCCAGATATCATCCTACTCCATCACTATTATAAACATATCTGAATTAGAACTGGAGTTAAAAATAAAAAACCCCTGAAATCACTGCACTGCAGTGCTTGCATTGCTTCTGAAGAAACTATCCTTCCTCAAGCTAAAATCACCTATTTATTATTTCCCACTTGCAATCACAGCCTTAGGTATGTCCAAAGCAAGTCCTTTAGAGCATGTGGAACCCCTTTCTATATCTCTTGTCCAAATTCATGAATACATTAATTTGCCAACTGACACTGTCTGTCTGTGAGGTACCCATGTGTCTGGAAAACAGTCAGGACCTGGAGAAGGCCTGTGTTGTGGCTCCTCTGCAAGTCAACCTTTCATTGGGGTAGCCAGGAAGACCGGAACACAAATAATTCGTGAAGGAGATACAATCCTGTGCCTTTTTTCATGCCTGATGTGGCTAAGGGGAGGTCTCTACTCCGGATATGGAGTACAAAGGGGATGTGCATGTGGAAGAGTTCTGGTCTCTCAATGGTTCTTCATTTGGGGCAGCTGCCATAAATTCTCAGAGAGACTTATTCCTCTTAATATATACTTCTTCAAGTAGGAAAAAAACCAGTTAAGCCCATTTACCAAGTTACAATCATGTTCATGTGTAGTAGCAACTGACAAATTATTGATTGTGAGCTAGCTCTCCGCAAGGCAGCGAATAGTCTGGCAATGTTTGGGCTGAGTAGTGTCCTCTCTCCCTATGTTTTTTATAAACAATGGGGTTGTGTCTGAGGAGACTTGCAGTTCTACAAAAGTGTTTAATTTTTCTTAACATCTCCAATTTTCACCATCTTTCTTCTTCCAGAAAAAGAGCAAATGTTTATTGATGGCATATAACCACTACCCTGCCTGTCCACCCTAGATCCCCCAATGCTCTTTTATCATCAGTGAAGGAAAAAGGTGGAACTATTAACGACATTGGTTTGGACCAGGAAAGAGAAAACATAGCTATAAAAATACCAGTGAGCTCCACGGTCCTTAACTTGGTAATGACAGCACAGATGAATTATGCTTTTCTCCAAAAAGAAGCGTGCTCTAAAGTAATCGCTTAAGATTATTTTGGGACTTAGTATGTTGCAAGCTGCTCTGATAGACCTACCTCTGTGGTATGTCTAAATTCTAGTATATTCTTTGCTACAGGCAAGATAAGGGACATGAAAAAAACAGACCCAATGGTAACATTATTGGAAAGCAGATTCCTGTTCAAACAAGCTGGAGATTAATAAGATAGATTTCTAGTGACTAGACTCATCTCTGGCTTTTGTCTTCCTTCAGTGTAAAATAGAAGACAGATAGTTAGATAGAGGAAAGTCTGGCAAAGGTAAACAGTAACGATGGAGCAAAGGAGTCATAACATTCTCCTGACGAAGCCCAAATGCCTGAATAGTGAAATACAGAGGAACGTTGATTAAGGTGACTGTCAAGCTTCTCATAGGCTGCCAACAGTAGCTATAGTATGCTATACAAAGCATACAATGAAGTCAGTTCAGATCTTTCTTTTCTATGCACCAACTTCTCTAAAATGCAATTATTCTCTCTCACAGAGGGATGTTCCATTTTTAATTCCTCTCTGCTCAGTTGTGTGAACGTCACCTGCTTCCCCATGTTTTCCAAAGCAAAAGGCACGTTGCTTGTTGTAAGTATTTCTTAAGGCTAAAGTTTTTGCTAGCAATCTTCACATTTCACAGTCCTCCTAGGAAATGTAAACCTATCTTTTAATGAAAATGCAATTCTCTGTCTTTACAATTTATGAAAATAATTACAACCTTTCTGTGTCTGTGCTTCAAAATAATCTGGCAAAATGGGTTATGTCTATTTTAAATAAGCAGTCGATTGCTTCTTTCTGATTAAATATAATATACAGTAATTGCAGGAATGTAGATTGCACAATTGTCTTTCCTAAGGATATATTCAGGTACAGAGGTAAAATACTAAAAGATGCAAAGCTCTATCTCACAGTTTTACAAAGCCAAATTGTGCAATTTTTACAGCTATAAACAAAAGAGATTTAAAATTTATTAATGTATTTTTCTGGAGAAAACAAAATGTATATTTAATATTGGATAGAATGCCAAAACAATATAGGAAGAGATAATCATCTAGTAACTCAGAATCCATTTTCAGTGGAAAAAAACAAGATACTTGGAACATCTTGACTTGATCTTTGAATGACATACTAGGTAACCTTTTTTTTTCTTCTTGTTGATAGACATTTGTAATGTGAGGGGGAAGGCATTTCCTGAGCCAAGTCATTTATATGAGCATAAAAGCCATCTTGTGATACAGATTAGACTGACTTGGCACCACTATAGATTAAAAATGCCCTTTCTTCCTTGTCTTGTAGTACCCATTTTCATTCTAAAACTGGTAATCCTATTATCATGTGGTATTATTTTAATATATTCAATTGTCAAAAGAGACAAATATGAAGGATATTCCTTTTAGGCTGACTAGCAAGCCGGGTATTCGTCATCAAGTGACCTGTTACAGATAAAAACTAATAGAACTAATTGCTTAACATTAAGCAGAAGCACAGAATAGGAGTTGTTATCTTTTTATGTAGAACCTTTGAATTCCAATTGCACCCTGTTCATAGAGACACACCAAATGATCTTGCTTCTGTGTGTGATGATCACACCACACTTTAAGAAGGCTGCAAATTAATCTATAACTTTGCCCCCCTCCCCCTAGTCCCTCTAATATTATTTGATTTGGGGGAAATAAGACTACTGATCTGTAAATATTTCTATCTTTGCATAAACTTCTAAGTTGCTAGATCTGGGATCAAGTGAAATAAACGAATCAAAAAGCCTAGTGTATGTAGAAATATTTACAGCACCAAAATCTAAGATATCAGTGTTTTCTTTTAAGCGGTGTAATTACACAAAAATTCAGAGACATGCTGGGGAGTACAAAAGGGACCAAGGTACCTAACTTCCACTGAATAAAAGTGTTGGAATGCCTTTAAAAATATAGTTGTAAAGAGCAACTTCCTGATGCCCTTTCATTCACACTGAGACATACTCTATTTTGCAATAGTTCTCCTGACTTCTCAACGTCAGGGTTATAGAACATAGACTGGAGAGGTCACATGGTTTTCTCTTCAGCACAGCAGAAGAGGAAGAAACTGGAATAAGATCTTCATGTTCGTTGACCTAAATATTAACCTCTGAAAGAACATCTGTACTGGATGAATTCTTTTAAATTATTCCAATTGGTCAGCATCAGAGAGTTTGGTGTTTAGGTTCAGGAAAGTACTTAAACAAGTACATATTTCCCCTATTTCTTAGGCACGCAGTTTTGAAATTTTAGGAAAAAAAGATATAGAAGAGAAATAGGAAAATCTGTTCATGAAATGAAATGGAAACATCATATGAAACAGATTTAAGTATATGCAAGTTACAACAGACTCCCTTAGGCATATATAACTTGAATGCTTACAACAAAAGATAACTTATACTGTTGTTCAATTTGCCAGTTTATTGCAAGCATGCTATTTTGACTCGTATTAAACAGTCTTGACTGATGACCTCTCTAATTTGTTTGGTGCAAACACTTTCTTTCAACGTCAGGTACTTATTTTTCTTTTAACCATCTACTTATTTGAGAGAAAAATCTATTATGGCCTGTGCAGACAATCCTGCTTTTTAATTGTGTTAAGATTTCTCTGCATCTGCTAGACAATGCATGAGAGCTCTTGGTGATGAGAGCATTGATTAACCTTGAAACATATAATCTGGTTCCCAGGCTTGGTTCTAAAGGGTTTTTGGCTCTCTTTTCAAACATGATTTGCCAAAAAGCAATTACTGGAATTACTGGGGAGCTGCAAAAAAACTCGCATTCTGGATTTTAAATTCACTTTCTTCTTTAATATATTAGGAATCTGAGCATGCTGCCTCCTGCTCCTTATCTGTTAAATATATGCAGTGATATGAGAAAAAGAAACTGTGAATGCTGCAATTCTAGTTCATTAGAAGTCGTCATAGAGGGAGCATCTCTAAAAGCAAACGGTGCCAAGCAAACAGCCAGGGCTGTTCATCAACTCTGGATTTAATAACTGCCTTATTAATATCTTACATGTTAGGAAAAATATTGTAATTGGGATGGATTATGTAGAACATGAGGAATGGAATAATTAATGGAATAATTAAAAAAAAAAACCAACAGTTTGCTTTGCTTCTAAGCTATTTGAGACTGGTTGATTCAGTGGTAACAATGGAATAACATTAGTGTCCAATTCCTTTTACTTTTCTATGTGACATTAGTGTACAGGTCTTTGTAGAGAGAACTTTTTAGTGGAGGACAACACTAGAAGATATTTTCTTCTACCTTGCTTGTAGTCAACAAGGGCCCTGGCCAGCTTGCTCAAGACTTTTCTTGCCTCAGTGGTTGGTTTGCAGCAGGGCAACCCAGAACACGTGCACTGTCTCTCATGCTCTGCCCCAACGCCTTAAAACTCTCCAAGAGTATCTGTGCAGCAAAGCAGGACAGGAGGGTGATGTCCTGACTTCCACGTTTCGTCCTGTCTGGGTTTTGCAGGTTAAGGCAATTTTTGTGTCCCTGACTGTCAGTGAGCCATCTTTTGTCAGCACTAATCAGCCTTGGAAACAATGGAAAGTGTACAGTGTGTTAAGACTTGCACTGGTATCTGATGCAATCTAAGTGTGAGACAGTCCTGTTGCATTACCTAATATGTCTAAATGAATGTCCCATAACCCATATTTTTATGCTGGGGAACTGCTGATTGCAGTAGCTGTTCATTAGAAGCACCTATACACCTCCAGATGATAATCCAGCAAATGAAGGACTTTTTAAACTGACACACATCCTTCTTATTCAAGGACATCAAGACCATTAAGCAGTGTTCCAGCAGAGGGGAACTTGCCCAGAAGTTCAAAGGGTGAACTTCAGCAGAGTGGGGATAAACCTTGCACTGTCAGGATCTTTTGCCTTGCAAAAGTGCTCATACAGGCTTCAGCATAAATAAGAACCAAATATTTACTTTGAGCATCAGCTGAGAAGGGCACAAGATTTTTGATAACCTAAAATAAAATTAATAAAAATATGTTACACTTTTTGAAGTTTTTTTGGTATTTTTTTGTATTTTGTTTTGGTTTTGTATCTTTGTTCTACTTTAAAGAGGAAAATGGATACAGCAGGTTAAAAAAACGCAAAACACGTGGAGATACACAGCTGTGCAATGAAATACTTAAAACACTCACTGGTCCTTTATTAATATATTTATTAAAGATCTACATTTTGTGATATTCCAATCTGGAATCAGTATTTTATTTTTTGTTGTAGACAGAGTATTAAAACACTCCCCAACAAATTAGGTATTTGATCATGGAGACAAAAAAGCAGAGAAAGTAGTGTGTGTGCACATTACAATTATATTATCAAGGATTTCTGTAATGTTATTATAGGCTGTTCCAAGTTACCATGTATGAAAACAAACCACACTAATTCCAAGGCCCAAAATGAGAGAAGTTAGGGAAATATAATCAGTGCAGCTGTGGCAACAATACTATTGTTAAAGTACAGGATAATTTCATAAACAGTGAGTAAGAAGTCAAGAAGGAAATAGTTGTAGACAAAATCATTGCTAGAAAACATGAAAGCAACTCTTTTTTTCCCATCCCATCCCCTCTCCACCCTGTGAAAAGATTATCCGTGGAAGGGGAAAAAAGGGTGAGGTTGTGGGTGGTGTCCTACATAAGGCCATAACACACAAAAAGTATGTGTGTTTTTTCTCTTGGAAGAAGATGAGGGAAAAAAAATGAGCCTGAATTTCTTTTGGAATAGATACTGTACTTTCAGGTGCCATATGTGGGCCATGCGTTGTATGAAATAAGTCTATGTTAAAACAAAAATAAAAGAGATAAAGGACATTAGACAATCCACCCTAACCATTGCTTGCAGCGTGACATAGGTGTTCCCAAGCTGGTTTTAAACTGCCTAGCTGTAAGAACTGGTGGCACTTCAGTTTCTGTGCCAGCAATGTGTAACACAGAGAATCAAATATTTCAACAAATGTTAATTTATCCTGCTTCTTATTGACAAAGCTACAAATGCCTTAGCAAAAAAAGAAATGCCACTGGGTCAACAGCTGTGGTTTGCAGTGGTTTTCATTCACTTTGCTTTGGCAGTATTTTAAGAACTTCAGTGGAATTGTTCCTGCTTGACATCACTGCAGAAGAATCATTCAAAGTCTGATCCCCTGATAAATGCTGTATCAAAAGAAACTGACGGTGCAATTCCCCTTTGCATAAGAGAGGCCAGGCTTTAACCCACACGTTATAAACTGCTTCTATGAGCCCGTCAGTGACGTGATAGACGAAACCAAAGGACGAAACTTGACTAGTGTATCATCCAAATTTACATTAAATAAAAGACGATTTTCCATCTGCGGGGAAATTTACTTAATATGAACTGCAAACATATGAAATGTGAGAGCAGGTGTTTCCTGATAGCACTGAAACTACAGGTATATGAAAAGAGGTTACTAGTCTAGCCAGTTTTCACTGTACAGTTGTTAACAGTGTTTGGCTCATACACTTCAGTTTAAAGCATTTCTAGATTATAGTTTTGGAGAATGGCAGTTCTGCTGTTCATCTTTGCCAAGATAAAAAAGGGATTTTCACTGCTTCTTTTGAAGTTCAGACTCTATTAAACAGCAATATAACATTCACATTTTGGAAAAAAGGGTTCTTGCGAATTGGCAGGAAGCATAACATGACTTGCTGGTAATTATTTCCATGACATTAAGTTATTCCCTTTTGAGGTTTGCTTAGAATGTATGTATTTGGTGCAGCTAGGAAAGTTTATTAAGCAAATGTGCATACTGAGGGGTGACAATGAAATTGTAAGATAAAGAACTGTGAGTGCTTCTTCAGATCACTTTGATACGATGCTGGTATTCCAGGCCAGATCTTTGAGGTGAGATGTGTAATGTCAATGCAATAATACTGGAAGCTGAAAGGCTAAGTGGAACTTAATCCTGTAGACAGTAAGAGGCATTCTCCATAAAGATTACTACATCTCTTAGCAATAAAGATCCTACCATCATCCTTATCCGGCATGCTATCTTTTACAGAATCAGGTTACTTCCCCCTCCCCTCAACTTACAAACTCCAATAAAATTAACTTGAGCCCTTTGTGATTGTGCATTCTCTCTACTACCTTCAGCATGTTCTCTGTCTTCTCCTTGCCAAAAATATTTCCTGTCCCCCAGACATATAAAACTGCCAGCGAAGAGGTTAGGTCAGCTGTGAGAGGATTTCCACGGAATCAATTAAAACTTTCTGGCAGCAGGAAGGCAGACACCATGGGATGTGATGGGACTCACTCCACACAGAGTTTTGACCTCATCCAGTTTCTAAAAGTGCACTTTCACCTCCAGCCCAGCGCC
Organism: Calidris pugnax; assembly: GCF_001431845.1. Taxonomy (NCBI): domain Eukaryota; kingdom Metazoa; phylum Chordata; class Aves; order Charadriiformes; family Scolopacidae; genus Calidris; species Calidris pugnax. The sequence continues at coordinate 1,851,125 of NW_015091152.1, forward strand.
TCCATCGCTACTGCTGCCCAGAACTTTTGAATACACAGTTCCCAGACAGACCAGGTGCTCAACGAGAGCTTTTCGCCTCCCTTTGGTACCGGAAATTGTTTGGGGTTCACTGGAATCCCAGAGTAACAATTAACTCTATTAATTTTTCTGACATGAATATAAATGGCTTAGGGCCAGACATAGCATCAGTACAATTATTGCCAACTACTCAAAACAAATAAATCAACCACAGTTTACTAGCATTCTTGACTCTTTTTTTTTCTGAATAAAATTGGTACATTTTGAGAGTTTTCAGAGGACATTTGACAGAACTCAGCTGGACGAGGAACAACAATTTTTTCACTAACATAAATTTTTTGGATTTTGAAAGCACTTTTGACAGTACACCTCACAAGAGGCCAGTAAGGAAACTAAGAAGTTGTAAGGTGGGAGGCGTAGTTGTGTTTTGATCACAAAATGGCTAAAAGAAAACACAATAGAATAAAATGGTCAGTTTTCAATATGGCAGCGGTTAGCAGCAGAAAACTGTAAGAGTAACTGGACTTCACTATATTCTGGAAAAGGGCTTAATCAGCACGACGGCAAGATCTGCCATGGAACTATTTTTTTAACAAGTAACAATTATTTAACTGAGAAGTTATTTAAGTCAGTCAAGACAAATCTAGGCAATTATGCAGTACAATGGCAGAGGAAGTTCATGATGGAAAATACAAAGTAAGGTGTGTTGGAAGGATATTACTAACACGCATTGTTGTACTTTGAATTAACAGTAACCACCCAAGAAAATGACCTGTGTGTCACCTTAATAAAAACATCTGCTTAATGTGGAAAGGCAATCAAAAGCGAATGAAATGTTACCATGAATAAAGAAAGAGGTGGGGTCCCACAGAACCTGCTCTGGCCAAGACTGCCCAGGATGTACAATGAATCAGTACACTTTCTCACTCTGCTGCGCAATTTTTAGGATGAGCTGGCCGGTCCCCTGGAGGAGAGGAAAGTGTCGAGTACCCTTGACATCGCTTTCCGTTCTCTGCCCCCAGCTTTCTCCAAAAGGCCTTCCTGCTGCTCAGGACCAGCTGCTCATAGACTTTTGCTATTGAAAAGAAACGGAGTTCAGAAAGCAAGCCCACTGAAATGTACTCATTTAACAACATGCAGCATTTCAAAACAGATGAACAGCATTACATTCACCCCAAAATAATAAAAAAATAATTAAAAAATCAGGTAAGGAGAGTTATTCAGTTCAATCGTGTTGAAAATTGGCACCTAAATGCAATGGCTGATGCTTCCAATTAGAGAGTCCAGCATTTCTTTTGTTTAAATTCTCAAATGAAACCATAATTAAGAGGTATATAGTCTCAAAAGCTGTGAATACTTACTATTTTGTGAAGAAGAAAGATTATTTACCACAGGGCGGCAGGACTTGCTAATCTCTAAAAGCCTAAATTAAAAGCATCAAGCACCCACAATACCCAATTAATCACCAGGTTTTGTGTGTGGGAGTTCCTTGCAACTCCATATAAACATAATCCCACGATGGCAAAACATTCCATTGCCTCTAATTTAACACACTATTATTCAGCATGTAAAATCTTATTCTCTTTGCAGTAAAGTGATACAGGGTGGGGACTAGAAGGGCTGATAGAACCAGCCCTGCTCAAACTTAGAGCATGAAGCAGAAATCAAACTTTGATTATATCTAGTTGAGAATGCATTTTTATTCCTTACATAATCCACTCCACAGCATCGTAAGTGTTCTGTACATGTCTCAAAGCAGATAAATGAAGATAGTGCTGAATGTAGTAAAACAATAAAGCAGCTGATCAAAATGCATAGAAATAAAAAAGCTAAATCTAATATTATCTTTTTATAGATCTTGTGGGAAAACAGAGATGCACTGGAAAGAAAACCTGTGACCAGATTCTTTCATTTGTGCTAGCCAAACAGGTCAGGTTCAGCTATCTGGAGAGGCCCTCTGAAATATTTTCTCCCTTTAGCAAGGAAAGGCAGGGAGAAGGAAGGAGGGTGTTCGAATTTATGGGGAGGAGAAGAACAGGGGTTAAGTTGTGGGAGTTTGGAGGAAGAAGCAGAATTGAACTGGATTTGACAGGAAGTAAAGAGCCACTGGGATATATTGGTGAGGTCTGGGTATAGATGAAGAAGAAATTGATAAGCAGTCATTCTCATCAACTTGGAACTGGAACTGCCTGAAGCTACAACTAAAGTGCTTAGCAGAAAAGCTGGGCTTAGACATTCCCTGTCTGCTGCATGTAGATGCTCAAGAGTGAGAGGAGAAAGAAGAGCTGGACAACTGTCCAGTGAATATCAGCCAGGTATTTCGGCAGCCATACAAGGAAACTATGTCTGGGACAAAAACATCCCAGGAGAAGGCAAAGAGACTGGACCTGGAAAGAGGAAACTGCAGAATGCAGTCCTGAGAGGAACCAGGAATTACCAGGCATCATGCTGTTACTTTGGTAGAAAAATGTATTACTTCTGGTTATGCTGGTTCACCTAGACAATGGTTAGTCATTCTGCAATCAATTACTCTGTCAGTTTATGTAGGACAAAGTAGTACAGTGGATCTAAATTCCAATCCTGCTGACATTTCACATGCTGCCAGAATACAGTGCTATTTTTCCAGTTCATTTCTTAAAAAGTTAAGAAGAAATAAAACATTATATGAGAATTATGCATTATGGTCATAAAGTCAAATGTTAACATTTATGAGAAGCCCAAACTAGAATTATTTATGCAACCTTAATTTGGCCACCATACACATAGTCATAATATCATCTTTAATTGCATAGTTCAAGAGTCATTTATACACAAGATCCCAGTGTTTTTCAGTATAATGATGGAAACTTTAGCTACAGCAGAAGTCCAAGGCAAAGGGAGTCATAAGGCAGGGAACACAGTGTAAGAGAAAGAATGTCTTCATGGCTATCGGATACCAATTTGGAGGAATCTCTTCTAGACTCTACTTCCCATGTAATAACAGACAGCTGACTTAAATCTGTCTTTCCCAGACAATCAGTAAGTATATTCTCCATTTTTGAGGTGTCTGCCTTAGGCCTGGTTTATAGAAATGTCTAAAGCTCAGAATCATACTTGATATGTATGGCACCTGTGCTTTGAACACATTAAGGAATAGATAATCCTGTATGTTCTGAAAAGATCTATTCCTGGGCATGCAAGATCTGACCCACACAATCAGTGAAAACTTTTGACTTCAGGATCTTAGTGCTTCTGTTCTCTACTGGTAATACTATGTTCCCTGAGATTGTTTTGTGAAAATAATACCACACATATTTGTGAAGCATTCATAAACTGTAGGCATGAATATTAAAAAGAGAGAAATGAGCAATTTTATTTTTACATCATAGAGCCAACAGTTTGCAATAAACAGGGCATGAAATCACATACTGAAAAAAAAAAACCCTATTATAGATGCCCCATGCCTGTTCATTAACTGAAGATTGTCCACCTTGTGTATTCAATGAGACAGAGATTCCCCTGGAGAAGACAAAAAACCAATATGGTCTTTAATCTCATGATCTCAATGGATATAGGAAAGGTGACCCAAAATTCTGGCAGTGCCTTAGTTTGAGAACTTTATGATTTCACAATCCTACATGATCTTTTAGGCCTTTTAACTCGATTTTACATGTGTGAGATATATGTAATAACTGGGTTTGTAGCAAAGAACAATGGACATTTGATGCTGAGTGACTTGATTAACTATCAACCTACTATTGGCATTCTATTTTTCATTAAAATCACAGCAGAGTCTGTGACAAAGAAAATTCCCAAAGATCTATGTATCTCAGAGTTCCTTGATCCTTTTCAGTCCCTTTATTTGCATGGGTATGGGACGGAAATTGCACTGGTTCCATCCATCTGAGAATGAATTATGACTCTATGACTATGGTAATACTGCTAGACTTCTCTTCCGAGTTTCACTGACTTTCATATTACACAACAGACTTGAACACAGCTTTGGAATTGCTGTTTTCTCTCCTAGTTTGCCTTTCCCAGAATGTCTTGTGTGAAATTCACTTCCTTCCCCTTAAGGCACAGTGACGGGGGCCTACTTTGGAGATCTGCCTTGTCATCTTTCCTCTTCAATGTGCATTTGAGACTGTTGGTTTGAAACTGTTGGGTGAGTGGGAGTAATAGGATCCAAGTATTGTTTCTAGGATGTTATCACAATTCTATCACCCCTCTAACAATCAGTGCAGTAGCGTCTTGCCAAAAGTCTGGGGAAACTGCAGAAGGATGAAATCTTGTTGATTCATCCAGTGCAACTGGGATTAAACTGATGCCATGGTTGGGCATAGTAACTGAATTCTAAAACCGCTAAATCCTCCATTGTTTCACCATTTCTTACTTCTGTTTGCAAATCTGCAGTTATTTTGGACACCAGTTGCTCTCTGATCATGTAGCAGAAGCTACCAAAAATGCTGTATTGTCTGTGCTTGAGACGTTGCCTTTGACAGTGAAATTTGCCGTTAGGATTCTTGCTTTCATACTTCAGGACTGTATTACTTGAAAGTGAACTATATGGGGTGCAATCCAAAATCCTACAAACCCAGAACAAACACGAGAAGAGTTGCTGTTCTTAGCAGCAACATATGCCCCTGGTGTTCCTTGCTCTGAAAAGGTTCCAAATTGAAATACAAGAAGTTGGGTTTGACTCCAAGGTATTGGTAGTGAGTCCTGAGTGCCCGGGTTCTTGTGGCTTGACTAAACACATTGTCTCTTTGTGCCAAGTCACCAAAGGTTGTCTCAGTGTAAACACTCTAATTAATCCTTCTTGACTTGAAAGATGGAAGGTTAGCCACCCATGTCTTCTGTTAGCGTGCTTCAGCTTTGGAATGACCAATTTGCCTCTTCTACTGATGCCTACTGTATGCTAGAGGCAGTATGCAGCTACCTGCCATCAGAGTGGAATTTTGAGGGAGATTCGGGACTTCACTTTCATTTGTACAATGTATGGCAGGGATAGCAACTGACTTTAGAGCTTTCCTTTTCTGCTTTTCTCTAAGTGTTATTAAACACAAACGTTAAAGATACCCGTGGACCCGTGGCAACGGAAGGTGCAAAACCGTTTTCATACTGTAACTCCATGGTTAAAAAAAAAAAAAAGGTGAAAGAAATCCTTCTATAGGGAGACAACACCAGTATAGAGATTTATTTTGCTTCTGTCATTTCTTCCTTTGGATCAATAAAACCCTGCATAGTTATGAGAACCTGCACTTGTTATTTCATCACTTATGAGCAATGTAGTCATTCCAAACTCAAAGCTGTTACATCCTCTCAACATCTGTTTCCAATACATATGAGAACTAGGTTTATCTTTGTTGTCTAGTGCAGTCTGACAGTTTTACTTAGGATTAAAATTTCTATTGAATATACCATTTTGCTGATCTGGTCTGAAATTTTGGACCAACACAATGAAGCTCACCTGGAAATGATACATCCTTGTTTTATAGCTGAGGAAGATACACAACTTTTGAACTAGCAAAGTTCGTTACATTGGTTGACCGGAATTATTCTTTCTACCTCATTTTCTTCTGCTGTCTTCCTCTATTATGATAATAGTCAGAATCCATTTTATGGTGACTAAGTAAGCTGTCATAACTATACTTCATACAAAACTATGAATCAGCTATTTCAACCCTAATTTAACCTTGTACAAATGTTTAAGTATAGATTTGTCACTTCTGTAGAATTATTTCAAAGTAAATAATACGTTGTAGAATTTATTGAAGGCTGAATGGTATAAGGTAAATTGAACAGGTCTGATCATGTGAGAGTTTATACTACTGAAAGTTAAAAGAAAAAAGGAATTTTGTCTTCAAATACTGACAGTTTTCATCATGCTGATGGTTCCTATTTACAAAAATGTTCAAAAATTGCATTAACTTTAGAACTAGCTTTCTCTACCCGAGTAAAGTTTTTAAATAATATATTCATATAGGTATATTCTTCCTTTCCTATCCCATCCCGTTCTTTAATTTTTATTTTTATTTTTTTTTCTTGCTAGCCGAGTTGTTACTGTGTGTTACTGGGTAGGCTATTTGGGGCAAATAAGCAGAAAGGAAAGAGTGCTTGTTTCAACATTACTTGTGCCTGCCAGCAGAAGTATACGCCTGAGAGCGAAGAGACAATTTTTGTAATTTATAAAAATCAGTCAAGGCCAGCCAACATATTCATTGGTGAATGTTGCATAAGAATCTCCAAGAAGTAGATGATCACAGACAAAATGAGTAAGACTGAATTTGATTTAACAGACTGTAACACACTGACATGATTACCTTTGTAACCACCTGGGATATGTTCTGACAGCTTTTCCTGCTTTTTATTCAATCCTTAGCCAGGCAAAACTCCCACTAACTTCTCTCCCACGGTACTTTTTCTGACTAATATTTGAGTACATTATCCTTATGTGGTCTTGTATGGATCACACAGAACATCATCTTACTCATTTAGCTTCAGGAGACAGTGTATTTCATATTCAGAGACAGGCAGAGCTGTTACAGCCTAAACATGAAAAAGGATTAGGAACTTTATTACACTCATTACTACTTCACTGTGCAACTTTATACTTCCCTACATAACAATGTTTCTTTCAAAATGGAGAATTCCTTTCATTATACCATTCTGACAAATAAGTATATAACCATATGATGGCAGCAATATGCCTAAGTATGTGGATTCCAATGTGCAATAGTTTTTAACTTGTCTAAAAAAGAAAGGTGTGACTCAAACCGGTGTTCTGAAGGGTAAGGCTTGCAACAGTCAAATATCACATTAAAACTGAAGCTTCCACATTTTTTGACTACAAAATATAGATCAGCTACCATTTTAGTTACTGAATACAATTCTAATTACTCTGATCATTTCTTCCAAGGCCATTTTTACCTCTTTAAATGGGGAGACAAGCATTTAACATCAAAATTTGCCTTACATATATGCAGTTCCAGGAGATCTGCAGGGGAGTCATGCGTATGCAGGAAAGGAGTAATCATTTTATTTCTTCAATATTAGTGCATGTTGTTCCCACAATACATGTACCACATGCCATATAATTACCTATGCATTTCCCCTTCTGCAGTAAGTGAAGGAAAATTATAATATCTAACAGTATTAAACAGAGATAGATGATTTAGAGTGAGAAGATACTGGAAATTTTAATAAAGTTTACCTGATTGACCTAGGTATCTCCCAAATTTGTTTTTTAACAGCTGATGAAAGTAAATTAATACTAAACATGACCTAGAATCACAGAATCACCAAATGATGTGGGGTTGGAAGGGACCTCTGGAGATCATGTAGTCCAACCCCCTGCCAAAGCAGGTTGTGCAGGAACATGTCCAGGAGGGTTTTAAATGTCTCCAGAGATGGAGATTCCACCACCTCTCCAGGCAGCCTGTTCCAGGGCTCTGCCACCCTCAAAGTAAAGAAGATCCTCCTCATGTTTAGATGGAACTTCCTGTGTTCAAGTTTGTGCCCATTTCCTCTTGTCCTGTCAGTGGGCACCACTGAAAAAAGGACTGGCCCCATCCTCTTGACACCCACCCTTTAAGTATTTATAAGCATTGATCAGATCCCCCCTCAATCTTCTCCATGCTAAACAGACTTAGGTCTCTCAGCCTTTCCTCATAAAAGAGATGTTCTAGGCCCTAAGCATCTTCAGAGCCCTCCACGGTACCCTCTCCAGCACTTCCCTGTCCTTCTTGAACTGGGGAGCCCAGAACTGGACACAGTGCTCCAGATGGAGCCTCACCAGGGCAGAGTAGAGGGGGAGAATAAGCTCAATAACCTCCCCCGACCTGCTGGTCACACTATTCTTGACACACCCCAGGATCCTCCAGGGATCCTAACAATTTCTGGAAACAGCTTTGTATCTGAGTTTCATCTGTTTGTGGTAGGAGATGCTATATGGAGAAGATCAAAGGTGTTTTAAAAATGGAGAAATATCCATTTGGTCTGTATGGGTTTGAGGAAAACCATCCCCCCTTTTTTTTTTTAACAGATGCTTTCTTAAAGATAACTTTGAGGATGCATCTGTATGGTCTGCTTTCAAGGCCATGAAAAAACATAATTCATAAAAAAATAGAGGAGAAGAAAACCGTGTGCCTTACTAAATATAATTGAAATCCCAAAAGGCCCTGAAGACCATGCTGTGTCTTGTTCTTGACAAACATGCTTTTATGTATTTATCAGCAACTGAACACCAAGCGTGTATTGAATGCTAAAGTTTTCTAGCCATTGACCAATAGGTTCCACCGAATAAAAAATAATAAATTACATAATTTTCTTAAAAAGAAATGAGTAGTGACATTCAGAGAACCTGAACAATTTTCAGTGAACCTTTTGAAATATAAGCATTTGTATAGGTTTGACATGGCACTTCAGGGCATGCTCTAATGCCCAAGATTGTTGTTTTTTCTCGCTGTGGGTATGTGTGGTCTGGGTGTGTGTTGGTTTGGGTTGTATTGTGGTGGAGTTTTTTGTTGTTTGGTTTTTTGGGTTTCTTTTGTGGTTGGACTTGATGATCTCAAAGGTCCCTTCCAACCATGAAGATTCTGTGATTCTGTGACAAATGAATGTATCATATCATAGAATCATAGAATGGTTTGGGTTGGAAGGGACCTTAAAGACCATTGAGTTCCAACCCTCCTGCCATGGGCAAGGACACCTCCCACTAGACCAGGTTGCTCAAAGCCCCATCCAAGCTGGTCTTAAAAGCTTCCAGGGATGGGACATCCACAAATTCTCTGCACAACCTGTTCCAGTGTCTCCCCACCCACACAATAAATAATTTCTTCCTAGTATCTAACCTAAATCTTCCCTCTTTCAGTTTAAAATCATTACTCCTTGTCCTATCACTCCACTCCCTGATAAAGAGTCCCTCCCCATCTCACTACCCTTTAGGTACTGGAAGGCTGCTCTAAGGTCTCCCCAGAGCCTTTTCTTCTCCAGGCTGAACAACCCCAACTCTATAAGCTCGTCTTCATAAGAGAGATTTAGTATCAATGTGAGTTTACAGACAAATAGAATATCAGTTAAGTTCAGTGAAATTTCTCATTTTGTTAACCTCTTCTGCATTGATGTTCTTTAATATAAGAAAGGGAGATATTTCATATTTTTAATCCCCCATACTTCTTGCACTACTTACTTATTTGATCCTGCAAGTTGCAGCTCAAAAGAGCAGAGCTCAAAGTCTTTCTAAATGAGTTCTACTTGCATAGAATATGTACTTTGAAGGCAATGTGGACTTGTAGATTCATTCCCCGGTTAGGTCTAAACCTCACCTATGAGCATTCTCACCTTTTTTTTCCTCTTCATTTGAAAAATACAGGCAGCATTTTCTTAACTTACAGAATGTTCTGAGAATAGATCTTGAACATCATCAGGTCCCATGATGATGAGCTTTATAAGAAAAAAAGAATCTCTGATCTGCACCTGAGCAATTTCCTGATATCATCACAGTCCTATTATATTCATATCTCAAAGCTACCAGCATGAGTAGACTCTGATCAACAAGTGCTTTATCAGTGTATCCGTGTATCAAATGAAACTGGAAAAGGCAGGACTGGAGAATCTGGAGAGAATGCAGGTGACTAGAGTGCAGCAATGCTTGGTTTGCTTTCTTCCATGAGCTCTTCAGTCAGTCATTCTTGATCATCAGCTAATACTCCCAGCTTCTCCAAATCTTCACCTTTGTCCATTTAGAAATCACAGAATTGATAACTAGCCCATTGACATTGTTGGCCTTTGGATCAGGTCTCACATGTAAAGGAAATGGGTTTAAACAGATGCCAGCAGTACTATCAGAACTGAATAATACCTATATAATAAGGTATAGCAATTTCACTGACATGTTACCAAATGTTCGCTTCCACACTTAACTAAGACTTAATGGGTGCTTCCACTACATTCAGATTTTTCCTTTGTGTCTTGACCTTTCCTCCGCAGAATATTACTTCTGATTTTCAGTCATTTACCATATAGATAAAATCCACATAAAGTTCACACAAGACTCAAACAGAGTTTCTGCTGCTTCTGTTTTCATTTTATTTAGGTTTATTTTTCTAAACCACATGTTACCTTATACCTTGCCAATGTAACTCTTTTGGAAATAACATATTAATTCAAACAATGTTTGTTTGGAGGAACTCTCTGATAGCTTTCAGCTGGCTAAACATACTTAGATAGCATCCTGTTGGTTTCTATGACAGAAATGAAAGGCTGATATCCTTACCAAGTGGCAGCTTTGATGCAATACGCTTACAATATATGAGTATTTACGGTCCTATTACTAGTGATAGCTTTTTCTCAGGAGTCCTTCAAGTGCCAAAGTTCATGCAGTTCATGTTTATATCAAATTAAAACCTCAACTAAAATATTTGCAGATAAATGCTGCATTCTCAAGCTCTACAGCAGCCATTCAGACACAACTTCTACACAGATAACAGGGTGGGCTAAGTAGATAATTCTATGGCAAATTAGCTCTATTGCTGTTTATTTTGGTAGAAAGTAGTTGCTAAAATTGTTTTCATGCATCCAAAATGAAATGTAACTTGATAACACACTGACTGAAAATATAAAGCAGGTTCAGAAAAGGAAACTGCAATTCAGATTTATTTTAAAGCATTTCATAAACTGCCTGATCATTTTGTTTTCCAGGGAAAACAAAAAGTTAAATGTGCCATATGCAAAATCTAATTAAATTCATGTGCTTCTAAAATGAACTTGAAATCCTAGTAGTTAAATATAATGATTCATAACCATGTTTTGGTAGTGTTTTTCTTTTACTGCTCCCTGAAAGGCTTGTAGAGGCAATCAAAGAACGTAATTGCATAGAAATGAATGTTAAAGGCATTATGAATAACAATACACCTCTTCAGTATAATAGCTTTTATCTTCCCTTTGAAAAAAACCTGTTATTTTACTAGTGTTTCAGCAGTATATTTTATTATCTGTTTTAATTAAGATCAGATCCCCTAGAGTTTAGCCAGAGAACGGTCTAATAATATAAAATATCTTTAGTATGGCACACCCACACATCAAGTGTTTGCTTTTCTAGCTGTCCACAAGAATAGCGCTCCTTTACAGTAATTTGTAAAGGAAACATATCTAACACTAAATAAACATTTTGAAGCGTAGATAGATATAATCATTATTACAGCACTATTTTATTTGCTGCTAAACCACTGTCAGTTCAAATTCATCAGGGCAGCATAATCAGATGGTCACTAATTAATCATTATTAATGTTATCTGGGTTCCATGCTGTAAAGACAAACTAATTATAGAAAAACAGCAGTTCTAATACCGTTAGCCACCGCTTGTCTGTCCTACAATGTCTTATCCTATTTATAAGTCTTACGTAGAAGAGCATCTCTTGAAGGATTTTGGGCAGGTCATTTATTTTCCTGTAAAGGGAAAGGCCTTGTTCAGCTAACCAGCTCTGTAATCTTAAAATAAATAATTTAATTGTAGATAAGTAGCGCAAACAATGCAGAAGATGAGTAACTCAAAGAATCTTCAGTTTCAGTAGAATAAGATTATTACCCATTTCTGGAAATCATATGCGATGTCTCACTAAAAAAACCCTGCCTTATGCCTTTGATGGTTATGTGGGAGTGTCCACAGAAGAACTATCATATCTTGCTATTTCCCCTCCTTTTAAAGCCCTTATCAAGGAGCCATGATTACCACTGAGAATCTTCCACAACCAGACATTGTCTACACTTACACAAGATTCATGGAGATTTTCTTCTCTCATTCTCTCATCTTTTGGTTCACCAAAGAATCATAACTGGCAGTGTTGATGTAGTCTCATAATTTGTTTCAAAAGAATGTGCTTAATGAATGCCCTTTTTTTTAAAAAACATTAATTTCAACTGAAGAGAAATTTCAGTCAAACCTCAGGATATTTGTTGGAGAAAAGCCAAAACCAACCCACCCTAAACAAAACGGAATCCCTGAGAACTAATCCTTTCCCAAAACTAAGAACAGGTTTGGTCCTGTGCTCCTGAAGCTGGGTAGATTCTATCAATACCGCATAATTACTCTCATGGCTTCTTACAATATTGGCTATAACAAAGCAGTGGACCTGAAATGTGCCAATGGACTTCAGAATGACAGTCATCCCCTAAATAAAGGAAGTTTTCTGTCAGTAGCCTCTGTTCTGAATCATCAAGTTTCCTGGTTCCTCAGGGTACATCTGCACTGTCATGTTTGCACAATCTCAAACTTAAAATTTAGTTCCTGTAATACCTCCATTATCTACGTGTTAATGCATGTTCAGACTCAACTTTAGCATATGCCAGCTTGCTCACTGGCAGAGGAACTCTGTGGTAGAGAAGGAACAAGAACAAAAAACTGAGATCTGATTTATGCTTCAGCTCTATTTTTATGGAAGGTAACGGGCATGGCTGAGTTAAGTTGTCCTGGTTCCAGTCCTCCAAAAGTGTATTAGCTTGCCATGTCCTACTACCATGACTGAATATCAACACAATCTCAGTGTTCTACTAAAAATCTGCTAGGCATGAAACAGACTTTTGTTTCCTGAGGGAGTCTTTATATAATTATATAGCTATTACATGAAACGAGTTAGTAAATAACAATATAGAAGGGAACTATATGGGCACAGGAGAAAAATAAAATTTCTGGCAAGACTTAAAGGAAGAGAACGTTTTCTTTTAACAAACCTCTAACCAGCATACCAGTAACAAAGGGAATATGACTCCGACCTGGATGCAACAGGAGAATAAAACTATAAGATTAAAAACTGAGGAATTTATACTTGTACATATGGAACCTCATCTAGCCCTGCAGGGACACACTTGTCTGGTCCATGATGAGCAGACTGGACGTAATCTACATGACCTAATTATTGAGCAACTGTGATTGACTTGCGTGACTGCAAGTGAAATAGGCATGCTAGACCACAGCCTCCATGATGCATTCAAAGCATGAGGCCATAGGGCATCAGGCCCTAACGTGCTGGCCAGAAAGTTGATTTTGGAAATCCTCCTGCCACAGATATGTATCTTATACATGCTTCAGTTGCCGACCATTACTGAAGGTCTTCTAGACCAAATCTGGCTGACTACACAGGCATAATGTAGATGTTTGCAGTGGTAAGCACATATGGTCTGTTGTGAAAGCACAGGACATATGGAATAACTGGCAAGTCCAAGCTCCTACTGTGAAAATTCTCTGTTTGAACCTTAGATGAGTCTAAACATAAGCTATCGGGGCAGTCTGTACACAGCTCCAGAGGTTGTACCTTTGCAGATCTTTCACATCTCTGGGAAACACACAAAGCCATAGACATATTAGAAGGGTAGAGTACAAAAGAAATGGTATCATACTGTAGAAAATGGGTATTTAAACAATTATCTGATGAAAATTCCTATCTTACATACCTTTGTTAATTTCCCTGGCACGTGTTACCCAATACAGCTTAGGGGTAGATCTGCTGGAGACAACTTCTGAAGAGAAAGATCTAGGGGTCCCGGTGGACAGTAAAATGACAATGAGCAAGCAGTGTGCTCTTGTGGCCAGGAAGGCCAACGGAATCCTGGGCTGCGTAGGGAAGAGTGTGGCCAGCAGGTCAAGGGAAGTCATTCTCCCCCTCTGCTCTGCACTGGGGAGGCCACAACTGGAATCCTGCGTCCAGTTCTGGGCTCCCCAGTTCAAGAGGGACAGGGAACTACTGGAAAGAGTCCAGCATAGGGCAACGAAGATGATTCAAGTATTGGAGCATCTCCCTTATGAGGAAAGACAGAGAGCCGGGACTCTTTAGTCTGGAGAAGAGAAGGCTGAGGGGAGACCTTATCAATGCTGACAAGTATCTCAAGGGTGGGCTGAAGGAGGAGGGAGCCAGACTCTTTGCGGTGGTTCCCAGTGAGAGGACGAGGGGCAACGGGCACAAGTTGGAACAGAAGAGGTTCCACTCAAATATGAGGAAAAACTTCTTCACAGTGAAGGTGGCAGAGCCCTGGAAGAGGCTGCCCAGGGAGGGTGTGGAGTCCCCTTCTTTGGAGATTTTCAAGACCCACCTGGATGCTCCTGAGTAACATGATCTGACAAGCACTGGGAAATCCTGCTTCAGCAGGGGAGTTGGACTAGATGATCTCTATGGTCCCTTCCAACTCTAAAAAACTTCAGTGAAAATTCAGTGAAATTCAGTGTCTGAAATGAATTTTCTTTAATTCTGGTTAAAACACCATTATTAAATAAAATCCCTCACAAAGTAAATCTGAGTGAACAGAAAATGTACATAGAACTGGAATTCACACTTTGCTTTATAAATAGGTGTTTACGTAGAAGAACATTTATAATAACATTATCAGAATTTTGAAATGTACGGGCATGCTTATTGGTGTGAATTAGTTTTATCCACACCATGTCTATGGAATGTGAAAAGTTAGGTGGTGGCAAGTCTTGCAGCCTGTGGGGTCAATGTTGCCCCTAGACACACGTGTATGTGTCATTTATCTGCTACAATGCTAGCCAACACTTGCTGACTTTAGAAAGTATGTGCACACAACTGTGGGCAAGACTGAACAGTGACTTTTCAATTTGAAGTTTCTTCATACAAACGCAAACACTTTTTGCAATCTGATTCTAATTAACAAAAGAGTCATTCATTCATTCTCTAACAAACGAGCAGAAATCCCCTTCCTTTAGCAATACACAGACATTTGATAGTAACTAAATATTTGAGGTGATTATGTGTTACAAGATCTGATTCTGTAGTACTTAAAACTCAAGTCCTGTTTCCATCTCAGCTATAGGCCACAAAACCACTATGCTGTATTACTTGCTCAGGGGCACGGGAAGAAGAAATCTTCTACCCACAGCTGCAAAGAAAGCAGTGGAGCCATTTTGTCACAATGAAGAAAACTTAGCTCATAATCTGTGTAACAGAAAAGTGTCTACTGAAGGTCAGCAGTGGCAGCTAGCGTAGCCTTTTCATGGTCCGAGTTCACTATTACATGAAGTTTCCCAGTGATTCCATTAATCTCAATTAATAAAATCAGATTTGTATAAATGTGCCCCTCAGTCCACTGGCAACACGCTTGCTAATACAGCCCGCTAAGCAGTTGGCCTTTTTCCCCACAAAAGCCTACTGTTGGCTTATGGTCAATTAGTTGTCCACCAGGACTCTCAGGTCCTTTTCAGCACAACTGCTTCTGTGAGATTCTTGTTTAAGAGTAGAGTCAGGAGGTGCAAAACCATGATTTTTAGAATTTTTTTTCAGACTACTACCAGGGTGTTTGTGCTGGAGAGCATCCAAGGAGGAGCAATGAAGCTGGTGAAGGATCTAGAGAACAAGTCTTACAAGGAGTGGCTGAGAGAACTGGGATTATTTAGTCTAGAGAAAAGGGCGCTGAGGGGAGACCTTACTGAACTTACAACTGCCTGTTGATCTCTTTTCCAAGTAACAAATGATAGGACAGATTTGTTATTAGGAAAAATTTCATCACCAAAAGTGTTACCAAGCATTGGAACAGTCTCCCTAGGGAAGTGGTTGGGTCACCATTCCTGAAGATATTTGAAAGCCGTGTAGATATGGCACTTTGGGATATGGTTTAGTGGTGGACTTGGCAATGTTAGGTTTATGGCAGGACTCAATGATCTTAAGGGTCTTATCCAACTTAAATAATTCTATATGATTCTATGACTAGCTCTATCTGCTCTTATACACCAATCAAGTATTAACAGCTGGGGATATTAGGTACACTACCTGGCAGGCATCTTCCAGTTTAGTTTAATTCAAAGGCATTCAGCTCGTGTTCCAAGACTATTTCACAATGTTACTTCAAGTGCTTCAAAGTGGGGACAATTGAGATATTCACTTCAAAAGTGCACTACTGATCTAAAATAAAATGTTAATTTGAACACACCTATAGGATCCTTCTCCTTGAGGGAATGGAAATCCTGTGATCTTAACCAGGTGTTGGAATCTTGACCTGTGGTTTGAAATACATTCCATGAGACTCATTAAGGCCTGAGAAATATGAATAGGATCTCAGCACTTGGTATGGAAGACCCCAATGATTTTTGTCCCTAGCAAAGGACCTATCTGTGTAACGACAGAACTAAAAAATTCCATTCAAGTCAGAGAAGTGGCAAGAGGAAGATTCTGGGTCTTGGTGATCTAAATAAGAATCTGGTGACTCTAAAGCTGTTTAAAGTAACATCCAACCTGACTTTGAATGCTTCTACAGATGGGATATCTACAACTGCTCTGGGCAAACTATTCCAGCGTCTCACCACCTTCATAATAAAAAAAATCTTCCTTATATGTAGTCTGAATTTCCCATTGTTCAGTTTAAAACTATCGCCCCTTGTTCTACCACTACAGGCCCTACCAAAAGGTTTGTCCCCATCTTTCTTGTAGGCCCCCTTCAAGTACTGAAAGTCTACAATAAGGTCTCCCCAGAGCTTTCTCTTCTCCATGTTAAACAACCCCAGCTCTGTCACCCTGTCCTCAAAGGAGAGGTGTTCCATCCCTCTGATTTGTGGCCCTCCTCTGGACTGGCTCCAATAGTTCCATGTCCTTCTTATGCTGGGCGCCCCAGAGCTGGATGCAGTAATATGTGTGCAATGTTTCCCTTTTTCCAGTCACTTAATATATAATCTGCAAATGTTGACAGAACCATTGTTAACAGAAGGGTCATTAGTGTTCTGGGAGTCCGTATTGCACAAACTGGTACTACAGTAAGTACCACATTGATTCCCTTGAAGCAATCTCACTAATATTGGCCTTAGACATGGTTTTGTATGAGATACAGAAGCTGTTTAACCAAGACATAGGTGATACTGGGAGAGTCCTGAGGTTCTTAGCCTGCTCTTCCACCTCAGCATTCTAGAAGTCTCAAGGATGTCACTATTACCTAACCCTTGTGCACTTATATTTTTTATATGTATAGGTAATCTGCCAATACCAAAGCCCACTCCTATTGAAATATATGGTTATGGAGATAAAAAATTTTCAATAAAAGTAATATCAAGCAATAGAAAAGAGCAAGGATCCTGAGAGAAGAATAAAGGAAGCTAAGAGAAATATAAAGCCCAAAGGAAACTGAAATTTGAAGAGTGGTTTTTGCATCTACATATGAGATGTAGCAGGGAAAATGCATAGCAAACAAATTTGTCTTCAGATTAATGCTGTTGTGTAGTGTGAAGAATACTTTTTGAATTTTGTGGTCAATCTACTTGTTCTGAAACAATCGCCATTTCAAAATGAGTGACATAATGCTCCATTGCCTTCCTCTCTGTTTTTTGTCCAGCTGACTACTGTCTCCCCTCCTGCTACTTCCCTCTACTCTTGTCTATGTGTTCTTGGGTAGGAAGGACACTCTAGAGTACCCAGGGTAGGATAAAAAAATCTTTGGTGATGTGGCATTACTCTAAGAAGGCTGTGATTTGTCATTGTATATATCAGATTGGACTCTCTCTGTTCTCCTTGGTAATGAGTGGCTTGTACTTATCTTAGACTGCACTAACAAGAGAAAACTGATACTGCAGCTCAGTTCATTATGTTTTAATGCTCTACCTCAGTTTCTTTATAATTTTATCTCTCTGGTGCACCTTTTTTAAAAGCTTGATTGCTCCAATAGGATTCCTGCTTTTCAAGACTATGAAGCTGGCAGATGAGCATAAAAGAGAACAGAGTTTTCCAGAGCTTTACAGCAGAACAGTAGAAAACGAGAGGACAGTTAAGCATTGGAACATGTTGTGGAATCTCTGTTTCCAAGATGACGGTTTTCAAGGCCAGATTTGAGAAAGCTCTGAACTGCCTCCTCTGAAATTGATGTTAATCCTGACCTGAGCAGGAGGTTGTACTAGGGGATCTCCTGAGGTCCTCTCCAATGCCAATTATTCTGATAATAACTGAGGCAAAATTCCTAATGTTTCTGTAAGTTGGCTTTACCCACAAAGTTCCACAGAGGCCAGATTTGTAGACAATTTAGAATGAAGTATTGATATCAGTGGGATTATAACATTGATAGTAGATGATACAGGCTATCATATAATTTAAAAATGCTTTCCAAAATCCTGCACCTAAATTTTTCCATCTAAATATAATAAATAAAATAGTCCAGTTTATGGTTATTTCCATGCGCAATGAAGCACATGGAAAGGATTTAATTGATTTTAAAGAATTGGATTGATTTGGTTTGATGATGCCAATTATCAACAGACTAGTTTAGAATTTTCTATTCTAGCTACCTGTGTGAAGACCATGAAAAGAAGATACATAGTGTTTTTATCTATCAAAAAGAGAAAAATATCATTCAGGAGTAGGCACCTTCATTCCTGCTGTCTGGCAAATGAAATGGATTAAAAATGAGTTACAAATGTAATTTACCCTGTTTACCAATTCTTCCAGACTGTTAGTTCCTTTGTCCAAATATTTCTTTGCTAGCCATTGTGTAAAAGAGCCATGCAAACAGCAAGATGAATGACTGAGGATAATAAAACTGATTGAGTATGGAATTCTATCAAGTCCACAAAATACACAAAATCAGAAAACCGAAAACTAATTTCCTTTTAGTCTCTGCCATAACAATCTGTCACGTTGTATTGAGAACATGTAAATTTACTTTAATGGCTACAGTCCTCCAAGTACTTATTTTCTTTTGTTATTTGTGTTTTTCCCAAATGAGTAACTTAAAAAGATACTTGTAATACATAAACTAACTTTTCAAAATCTTTACATTATTCACATTGAATATTAATGTCAGTTTACTGTTGTACCCAGCAGAAGTTCATTTCTAAACAAATATGACATCTGGAAAAGAAATTCAATACAGGCCTAATTTCTCCATTTTTAAGAAATGTATATATTTGACTAGATTATTTAAATGTAAAACCAATTACTCTCCCTCATACATAGTAACTCACAATAAATCAAAAAATCATCAGTTTTGGAATTATGTTTTCACTTTATTCATTCATGCAAATAATACACTGTTGTGATATGCCATTATAATATGCTAATAAATAATGTTATTTTTAATGTATATAGCATACTAAAATGTGGATCAATGGATTAAGGTCAAGATTCTCCTGAGTAATTTTGCGAATGTTCACCTAATTTTTTCAACATATGGACACTTTTCTTAATAAATATTTTCAAAAGACAGATGTTTCCACTACTTTAAAGGTTTAATAATAGTTCATACAACTGAGAAATGCAAATTTTGTATATAGGTGTAAGTTGTTTCACAAACATCTTGCAAGTAAACTCTCAGAGTCTGTAACATTTCAGGCCATACGAGGTGTTCAGCACTTATTACATAAGTTCCTTTTTCATTTTATGCAACTAATATTGGCATATTAATGGGCATAATAATACAAAATATTGAGACATAGCTTTCTGGTGCTGGGAATGTATTTGCATTGTGAATGTTCCTTTGCTTATTAACGAAATCAAAATGTTGGTTAATGAAAACCACCAACAGTAGTGGCCATTAAATTTTGCCAAATGAAACATTTCACCGGAAAGCCAACAGTTCCTTTTTTTAATTGCTTGTTTTGATAAAACTAATTGCTAAGCCTTTAAAGTACCATTGGCACATTATTAGCAGAGGTTTATTTTTGATGTTATATTGGCATTTTTTGAGCACAAGATACAAGTATTCTTAGTTTTATAGTGTAACAAACATTTTATATTGTCGTTGTAATTAAAATACTTGATAAATGGTCAACAGGGTTTTTGAAGTGACAATAACTTCATAGCAGCATCAAAAGAAGTGTGGCTAGCAAGTCGAGAGAAGTTACTCTCCCCCTCTACTCGGTTGTTGTGAGACCCCAGCTGGAGTACTGTGTTCAGCCCGGGGGTCCCCAGCATAAGGAGGACACGAATCTGTTTGAGCGAGTCCAGATGAGGGCCATGAAGATGGACAGAGAGCTGGAGCACCTCTCTTGTGAAGACAGGCTGAGAGAGTTGGGGTTGTTCAGCCTGGAGAAGAGAAGGCTCTGGGGAGACCTTAGAGCAGCTTCCAATATCTGAAGGGAGCTACAGGAGAGCTGGGGAGGGACTCTTTGTCAGGGAGTGCAGTGACTGGACAAGGGGGAACGGTTTTAAATTGGAAGAGGGGAGATTGAGATGAGATACCAGAAAGAAATTCTTTTCTGTGAGGGTGGTGAGGCACTGGGACAGGTTGCCCAGAGAAGCTGTGGCTGCCCCATCCCTGGAGGGGTTCAAGGCCAGGCTGGATGGGGCTTGGAGCAACCTGGTCTGGTGGGAGGTGTCCCTGCCCAGGGCAGGGGGTTGGAACTAGATGATCTTGAAGGTCCCTTCCAACCCAAATCATTCTGTGATTCTATTGTATGACTTGAGGCAAAAAGGGCACATCATTATAAGAATATTAAACCTAGGATAATACCAGATCTTAACAGCTGTTCCACTGAAAGCAGTAAGAGTTGGGAATCATCAACTTCCCAGGTTTGCCCAATGACCATTTCTATTTAAAAAAATAAAAAAAAGTTGATGTCTTCTTGTAATAATTTCCCCAAGGTGATAATGAATTTTGTGAATGTCAAAAGTCTTCAATGCTACCTGTATTCCTTTGCTTGTCAGTCAGTTCTTTTGCTACACTTTCACATTAGCAAACATTTGATGCTTTACCTGTTTTCAATAAAAACATCTAGTCAAACTATCATTTTATAGTTCTTATTAAATTTTTGCATAGCAGCTGGATTACTTGGGAGTACTTCTAATGGAAAAACAACCTCCAGAAAATGGATAAATAATCAGGATTTGGATAGTAATCGCCTGTTCGCTTGATAATTTACTACAATTCTGTCCCAAAGGGCTTATCACGTGGTTGCACAATAAGAAGATGCAATCTATCAAAAACATTTGCTATGTGCATGTCATGATTTTTCTGTATCAGACAGTAATATAAGAAAAAATTATTCTTTCAGGTGTACAATTTTTTTTCCTTCCATAATGAAACACAACTACAGGGGTTACATAAGTTCTTGGTAAACCACTTCAATTAGCGGCATTAAAGCCACTTAAATGAATAAAATAGAGATTCATTTATCTAGGACTGAAAGTGAAATGTAGTTGTCCATTGCTACATTTTAGCTGTCTGCATTTTAAAATAAATTCTTCTGGACTCTAATATGAATGAATCCCTACTGTAGCTGTTTTGCAAGTGGTAAACCAGCAAAAATGATTGATCGCTTCTAATTCCAGAGACAGATAGATCATTGTCCCTCAGATTTAGCGTAAGGAGACGGAAAAGAAATGTCTGCATTCAGGAAACAGGAGTGGAATAGAAATCTGAGTTCCTTTCAGTATTGTAATTTCAAACTCAATCTTTGACTATATCTAAACATGGACACATAAAACCAGACTGAGATTCCTTCAGGGCTCCCGTTCGGTGCGATTGTCTGACACTGTTGGATTACTGCTGAAGAAAGGAATGGTCATTCCCCTCTGACTGCCAGTGGAAAGAATGCCATTCCCTGTGTAATAGCTGTCCAACAATACTTGGTGCAGCCACCATTGCTGACAAAGTCCAGGACTCAGAAAAGGATGCACGCTTTTCAGGAAGAGAAATAATTGAGGAATTTTTGTTCCAGAACATTTTTGGCTATTTGACTGAATCTGTCTCAAACATACTGAAGTCATAGTCAATTATAAATAGCTCCAGGATTGTGGAGCGGCTCGTCTGAAGATTTTAATGTGAGATAATAAGGAACTTTCTCTGAGTAATTTTTGGAGTTCATCTGCAATACAATTAGGTCTTACTGCAAGCTATTTTTAAGAGTGGATATCAGATTACTCATAAGGAATGATATGCTAATAAGCTGACCGATCTGATGCAGTACCTGGTTCCAGCAAATCTGGTGAGAGAGGATTCCAGGACTGACTAATGTGGTACTGCATCTGGTTCAACTACTGCACTAGAGTCGTGCTTTGTACCGCAGGGCACGCAATTCCAAGTAGCTGTTCCAAACCATCACTATTTGTCCTTCTTTGGTGCTCAGACGGTGACCATGTTTACAGAATCCTGTCTTTGCTCGCTTGGAGCCTTTCAGCTCAGCCCCTGATGGCACGGTTGCTCACTCAAGTTATACGAAAAATTTAGCTTTTAGTTGTTTGACTATCCACCTGAGATTTCTGTGATTCTATTGATTATTATTTTGTAAATCGTTTCTGTGGTAGGGGGGCAGTCAGATATCAAGTCTTGCCAGAGTCTAAGGTCAATAATGACTCCAGGCTAGAATACACACACGTCACTGCACATCATTTAACAAAGTGCTTGATACTGTAAAGAAATACTTGTACTAAGGCTGGATTTTTTCATATTCTTCAGTCCTAAGGCCAGAATTTAAACCTGTGGTAAAACTGCAAGCGAAATGAAGTTTGCCTCCCAGGACACATTTGTTTACACTGTCAGCTCTGGATTTCCACAGTTTGGAGAGAACTGTGTCAGTTCCTGCTTAAGGAAAGTTCAGGACTGACCGCATGACTTCCTACATTACTTAATGTCTGTATCAAGTCATTGCTATTAGTACAGCAAACTTCTTACAAATTTTCTCAGTAATTTTTAGCAAAATATAAATGAACAAACAAAATCCTTATGATAAGCTCTCCGCAAAGCCATATCAATGGGATGAATCCAGGAGTGCTGCAAAGCTTGTCCTTTGCTTTTTATGTATTTATTAAAAAATAAAATCAATACAGAAAACCAAAAGCACAGCAAAAACTTAGGAAGAGGACCATAGGCTCTAGGAAAACTTTTGCCCCGTTGAATTTATCTCCTCCTGGGGTCAACCTACAACATACGATTAACTTTACGTACTTTGGCAACATTGTGGAGAAGGTACAGATTACGCTAGAAATAAAATCATGTTTTAGAATGATCCATAGAAATTTGAATACTGAAGTTCTAAGAAAGCCAAGTGGAAAAATAGAATTATTTTCAAATGGCAATACTTTTGTCCTCAGAAACTATTTGTTTTGGGTAAAGTTCAGAGTTCTTGAACTTGGTGTTGAAAGAATTTATGGACCTTGTTTGTCCACTCTTTCAAATCCCCACAAAATGTGTGTACATTAGCTACCAGCTGAAGAATAGAGCCCTAGTTCTTGTTGATGAGGTTTGACTGATTTAAAGTGCTGCAAGTATGCTTGTAATGGCTTTAAAAAGGACTACTTGGACATTTCCCTCACAGCTTAACCAAACTTCCAGCACTTGTGCAGTTTTCCATGATTAACTAGGTGACTTCTTTGTGCAATATTGTTTTCTCTTGGATTTCTATGAACTCAAATATTTATTTATTTTAACATTAAATAAGGGAAACTAAAATACTGTAGGAAAATACCACTTGAAGTAAGAGCGCTGTTCATAAATTGCTCTTGCAGATGTATGCAAAAACTGATTTAAAAAGAGCTGCTCTTGTGAATCAAAAATCTGTCTTAAACTTTTTACCATGATTTCACAAAGAGGTCTCCAGTGTAGCATTGCTGCTTATACATATGCACTTAACATACAAAATTAAACCTGGAAAAAGATAGCTGAAAAATAGATCACTGGTTGCAAATTCAGAAGTACTTCCATACGATTTAGAAAACAGCAGGACCAAATATTTAACACAAAACCACCCAATCCAGGAAAACAGCAAGTTGCCTAGTACAGTGTCTATTTAGATGCATAAAAGCTGTAACAATTAGAGGTTAGTGAAGTGGATACTACTAACTCACCGCACGCACAGGACTGCGTGACTTGAGATGGCAGGTCCAGTACAATATCGGAAATCCAACTTGATAAACCTGGAGAAAAACTTTACATGTCTGCCTGTAACTTCCTAAAGAGTTTGCCAATAGAGAGTCTCTAAATGAGAAAAAATACCTCAGAACCTTGCATCTGTGTTCTGCTACTGTCATCCAAAAGGAGAAATATATTACAATAGGTTGGGAGAAAAAGGTACTCTACAGCAGGCTTTTTGTTTAATAGCAGCAGTTTTAAGTGTCTGCATTTTAGTACATTTTCTTGAAAGGAAATCGCAATGATTTCTATACCACGACTTTTTCTATAAAACCTTAAAAGGCAAACAAGTATAGTATGCTTTGACTGTGGGTTTTTTAGTGGGTAAAAAGGGTGGCAGAATTTTTCTAAGCAGGCGGATTGTGGTCTAGCAACAAATATGCTTTTGGCTTTATTGCCAGTTGTGGTAATACCAGTGAGGACTGAACTAGGTGGTGATGGGAGTAGTGACCTCAATATCGGAAAAATCAGACATTTAAGCTGATGAAACACACTCAATTATTCTATACATGATGGCTAGTTTCAGGGTTGACACAGAATTTTCTTCTCCTGCCCATTTAAGACTGTTTAACTGTCTGGATCTTGCTCCTAATATTGACCGGAAGAATGAGAGAGTATGTTGAGTCTTATCATGGAAACGATCGTTAGCTGACAAGCTGAACTCGGTCCATTCTTTCCTGCTGACCACCAAACAACTTCATAAAGACTTTAGATGCTATAAGCCTTGCCTGTATTTGAAAATGTTGAACTGCACGGTATTTAAATAGAGCTAATCTTTCATACAAAGAAGCTGACTAGCCTACATCCCATTGCTTCAGAATAAGAAAAGTGAATACTTAATTTTGTTGTCAGTTATATCACCAGTTTCCCCCCGTGAGGAACTCAGCTCTGTAGGTGAAGGATGGCATTTAATAGTGGTAAATCAATCCATATCTACTTTATAAATAATTCTTATTCAACCAAGTTTTTCTTACTTCTCTACAAAGATTTTTAAAAAAGCATTCAGTCCAATAACATTACAAACATTGTTTGATTTGGAAGACCCACAAATATGACTGGCTTCATACCACACAAACTGCTAAACTGAAGGGTGGTATTACCCACTTATTTATAACCACCTAATGTTACCATGTAAGGCTCAACCAATTAAAAAAAAAAGTTCCAAAACTGACAGGAATCTCTATAAACTTTGCTCTCTAGGAGACATAACAATAACATTCAGCTCAAATTAAGAAGTTTTTGGTCCTAGATTGGTTCAAACTATTTTGTGCGTAATTATACTGGACTTTCTGTTTTTCAGTAATCTAAGTATTATGAAAGGCCTTTTTTCATATTTCGTAAAACTCTAACGAAAAACATAGTTTAAAGCTGAGTACAGCTACCAAACATAAACAATCAACCCTTTGGTAATTGCTGCATTCAATCTTAAGTCAAAATATAAACCTCCTGTACAGCTTCGATTTCCTGGTTCCCTTTAAAAACTGCAATCAGTGTATAGCTTGCAATGTGCTTCCTCCTCTTGCTTCTTCTTTAATTGCTGAATTTACATTTATTAAAATGTCCATGTCAGGCTTCAGGGAATAGGTCTGAGAGTGCAAGAAATGGATTTTCTTGTTTCCCTTTGTTTCTTCATCCTTTAGTTTCCCAAAATACGACAGCTGTCAAGAATCAGTACTATTTTGGAAGAACGCTAACAATCTATACTGATGGCCTGTCCGAATTGGGGTACTCAATGAACTGCAGCATTAGACAGAAAACTTTTGGATTATTTCATTGGGGTGCATTGCAATAGGAAATTATCCTATTTGAATCCTAATTTTAATCCTAATTTTTAAAATCCTCTTCTAATCCTAATTTTCAAAATTTACTGATGAGTGCCTTGAGACAGGTCAGCTGAGTAAAAAGTGAAGAGCATTCACCAACAGCAGCCTATTTCAAGGGCTACAGTGTGGCAACTCGGCGGGGAAGATGATTATCAAAACAAAACCACATCAGACCCCAAGGAAACCATAAATACAGATATTTAAAAATTATAGACTTAAAGGACTTTTCCCACTTGAGTTAATTTGGGGAAAAAAAACCCCAACAACAAACAACCAGCAATAGAGGCTCGTGTTACAAAAACATAAGTTGTGCAGAATTGATGTTGAAATTGATTTTTGGACAAGCTAAACATTATCGTACATGAAAAACCTTAATATCTGATGGTTTTTTTGGAACTGTTTTAAAATACCATGGACACTTTCCTCTCTTGTGACACTGATACATGAATTAAGGATAAAAGGTACTTTTGCATACTGACTCAAATTTTTGAGCACTTTACATTGAGAAAATATACATTTAATAGTTTATGAATTTGTTTTCTAGACCAGTATTAGTTTACTAAACATGCACATAGATGTTGCATACCCAATTTTTACAGACACTAAAAAAGTCTTAGAATATTAGCGATTATTTAGATTGTAGGCTTCAAGGAACTCCGTTAGATACTGCAGTCTTACTCTGTATCTACTTAACAAAATCACAGCATAATTTCTATCATTCTTCTTCAGTTACTGAGAGAATGGCACTAGCGGTGGAATTTTCTTAGCATAGAGAAAACTCAGTAAATATATGTCATCTTTCATTGATACTTACTAACTAACATTAAAATAGTGTCGAAAAATATTGAGATACAATATTAATGCAATTGCTTCAGTGGAAAATCAAAACAAAAGTGATGTCATTTTGTTCTCATCTACCAAGTTCTGACAGAGAAAAAAGTAAAAGACATATGATAATGGTCACTACGAACCATTAAACTCAGAAAAAATAAAAAACATTAAAATTATAATAAGCAATGCATTTACTTTTCCTGATTTTCAAAATGGAGAAAATGAGCTAATTAGACAAGTCTGCATTTTGAAGGGACATTTTCCCTTACATAAGAAGAAAAGTATAAAGTTCAGTATATTATATACTAATTCTCATAACCGAAAAGATACAGCTGTGCTTTAAAAACACAGTGAAAATGTAATTACCTAATTTAGCTTGGTAAGAGCTACTTTTTCTTGGCTTTTTGCCCAGAATATGCTTATTCCTTCTGCAAAAACAGTATGGCAAACACTCAAAAAGAAAAGGAACATGTTGCAGAGAGGCAAACCATTATAAACATAACATACTTAAAGATTACTGCCTTCAGGAATCAGTGATAGAAATTTGCATTTATCTGTACAAAGAGAATAATACCTTGATAGTCAAAAATTACATTTTCAGTTCATTGACAAAACAGCAGCAAGGAGTCCTGGCCTGACAGTGCGGTAGAACACCATTGTGGAAAGGATCTCCTGAAGTCTTGAGAACCTGAATTTTCACTTTTAGTGTTACAGAAAGCAATGAGATAACTACTGACTAAAACTTTAGAGAGCTTCTTGAATGTCAACATATTAATACAGAATATTCCAAAGGTTCTCCTAAGAACTCTACCATCTGACTGACCTATATAAAGGTCTTTAGCTGGGATAATACTGCAGTGGAAAGTTAACTAATGCAGAAAACAAGAGCCCTTAGAATTGCTGGTTTTGTCTCCTGAGTGTAAATGTTACAGAAATATTCATCAAACTTTAAACTTTTAGTGATTCAGGCACAAGCCTTTTAGCCTTTTCTTTTTATTTATTTATTTATTTGATCACAGAATCACAGAATGCTAGGGGTTGAAAGGGACCTTTGGAGAACATCTAGTCCAACCCTCCTGCCAAAGCAGGTTCATCTGGAGCAGGCTGGACAGGAAAGTTTCCAGGCGGGTTTTGAGTATCTCCAGAGAAAAAGACTCCACCACCTCTCTGGGCAGCCTGTTCCAGTGCTCTTTCACCCTCAAAGTAAAGATTTTCCTCCTGTTCAGATGGAATTTCTGTATTCCAGTTTGTGCCCGTTGCACCTTGTCCTGTTGCTGGGCACAACTGAGAAGAACCTGACTGCATCCTCTTGACATCTGCCCTTTAAGCATTGATGAGATCCTCTTTCAGTCTTCTCCAGGCTAAACAGACCCAGGTCTCCCAGCCTTTCCTCATAAGAGAGGTGCTCCATTCCTTTGATCATCTTTGTAGCCCTGTATACATTTGTTGCTCTAATGCATGGCCTAACTTGTAAAAACACTAAATGTACATACGTTATTTAAAAAAAAATTTCACATTCCATTGCCACCTTTGTAGTCAGGTGTAATGGGACATATAGCCTAAAGCATCGTATTTTCTGTTTCTTCATGTAGTATGGAATATGAAAATTACTGCAGTGTATTTTCCAGTGCCATAACGCTAAATCTTTTTCATTCTGTGTCTTCTAATGCACTGTTCATTTAATAAGTATCTATTCTATTAGATACTGACACTGTTTTGCCCACAGAATAGGTTTAGAAGTGAAAATAACCAGTTATGTTTCCCCAGTTCATCACACTCTGGTATGTCATTCACGACTTGGCTGCTCCGCCTTAGTTTTCACCACTTTATGTGATGTCTTCACAGCACCTTAGAGCAACTGCAGAGAGGATTGCCCAAGAGCTTATAGAATCATAGAATGGTTAGAGTTGGAAGGGACCTTCAAGATCATCTAGTTCCAACCCCCTGCCCTGGGCAGGGACACCTCCCACCAGACCAGGTTGCTCCAAGCCCCATCCAGCCTGGCCTTGAACCCCTCCAGGGATGGGGCAGCCACAGCTTCTCTGGGCAACCTGGGCCAGTGTCTCACCACCCTCACAGAAAAGAATTTCTTTCTGGCATCTCATCTCAATCTCCCCTCTTCCAATTTAAAACCATTCCCCCTTGTCCTGTCACTGCACTTCCTGACAAAGAGTCCCTCCCCAGCTCTCCTGTAGCTCCCTTCAGATATTGGAAGGCTGCTCTAAGATCTCCCCGGAGCCTTCTCTTCTCCAGGCTGAACAACCCCAGCTCTCTCAGCC
This sequence comes from Calidris pugnax, assembly GCF_001431845.1. Taxonomy (NCBI): domain Eukaryota; kingdom Metazoa; phylum Chordata; class Aves; order Charadriiformes; family Scolopacidae; genus Calidris; species Calidris pugnax. The sequence continues at coordinate 1,879,882 of NW_015091152.1, forward strand.
TGTCTTCACAGCAGAGGTGCTCCATCCCTCTGATCATCTCCGTGGCCCTATCTTCTCCTTCTGTCCAGACCAGGAGGTGGTTTGATTTTCACTGCCCAGTCAGTTCTGGATTCATCTTCTGTGGCGATGCGGAAGAGTGGCAGCGGGTGCCAACTAAACATGCCGCCGCTGCTGTTTGAGGACAAAGCCCGAGGGAAGGCGCCTCAGATCACCAGGCAGGCAGGGCAAGCCACCACCTCTGGCCTGCAGAACTAAGGGCCCAGAGGCGAAGGCTCCATCCGGGGGCCGGTGCGGCTCCGAGAACGGCGCCAGCCGGTGATTCCAGTGGCGACGGGTTTCCATGACTGGCCCGGTAAGGCAGGAGAAGACCGGGGAGCCGTCCCAGGATAATCAGCCACCTCCCTGAGGCACCCACCGCCTCAGGCCTGCCGCCGCCGTTACCGCGGGCCCGGCCCCGGGAACGCACCTCCTCCCGCCTCAGGCGGCGGCGCCGCCAGCAGCCAATCAGCGACCGCCGGCTCCCCAGGCGCGCGTGCGGAGCCGGCACCACGTGACTGGCGGCAGGGTGCCGGG